>NC_081840.1:37442085-37742085 GCF_963259705.1 Myotis daubentonii
GAGGTTCAAAACAAAGGCGAGAATGATTTCCTTCCTTGAGCTCTTCTCAAAGCAATATGGACATCTCAAGCTACTCTAAAGCAACACAGAGATTACCAATGCTTTAAGAGTATAATTTACATACATGCTGGCCTGCATTAAAGAGAAGTTTCCACAAATGGCAGATTTAAGAGCTGTTTGACCCACTTGGTTAAACGTAAAACAAATCAGGTGAAATTCAAAACGAAAGCTTTTACTAAAATTTCAAGAAAAATTAACACTTCCTAATAAACATCTGATAATTACTGCCAGTTTTAAAATGTATATTCAAAACATAACCTCAAGAGGACTATGTTTATTTATTCTATGGATAGAACAGCTCAAGATGTTGAGAGGCATAATTTTTTAAATTATGACTATGAACATTTTTCAAAGTGTGTTCATTTAAGGAAAAAGTGATTATAGAAAAATACTTGAAATAATTTGCCAATGAGGTTGCAGGTTCTAACAATAATCCACACATCATCTTAAATTTTTAAATTTGTAGTTTCATAATTTAAACAAATCCAAAATTTGTTTTAAACAAATTATAACAAAGAGCTATTCAATATACTTATTTTCACTTTCCATAAAAACTGAATAAAAATCACATTTGAATGATTTACATTTTTATCTGATTGTATCCATCTGATATATTATACATCCAAGTACAAGAGGCAGATATCTTCTGAGAGGTGCAAGAGTTGTTCTTTCATGAATGCCCTCTAATAATGAAACCAGCAATTTTTATATATGCATTCTTGTGCATATATATGTACTTCAAAAAGCAAAGCGTCATCTCTTCATCCATTAACTTAATGGTAAGACTGCAATAGAAAAAAAAAAAAAAGTAAACTTCTAGATTTTGTAAATGGAGTTTAACTCCTGGCTATGGCTTAAACTTATTGCTTAGTAAATCCAAACAGCAAGCCACCCCACTTATTTTGGCACACAATTTACAAAAATAATTTTTAAAGCGAATATATAGCAAAAAGTTAAAATAATGAAAAGAAGCTTTGGAGGTACTTAACTAAGATTTTCTTCTTTTACAGCTGAGGTAGATGTTTAGTTAATCTAGTTGGAGACTGATTATTTTGTTAAAGAGTAAATAGATTTTTTCCCCTCAGGGAGAATCCTGACTGTTTGAATACTCACTTAGCTTACTTCATGGGAGAAGTGGGCTGCTTCTCTATATTGTCATATGTCCTAGACAAGCTCCTCAACTAAGATGTCAACAATTCTCCAGCTTGGCTGACAGACAGTAAAGCATAAAGCATTACACATAACTGACAATTCAGAACAGTGGTTAGGACCTTGAGCTGAATGCTGCTAAGAATCTAACAAAACTGGCTAAAAAAACACTATGGAAAATTGCACCAAAGACCGGCAATGTTACATATTCACTGCCCTGGATGACCTAAAAATCTACCTCTAGTAACTGCTTCTTCGGTCTGCTTCTAACAGAATAAAGTTTGTGTATAAATGCTATAGAAAAATAAATATGAGCTCTGACCAGGTAGCTCAGTTGGTTAGAGCATCATCCCGATGTACCAAGGTTGTGAGTTTGATCCTGGTTCAGGGCACATACAAGAATCAACCAATGAATGCATAAATAAGTAGAACAACAAACTGATGTTTCGCCCTCTAAAAAAAAACCCAAAAAAACTCAATATAATGAAACTGTATACCACTGATTCATCATCTAAAAAAAGGAGAAGCTGGACTCATTTTGAAGCTTTTGTTAACAAGTACACTATTAAAAGGTGAGTACAGCTAAAATAAACATAGTATTGAATGTCAACTACAACCAGACAAAAAAGATCTACCTCTGTATCAAGCCAGCCAGGCAGAGATTGCTATTATTGATTTGTGCTTTGGTGTGATACTATATTATTGAGAAATGTTTAAAAGTCTAATGTAATGCATGTCTCACTTTACCTCAAAAATGCTGTTGAGGACATTACTTACTACATTACAGTGACTTTGAGGACCTTTGGAAAATTTTTCTTTTCATTTTTAGTACTGGGAATACCGTAACTGTGTTTTTATCTTTTTAAACGCTTTACCTGAAATTTGAAATTTACTCTACACATACCCACCCACCTTTTATTTTTAGAAAGTTTAAAAAGCTTTCTAATCCTCCATCACAAACTGGAGGCAAGCAGTCTTTTAGTTGTGTGTATGTGACTATTAGTGCACGCTAAGTAACAAATTAAACACTCACATGGGGGCCACCAGGCATTGGTGGAGCACCAGAAGGTCCTGAAGGCACTTGGAAAGGATTATTGGGTGTGGGATAGAGTCCTGGTGTGGGATATGATCCTCCAGGGGCAGGATACGGTGCTGGTGGTCCCCAGGCTCCTGGTGGAACAGTGCCCCATGGAACAGGTGGTGCTGCCCCTGGTGCTTGGGGAGGAGGTGGTGTGGGATATGGCCCTGGATATGGCATATTAGGGGTAGGATACTGCCCTCCCATTCCTGGTGCCCAAGGTCCAGAAGACATGGATCCCCAAGGACCTAAGGGACCAGCTGGATCGGTGGGAGCACCATATGGTCGCGGAAGCTCTGGAAAGGGCATGTTTGGTGTAGGATATGGCCCCGTGGGGCCAGGACCTGGCACAGGTGGGGCTGGATAAGGACCACCAGGCGGGGGGCATGATGGTCCAGACGGAGGAAAGTGTCCTGGGGGTCCTGGAGGTGGTCCAGTGGGAGGCACAGAGGGATACATTCCTGTTGGTGCTGATCCGAAAGGCACAGTGGAGGGTGCTGCACTCGGTGGGAGTCCAGATGGCACAGCAGGTGGAGCGCTTGGGTTATTCCAAGGGTTGGAACCTGGCCAGCTTTGAGGAGGTTGGCTAGGTTTTGTATTGCTCACAGAAGTTTTAGCAGGGGAGTGGTCAGGTAGCGCATCTGCCAACTGCAATACAAAAAAGGCATGTCTTACCGATCTTATTTAGAAATAAGTCCCGCCAAACATGATTATAAACCTCTATAACATCTTCAAAAGCGAAGCTGTTCAGTTTAAAAACAATTCATTTAATACAAAACTTGAAGGGTTATCCTGAATATCAACTTTGCAGTGCAAAATTCTCAAAGAAGCTCAAGTTTTCTAAATACAACTAATTAATGCACTGTAGATTTGAATCTCGCTTTACCTCAAACAAGTTACATTATTTCTCTGAAAGTTAGCTTTCTCAAAAAATAGTTTTAGGGTTAAACTTGAGGCTTAAATGAGATAATTTATGTAATGCAGTTAACACAGTGCCTGGCATTTAATTTTTAATGAACACTGGCTATTATTAATATGAGGTTAAAAGAGAACACTTAAAAATTCTTTACTTAAGGATTCATATAGAAATACTTCAAAATGTATTTTTAAATTTTATATATAAGTAAATTAAGGTAAATAACCTATCAAAATCACATACCACCATCACCTCTGACTCTCCAAAACCCAAGAATCACAGAATTCTTTTAAATGTAAAGAATTATGGCCCACTATTAGGACTATGTTGTTTTCTTAAGAGCTAAAAACTTATAAAGAATAAGTGCATCAACTTACCGAAAATTCATCAGACATTTTCCTAAAAACAAAAACAGAAAGAGAGGAAGAAAAAGAAAGGAAGAAGGAATATTTCAAAACCAGTGCTTACTATTTCTTATATATTCTTTAAGGAAGTTTCTAAGCATACATTATTTTTACTTAAATGGAATCTTATTCATTCTTGTAAGGGGTTTTACTTTATATAAAAAAACATTTCAGTAACAATTCATACAGCTCTATCAACTTTATCCCTTTTTACTGCCTGCATATCATACGAGAGTGATCTATAATTTAGCTGACACACTCATGTTGGTGACAGTTTAGGTTTGCTTGCATTTTGTGTTTGAGACAATGACAGGGTGAACATGTCCAAATATATGTTTTTGCTCACTCATGAGTGAGATCTATCACCAGGAAAAAGTACTAGAAGCAAAATTTCCAGTCAACAGGTAGTTATCTAAATTCCATCTCAAAAGTTTATGCCAATTTTAAAGTCCCTTGCCCATTTACACTGCCTACCTTTCCCTTCTAACTCCTCTTCTCCACTGGATATTAAATTTATAAAAATTGTTTTCAATTATGGTAGACTGAAATTGGCATCTTGCTTTAACTTAGATTTCTTTAAGTTGAAAGTAGAGCATCTTTTAAATTTAATACTTCATTTATACTTCTTTTTCTGTAAATCTGCTCATGTCCTTGGACTTTTATCTATTTTTTTAATTTGAAGTAAGTGAACATTTAATAAAATTCAAGGATCTCTGAAGTGTAAGGTCAACAGTGTCTAAGATACAGAACATTTCCCTTACTTGAGAAGGTTTACTCATGCTCCTTTCCAGTCAACTCTCCTTCTACCCAGCAGTCACTTTCTGACTTAGTTTTTGCTTGTTCTTAGACTTCATATAAACAGAATAAGACAGTATGCAGTCTTTCGCCTTTGACAATTTTACTACTTAGTAGTACACATCTTTTTTTTTTTTTTTTTAAAAAAAGCTTTGTAAGATAGTAAGGAAATTAGCTAGCTCTGTCATACATGAGACAAAAAGAATTTATCCCGAATTCCTTTTATCTGTAGATCCTTTAAATGGTATATTTAGGCACTACAAATATTTTTAATTTCGTGTAGTCAAACTTATCAATTTTTCAACTACATGTGGCTTCTGTCTTATAAAGACCTTGCCTACTCCAAGTTTTAAAAATGTCACCAGCCCTGGCAGGTGTGGCTCAGTTGGTTGGAGCACTGTCTTGTGCACTGGAAGGTATTGGGTTCAGTCCCCAGGCAGGCACATACCTAAGTTGCAGGTCCCATTCCCGGTCAGGTGTGTATGGGAGGCAATGAATTGAGGTCTCTCTCTCACATTGTTGTTTCCCTCCCCTAACTACTCCCCAAAATATCACCCATGCTTTCTTACTGCATTTTTATAGGTTTACTTGTTTAAACTCTTTTTGTTCTTCCAAACAATTATGGAATAATCTATCTTTTCTCAACTTACTTGACAACCTACCTTTAACACATTCTACTGTTATTAATAACTAATTAACCCTGGTCAGGTAGCTTAGTTGGTTAGAACATCATCCCGATATTCCAAGGTTGTGGGTTCAATCCCTTGTGAGAGCACATACAAGAACCAACCAATCCTGTATAATACAGGTAATATGCAAATTAACCCTCACACCCTCACAAGATGGCTGCCTACAACCAGGCCGGCAGGGGGGATTAGTGAGGGATGATCAAATGACTGAACAGCAGGCTGTGTGGGGCGACCAGGCTGGCGGGGGGTGCAGTTGGGGGCGATTAGGCTGGCGGGGGGGGGGGGTGGGGGGGCAGTTAGGAGTGACCAGGCCAGCAGGGAGGGGGCAGCTAGGGGCGACCAGGCAGGCAGGCGAGCGATTAGGAGCTAGTGGTCCAGGATTGTGAGGGATGTCCGACTGGCATCCGACCCTAGGGGTCCCAGATTGGAGAGGTTGCAGGCTGGGCTGAGGGGACCCACCACCCACTCCCTGTGCACGAATTTAATGCACCGGGCTCTAGTGAATGCATAAATAAATGAACACAACATATCAATGTCCCCCCTTTTCTCTCTCTAAAATGAATCAATAAAAAACCACCAATGTTTATTGAACATCCATGGAACAGACACCACGCTAAGTGCATAATCTCATTTAACAGCCTAAGAGCCCCACAAATCCAAATCCTATTACCACCCCGTTTACAGCTGAAGAAAAGGAGGCTTATCAAGTTAACTTACTTCAGGTCACAGAGCTAGTGACCAGTAAGAGAAGGGGTTCAAACCCAGGTACAGTCTGATTCCAGAACCAAGCCTCTTTACCAACAGGCCTCCATCATTTCCCACAGGTATTGTGGACTCTATTCTTTTCTACTTATCTGCATCATAAAATTCTATCTTAATTAAATTCTATCTTAATTATGGAAGCTTTAATTTTTAATACATTTTAATGTCAGTTGCCCTACTGTTACTATTCTTTTTTCTAAATTTTCCTAAATATTTTCATATTTACATTTCCCCGGTCAATTTGTAAAAAAAAATGCTGTAAAGTATGTTGGGTGTTCTGGTTGGAACTGCATTAAATTTACGGATTACTTTGGGGACACTGATATATTTAAAATATCAGATCTTCTCATTCAAGAACAAGGTATGCTTTCCTAGTTTCCATAACTGTCATTTATCATCACTCAGTTTTAAAAAATGTCTCCTACACATTTCTTGAGAGATAAATTTCTAACTGGTAAACTTTTTCTTGTGGTTGTAAAACTGGCTCTTTTATTTCACTTTATTTTCTAACTGGTTGTTCATACACGGGAAAGGCTTTTTAAAATTTTAGTGTATTATTTTTGTAAGTAGGTAGCGAATTACTGAATTATTTTATTCTTCAAAGTTTCTCAGTTAATTACTTGGATTTCCAGATAGAGAATTATGGTATTTGCAAAAAACAATTTTACCTTCTCTTTCCATATTTATAGCTCTTTTCTCTTTTGCATCAACTAGGTCTTAAAACAAAGAAATGTTAAATAGTGAGAGTAAGCACCTAAGTTTTGTTCCCAAATTTCCTGGGACTGCTTCTAATGTTTTAAGTTAATTCTCATTTTTAGTTTGAGATTAACTAAATTAATTTTTAGTTTGAAATTTAAAAGATCTTTTGGCATCTAATAAGTTGATCTTATTTTTTCCCTGACCCAATCAACAGTGTGTGTGTGTGTGTGTGTGTATATATATATATATGTGTGTGTATATACACACACACACACACACACACACACACACACACACATATATTTTATACATATATTTTGCTTAATATTGAGCCATCCTTGAATTCTTAAGTTTCATTAAGTATGATTTGGTTCTCATAAGGAATGAAGAAACAGAACATGAGGCCTACTAATTCACAACTGCTATAAACTTGCTTTTTGCTCAGAATATGAAAAAACACACCTTGAATGTATAGCAAATATAATTATCCATTCATTCCTAAGTTACGGTTTGTTTTACACTAAAAGTTACTTGCACAATAGTAAATTCCTAGTACTAACACCTGAAGAAACTTTTATCAGTGAATGACAAGTTTAAAGTCCACATAAGACTAACATGCTTTTCAAAGAGGGTAAGCCTTGACAAAACAGAAAATGTTTCTGTATCAAAGTTCACATTAATTTTGGAGCAGAGAACTAACAAAGCAACCAATTCAATTTCATATGTTCTTGCTGTTCAGATTTTTAGAATTATTCTTTTCCCTTTTAGATTTTGAAAAACATATATACATAATATAAGTTACCCCATAAATAGACTCACAATTCTGTCTTTCAAAATTTTAAATCAAAATCAAATTCTGGAAGACAGAGGAAGCACTAGAATCATATCATTAAAATAATGAAGTCCTGCCCAAAGTAATCGGAAATAGGTCATTTTCTGTTCTACATCACTGCACAGGAAAAAGTGACCTGCTCTCCCATACCTAGAGTGAACAGTGTTCATATTAATTGAAATATCCCAATTTACATTCTGGGGAATACTTTCATCATAAAAAGGTAAAAAAAAAAAATCAGCAGGACATCAGTGTCTCAACATGAGAAGTGTTGTAGAAAGTTAAAAAATTTAAATTTTTCTCAACAATTATTCCAAAACATCTGGATTATGCTAATTAAGATGAGGCCAATGCGACCTTAAAATGGCAAAAAGAAAAAAAAAGGTTTATAATCAAGAAAGATTTTCATTTTTTCCTTCTTCTTGGAATAATCTAAAGCTATTTCCTCCAAAACTTTCACTATCACTTTATGGCAAGATCTATACATCAACTGAAAAAGAATCATTTTATGAGCAGCAAGAATAGTGATTTTAAAATAGAGTACAAAATGTCTTTTAACATACACTAGAAAAGTAAAACATTTCTGTAATTTCTCTGGCGTTTCGGGTAAAAAAGGTAATTCAATCACAGGAAGGTTTAAGGAAGTTGAACTCCACAAACTGCTGTTGACTACTGGACAAGAAATATTTCAAAAGGCCACCAAATTGTGGTGGAGAAAAACAGTATGGGATTACTCAGTTATAAAAACTGGACACCAATCCTTGAATTTATTTTAAAGAAGTTGCTTATCCTTTTTTTTTGGAAATTGATTTTAGAGAGGAAGGAAGGGGACAGAGGGGGAGGGAGAGAGAGAGAGAGAAACATTAATCTGTTACCTCCAGCAGGCAACCAGACCAGATCTAACCTGCAACCTAGGCATGTGCCCTGACCGGAACCGAACCCACCACCCTCTGGTGCGTGGCAGGATGCTCCAACTAACCAAGCCACACCCACCAGGATTGGACATCAATCCTTTTAATTCAATCTTTTGACAAAGGCAAGCTTAATCAGAATCCATGTTTTCATCTGCGAAAGTTATTTCCACTGCTTCACAGATAATTATCAGTAACATTTAATAATCAGTAACATGTAAGATGTTTATTAAAATGTTCTTCCTGTCAAGAGAAATGAGGACTTATGGTATGATTTGTTTAGGTGGGGGGGGGGGGGGGGTGATAGTAATATGTTGTATTGAATATATAAATTTTGACTTAAAATATATGAGTTTTTAGTATTAGCTCTTTTAGCTATCCTACATTTGGGCAACTCAAGAAATTGAGAATATGGAAGTTTTGGAACATTTTAAACTTCTTTAAAACATAATTTTAAAACGTCATTTTCCCAACAACCTCCTGTCAGCCATATTGTCTATATTCAGCTACTTCTTGGAACATATGTGCTAGGCTTTGGGGAAATGAAAAGTACTGGATGAAATAAATGCTTCAGTTCAGTCTGGTGCTTAAACATTACCTGGGGTAAGCACAGGGCACTAAAGGGGTACTTCAAAGAGCTCCTAAAGGGAGGAAGGGAAGACCTGGGGAGTGCCTCTGCTGTCTGAAAGAACCATGAACAGGGGATGGTGGGACAGGCCTTAGGGAAAGGAGAGCAGTTTTGCAAAGACAGAGAGAGGGATGTAAAGAAGGATCCGTGGGTAGTGTTAGCAGGTCCGATGGGTTGGAATACAGAATACAGAAAGGGGGGGGGGTATGAAAGTCTTAGCAGAGGGCCTTTAGACCAAGGTTTGACTGAGTGTTTGACAGTCGGTGTCCTCTTACTTGAATGAATGAACCTCAGATTCTTCAACTGTAAAGAACCGGCTAGTAATGCGAGAGACTAAATGGGACTCATAAATCAAGTGCCTATAATAGTGCTAGAAAAATATTGGGTGGCAACAGATTTATTCTTTTGTCTTCCTTTGTATACAGGCATATAGCATATGGTTAAAAGAGTAAATGCTAAAAGCATGACTGACTAGGTAAAACACGGCTCTTCATTGGCTGGCTCTGAGCAAGACCAACTCTCCAAATCTCAGAAGGAAAAGGAGACGGAACAGTATCCACCTTGCAGATCTGCAAACAAATCGCTGGGGCACCGGCTGGCTATAGCAAACACTCCCCCAGTGTTACCTTTTACAATCGCTATGCTCGATCTACAGTTCTCAACTCAGGAACCTCTGAAATGCAAAGAGATGCCTCTCAAGTTCGGCATAAAACTTACTTGGTGGTAAAACCTGACCTGAGGCTATTTCTAGTTCCCATGAACTCACACCTGTGGCTGCTGCACAACTATTAACGTTGGATTAGATTAGGGGCTGCTGCCTCAACACCACTGGGGGTGTTACGTCCATGCACTTCATCGTGTTTCCAAAACCTACAGATAAAATATTTCTCAGCTTCAGAACACACTGGGCCCAGGCTGTCGGCTGAGAGTTGGGTCTCTTCCTCCAGGAGCGAGGAGAACACGCCGACATTCGCAGCTCCAATCGGGTTTCCGAGGCAAACTCCCCCTGAGTAGCAGGGTCGCAGCCGCCAGCGGCCAGAAAAAAAAAATTGTTTTTCCTGCGCAACGACCACGACTGGACAAAGAACTTCTGAAAGATTTCCGAAGACAATTTCGCCTAGAATAAGGGTTCCTTTCCAAAACAGGCCTTTAAAGTCACCCGGTGTGCGAGTATTTAGCGGTAATGCCATACCATTTTCCCCCCGGTCTGGTGAGTATGGTTTGATGCTTCGACATTAGAACTCTTATTTATGAAAAGCACTACTGTTGGTTCTCAAAAAGGAAAATGGTTCCGCTATGTATAAGCTACCATGCCTAATAAGCGCTCTTAAATCCTAAAAAGCAAAACTACTTATACAACTAATGGGCATTGAACATCATGTATTTGCTGGCAACTCTAGTGAGGAAGGCCGGGCGCGGACGCACGGCGGGTCCTCCTAAGCAAGGGTCAGGGGTTCCTCCAAGAGCCCACGCAGGCCCAGGTCTCCCCTTTATTATTAGGAATTAAATGATTGGGGGGGGCAGGGGCGCGCGGCCGGCGGCCCCGTAGGGCCACAGGAACAAAGGGCGCCCGGGTAACCGGAGCGAACCGGCCTGGGAGCGGGTCGCGCCGCCCGGCGCGGCGTGGGGGAAGGGCCGCCCGCCCCCGCCCCGCCCCGCCCCCACAGGCCAGGCCTGACGTCAAGCGCGGAGACACCCGTCGGGCGCGACCTCCCGTCTCCGACGCCTCCCCCGAGGCCCCAAGGAAGACGCCTGGAAAAATACGCTTAGCCCCGGAAGAGCGACTCGGGCACCTCCGGCACCTCCGTCACCGCGCCCGCCTCCCGCCTCCCGCCTCCCGCCTCCCGCGAGGCGCGTTCCCTCGCCCCCTCCCCGACCCCTGTTAGCGCCGAAGCAGCCTCACCCGGCAGATCCGAGCCCGCAGCAAGGTCGAGGCGCAGCGGTGGGCCCGAGGACTCCGAGAGCTGAGAGCTGAGGAACCAGGCGCAGCCTTGACTCACAGCAGCGGCGACCACGACACCAGCGGCGGAAGCACCAGCAGCAGCGGCAGCGGCAGCGGCAGCACCAACAGCGCGCGGCTCCTCCTGACGCCGGAACAGGAAGCACCAGCGCCGCGCGCCCCGCCCCTGCGGGCGCTCCTCCCTCCCCTCGGGCGGGCCCGCGCGCGCCCCCCGCAGGCCCTCGGCGGCACTGCGGCCCGGCCGGGCCCTCTGGCGCGGCAGCCCCCCGCGCTCGCTCCCCGGCGGACGGCTCTTTTCTCCCGGGAACGGCTGGAAAGCTCCTCAGTTTCCGGAGTTCCGAGCACTCAGAGGAAACGACCGTGGCTAGTGACGTCCGGGCGGCCCGGCGGAAATTGCTCAATTGCTCCAGGAATGGCTCACGGGCAGGCTCTAGATTCCATCTACGCTGGGCGGTTCTTACAGCCCAGGAAGCGCGCTATGCGGCCCAACTGGGGGGCGCGAACCTTCTGGCCAAAACGCGAGAGCTAAAGGGACAATACCGGAATCTGCTGGCTGGTCATGATGCCATAATTCCACGTGCAAACTAGGTACATATATTTTACATGGAAAAGGATGCTATATTCGTATAACGTTTTGCGTCCTTGTGTAAGCTGTTAAGTTGGGTCAATGGATGGACATTTTACTATAAACCTTAATTGATTGGTTTTAGAGAAACATCAATTTGTTGTTCCACTTATTTATGCATTCATGGCTTGATTTTTGTATGTGCCCTGACCAGGGATCCAACCTATAACCTTGGCATAGCTGGAGCATGCTCCAATCGGTAGAACTACCTGCCCAGGGCTACTATAAACTTCTTAAATGAAGATTTATCTCCAGATATGTGGCACTGCACGCATAATTCTCATACCAATAAATGAACTATAGAGGAACTTCAAATACCTAAGCCTGGGAAGGCAGATTTTTGGATAAGGGCAGTGGTCTATGAAGAATGATACCATTTGCCCTAACCGGTTTGGCTCAGTGGATAGAGCCTCGGCCTGCGGACTGAAGGGTCCCAGGTTCGATTCCCGTCAAGGGCATGTACCTTGGTTGTGGGCACACATCCCCAGTAGGGGGTGTCCAAGAGGCAGCTGATCGATGTTTCTATCCCGTCCCTTCCTCTCTGTAAAAAAAATATATTAAAAAAAAAAAAAGAATGACACCATTAGTGTGAACGACCTAACCTGCCCTCATAGAAGGAGTGAAACAGCAGTCTTGTGGAGCCTAAGGAAGCCTGAAGCAAATAATATAAAGTCCGTGGAAAGTGTTATCTTTAAAATTTTGTTTTATTCATGGTCGGCTCTTACAACCTTTGCTTGGAAACTAAATCGCCATCTAGTTATTTTAGAACTGTCCTAACTCTGCTCACCCAATCCAATCCTTCCATTTCTTTCGTAGATGTCAGACCTATAATTTGCTATGAGATTTCATCTCCCTTCAGTTTTATCCTTCATAGGTATTGCCCCACCCCGATAAATCTCTTGCACATTTAATCACATCGTGACATCCGACTTTGGAAGACCCAAACTGACACACCACAGACTGAAAGGAATGTATTATAAATTAGAAAATGTGTAAGAATATAGATTTTAAAATTTCTTTTTCAGATTCTTAGTTTAATGTACGATGTAAGGACAGTGTTTTAAAAGCAAAATACAAAGCCTTTGGATTTTATATATGAAGTTTTAATTAAGAAGAAACAAAAATTTATTCAAATCAATTTATTTGAAATCACATCCAAGAAGAAATCAACTTCAGGATTTGAAATAAAAATGGCAACAGTCTTCTTTTTGGATAAGGGGTGAATCATACAACCCTGATTGACAAGGGCACTAATAGCTTTGTGAAGTTACTACTTAAACTCTGTATATTCAAGTATATATCAAGTTCATACTTGGTTTATACAGAATTTGTCCAATTCTAGCAAAGTTAGCATACTGTAAGTAACCTTCCTTGAGTTTTACACTCTCTCAAGTCTGAAAGCTCAGATTTTATTATAACCACTGCAAAATGATTACAGGCATACCTTGGAGATATTGCAGGTTCAATTCCAGACTACTGCAATAAAATGAATATCGAAATGAAACAAAGGGGTTCCCAGTCATATAAAAGTTATGTTTATATTGTATTAAGTGTACAATAGCATTAGGTCTAAAAAGTATATACCTTAATTAAAATATATTCTATTACTAGAAATGCTAACCATCAGCTGAGATTTGACAAAGATCACTGACCACAGATCACAACAAATACAATAATGAAAGTTTGAAATATTGAATTACCAAGATGTGATAGAGACACGAAATAAGCAAATACTGCTAGAAAAAAGATGCCAATAGACTTGCTTGACACAAGACTGTCACAAACCTTCAATTAAAAACCCCCCAAATCTGCAAAATGTAATAAAGCGAAGCACAATAAAATAAGGTATGCCTGTATCTTTACTTCCTGCAAATGTAATCAACTTTTAAAATAACTTGGGCAAACATCAATTTTACATAAACCTTAATTGCAAGTCTTCATCTAATTGCAGAATCTACACCATCAATTCAAAATGTATTATCTCTATTGTTATATCAAGCCAAGAAAATCTATTACAGACCAAGAGTGAATGTGAATCTGCAGGGTCCACTAAGGGGATACTTTGAAAATCTATTAACACATTAGCACTTAACAGCTGTACAGAAATTATTTTCAAGTATGCTCCAATGGTCACCTCTTTAACTGAACAATTCAGAAGTCAAGTGACAAGTATTATCTACATTTTATATGCCAGGAAATGAAGGCAAAGAAAGATTTAGGATTGAGTAATCTATTGAAAATTAAAAAAAAATTCTGTCTTTATTTGAAATCAGATTAATGTGCGCCAAATCCCTTTCCATTGGGTTATATCCATTAGAAACCAATGCATATCAAAAAAGTTACCTTCATTTTGTGCCCAATATCTTAATTTGTTAGAATAGTATAGACAGATTCTTGTAGTGTTCCTCATTTCTAGCAGGTCATTAAAAAAGTAAATCCTTTGCCCTAGCTAGTTTGGCTCAGTGGATAGAGCATTAGCCTGAGGACTGAAGGGTCCCTGGTTCAATTCCAGTCAAGAACATATGTCCAGGTTGCAGGCTGGGTCCCCAGTAGGGGGCATGCAGGAGGAAGCCGATCAATGATTCTCTCTCATCATTGATGTTTCTCTCTCTCCCTCTCCCTTCCTCTCTGAAGTCAATAAAAAAATATATTTTAAAAAAGTAAACCCTTTGTGCTTTCCGTTCATTCTTTAGAAATAAAAATGATTGTAAAACTGGTTATAAAACCAAAATTATAAATATTTTTTTCCAAAGTAGAAATAATTTGCTTAAAATCTTTTATTCATTTGGGCACTATTTTAACACAGGGTATTTTAAATTTCAGCATTGTTTTCTTTGTGTTGTCTCCAGGAATCTTATAAGTCTACTTTCCTATAAAATTTGGTCTACCAAAATCAATACATAACTGATTTGACTAATTATAGCTTAAAATGACAAAGTATTTTAAATGAAAACTAAGCATATTATTCATGAGTTAGGTCTCAAGGTTTTGGTTTCAAAGGAAGGAAGCTCTCTACTATGTGGATCTGTAAAATGATCCAAACTTCAGAGACAGGAAGCTGATAACTTGATTTATCTTAATGGCTTTGGCTCTTGAATAAATGATAACTGTTTGTTCTTCTTATAAAAAGAAATGGAGCCCGGCCGGCATGGCTCAGTACTTGAGTGTAGACCTATGAACCAGGAGGTCACGGTTTGATTCCTAGTAGGGGCACATGCCCGGGTTGCGTGCTTGATCCCATGTGGGGTGTGCAGGAGGCAACTGATCAATGACTCTCTCACCACTGATGTTTCTCTCTCTCCCTTCCACTCTGAAATCAATAAAAATATATTTTTAAAAAAGACTTAAAAAATGGAATTTATATAATGAGTCCTAATTGCCACATTTGTCCAACTTCTTAAAGGATTTCTAATTTCTAAGATATTCTTTTATTATTATTTATAAGAAGTCAAAACTAACTGAAAGCCATTCTTTGACCACAATTTGCCATCAGCTGAAATTCAGGAAAGAATACAGGACTGATTACCAAATCAATAAATCTAGCCACAGGCTGACTAAAAGCTTCCTTTAATCTTCTTCCTGTTAAGTCTTCCTTTAAATTAAACCATTCCCATTGTGAATTATTTAAGTGAATGGTATGGTTATAAAAAGATCACACATGATTCTTCATACAAAAATACTCAAGAAACCTAAAAAAATCCATCACCATATTTTTGGAATTATAGTATGAACCAAGATGCTACAGCTTAAAGGGGAGTGGGTTAATGTCCTGAAAAGCTTCACAGAGAAATAGAAAAGTCAAGTTTATTTCCTGATTTGTGCAGGATGACTCCCAAAGTGCAGTTAAGTGTGTGGTCCAGGCTAGCTATTAGCTATTAAGTAGTTCCCTTTCACTGTCAAGGCTTTCCCCTGAGGTAATGCCTAAATTCTTAAGTTTAATATTTTATCTTGTTTCTTTTAACCTCATCTTCTTTTAACAATAAGCGCTGCATATTTCCACCATGGTGGTTTCTCAACTCTAGAATTTACTTTTCAAATTGTCACAATGTCTTAGAGTTACAAAATTTGTATTTATTGGTATCTTCCCACATTGTTCCTCTCAAAACATAACTCATTTTACTTATATATCCATAATTGCATTTTAACATGAGTTTGTTTCTGAATATTGGATGCTCTTCCAAATATGTCCTCACAAAGAAACTGAGAAAGGGGTTTCCCTTTCTAAATTCAGACCTCTTAAATTCATTTAAAAATTAAATTTATTATTACTCTTTTCATTTTCCTTTATGGTAAACAGTTTCCTTTCCAAGTATTTATATTTCTACTAGAGGCCTGGTGCATGAATTCATGCACAGGTGGGGTCCCTCAGCCTGGCCAGCCATCAGGGCCGATGGGTGGGCCAGGTGGGGGAGGGACCACGGGAGGTTGGCTGGGGGTGGGAGGGAATGCGGGAGGTTGGCTGTAGGAGCGCACTGACCACCAAGGGGCAGCTCCTGTGTTGAGCATCTGCCCCCTGGTGGTCAATGCGTGTCATAGCAACTAGTCAACCAGTCGTTCAGTTGCTTAGGCTTTTATATGTATAGATTTTCCAGGTTTCTTTTAACTGTAGCAAATATCAAAGAAAAATACAAACCATTTCAGAGTAAATGAGTCTGTTTCCTGCTCTCATTTATTAGATCATCTACTTCAAGGCTATATATATGGCAGTATAACAGCTATTAATACCTTGAAATTGAGAAAGCCAAAGAAAATATATCACAGTTTGACTATATGAAAAGCTACTTAGATTTTTGATTTTATATAAACACCAATTTTTACCATTATAAAAGACAACATAATTATGCTTCATTTTTCTTTATAAAATTACCTTTTAACAGAATATTTGTTTTTGTCATCCCTTAGGTTTTTCTGTACTGATAAAAATTATTTTTAAAGAAAAATATTTAAAATAATTGTTTCATAGAAACAGAAAGTCTCATTATCAAATTCTGATAAAAAATTATAATCATGGGTAGAGTCTTACCATACTATTAATTTTCTTTCACCAAAGATGAGTATTTAGGAATTGTAATATTGGTAAATAAGATAAGCTTCTCAGTGAACTACAAAAGTGCCACAATAAAGATGAGGTAGTATGAGACTTTTCTTTTGTAAAAGGAAAACAGCATCTTTATAAGAGATATTTATCCTGACATTGGTGTTGAAATCCTGAGCCTCATCTGCTAAGAGAGGTGCTATTCTAATAGCTACCCTTCACTGGAACCAAGACAATCTTGAGATCACCGAGAAAAAAGAATGGTAGAAGATAATGGGAACAGATTTTCTTGGTTTAATTTTGTGGTAATTGCTAAAAATTTATTTTAACACTATTATTGAAAAATGCTATATTTATATTAGCAGCAGAGCTGCAGGAAATAGAAATGCTACTTCAACATAAAAGCAATGGTATTTAAGAAACATTTATTATAACTAAATTTTAGTAAAAATTTTTTCAACCCAGGTAGAAAGTTTCCTATTAGAGCTAAACCAGCATCAAGAAATTAATTACTATATGTCAACAGGTCATCAGAAGAAACAGTTGTCTAGAAGATTTATTATTCACTGATTCTTTTAAAAAGAGTGGATAGATAGGATATCACTTCATTTATCTTACATAGGGATAATGGTGTTTCTAAAAATGCTTTCCTGTTCTTGGGAAAGTAAATTTAAAATATTACACCTATTGCCTAGTACTGTTCAGTATGGCCTAAGCCATGTAGCTCTCAAAATGTTTTCCTTTTTTTGAAGTTACAATAAAGACATGTTAATTCTGAAGACAGGAATAATTATTTGAAACTTGAAGATTAAAAACAATATTAAGCTTTCTGAATACTAAGTTCTGTGTTCACTTCTTGAATCTTTATTCAAGTTCAATTTAAAATAATGAAAACTTATTTAGGGATCAATGAAAATGCGTGGCTGTTTATAAACTGTAGCATCTCCCCAAGTAACAGGCTGAGTTTCTATAAAAGAGCTAAGTAGAAGCAACAGTTCATAAGTAAATACAGAAAAAAAAACCCTCACAATTGTTTTTAGAACTTTAGTAACTACTAGTTACTAACAGTGTTATCATTATTTTTAAAGCTCCCAGTGAGAAAGGAACAATGTTTATGTTCCAGGTTTTAAGAGAGACCTATTCAAGGATTAACAAATGACCATGCCACATTGTAGAATACATTCATCTCCAAAAATGTTATGCTCTCATTTGATTCTTACTGATGAGATTAATCAAATTTAGTAATCCTGCTTTAGTTAATATTTAAAATACTGTAAAAACACATCAAGTTGGATTTTAAGCTATGTTGTTACCTTTAACATCCCTATTAGTAAATTACAAGTCAATTACATTAGTATAGATTGTAAATTACAACACTCAGCTTTACTGAAGAATTTGAAAACAACTCTGGAAAGGGAGATGGGGAAACCGTATTTTATGTATAGGAATGCCAATGGCATAAGTTAACAAAGCATTTTACATCTAAGAAAGGACATAGGATTATTTTTAAAGAAAATAATGAAATACAAATTATTAACTGTGTTTACAATGTTTACCAATTTTCAAATATCCCTGGATCATATGCAAATTACAATTAAGAAAAGAAAAAAAGTTCAAGTATATACTCTATAGAATAAAAACAAAAACCACTTGGTCAAAAATACCCATTAACCCTTAGTGTGTAACTTTAAACAATTAGTGTATTATAAGAAAAATAAACAGATCTGGAAGCAAAATTTAGGGCAGAGGTTTATTTCAGACTCTTAACTGCCCTTGTAGAAAAACTCAAAGTAGCATTAAGAAAAATAAGGTATTAAATTCCCATGTTCCTACCCTCTACCTAGCATTGTTGTTTTGGTGCATCAATCCTGAGTACTCTAACTTTTGATTTATAGTGATATTCCTTCAGATATAATTTCATAGAAGAAGGAATTGGAAGGGCATCAATGCCATCATAAGTTGTACAGTTACAAATAACTGTTCTGCATATATGCTGTAGGGGAAAGGGGAAAGTCCGAATTAAGGGAGTGGATAAAAGTGGTTCAAAGAACATACAGGCACTTGGGTCCTTATAATGTTCTAGGAGCCCAGTAATATCAGGAGAATGGAAGACACAAGGATCATGTGCATCAAAGCTAAAGTTGTGATTCCACTGTTCAATCCTAGCATGAAGAGAACGACTATAGCGTCTGAAACTAACAGAGAATAAATAGTCTTCCTGTGCTGAGTCTCGAAGTAAAAAGGTACCCTCTGGTTTTCCTTCTAGGAGAGCTTCAGCTGCATACTTATCCATAACTCCCCAGTAACATGGATTGTTATTGATCTGAAGGAGGTCTGGTACAAGACAGTGGACATAATCAATCTGGGTGTGGTACTTAGGAGTTGTTCCCGACTGAAGGATTTCTTCATCCATTTCCCATTTGGGTTTGTTTCTTTTCCTGGAACTTGTGCAAAGTGTTATAATTTCATCATCTGAATCCATATCACTATCTTCTATACAATTATTTGAAACCAGGTTCATCAAAGAGCCAGCCATAGGACCACCTCTACATGAAGCATTGTTGGTGGTTATAACACAGGGCTGAACATTGGCATGTGAGAAACAGTTCACCTCTTCTTCCATGTTTCTTCTTTGTTTTAGTTGACCATCTCCCAATTCACTCTGGGACAAATCTGTGCTTATCAATTCATCTGGTTTGGGGTTTATAGGAGCAGTGTGTCGTTTAATAAAATGCCACCTAAAGGCTAAATCTGATCGAGGTGGGAAAGGACACTTATCTAACATGAGTTCACTGATATGAATTTTTCTTTTAGATGGAAGCCCCGAAGAGTGCCGACTACTACAATTCTTTATTGGGAAGCACTGCCCCACAGCATCTTGCAGTTTCTGTTTAAGAGATCGGCCTAAAAATCTATGCCCACAAGAATGATCTAAATCCAACTCGATGGATGAACAGCTGTGCTTTCTTTCTTGGCTCTGTAAAGGAACTTCAGTTTTCTCTATAACATTTACTGTTTCAGCATCTGAAAAACTTTCACTCTTTTTTGACCAAGATAACTTCTTTCCACTCCACACATAACCATCCTTTCTGTCAGCACTTCTACTCCGACTAGTTTTGGGTCTGACGTCTACATCTTTACTATTACTTTCACTATTTTCTGCCATTTTAATAAGTTACCCCAAAATTCCAGTGTTATAAATACTGCTTTTTTAGTTTTTCTGGCAGGAAGTTTCTTCTGAGCACTTTCTGGATGTACCTAAGGGGAGAAAAAAAAATCATTAATCATTTGTCATTCACATTAAATAGTTTACATCTTAAGACCCAATTAGACCCAAGATGAAAAAGCATAATTAGTACATGAAAAAGATGTCAAGCCTCCTGTTAACCAAAACATATGCTCAAAATGCAAATAATTTCTAGTCTTGAGGTACATCTTATGCCAATCTCTTTTTCCCTTATTTTTTTTATTTCACAGCAGACCAGTGAATAGGTTGTAAGAGACACTGAGAAATCTGTGAGCTGGTGTTTGAAGTCCACTACCCTATATAGTTTCTTCACTTCCCTCCCCTTGTTTTTATTCCTATTTATTGAAAATATGAAGTTTTAAGTTACAAAGAACTTACGAAATAATCACCACTGAACAGTACAAATGCCACATAGCATTCCCAATGCAGTTGTTTGTTGTTGTTGTTTTTGGGGGAGTTTCCAATTTTTATTTGCAAAAGGCACAAATAATAGCCATCATGTTTCAGATCACTCTGAGATACCAGTGTGATCCAGCACCCCCAAAAATATTTTTTTAGCAATTTTTCTCACGGGAAATGTAGACTATCCACTGAAGTTTTGAAATGCTAAAAAAAAAAAAAAAAAAAAAAAAAAAAAAAAAAAAAAAGGAAGGGAGTTAGGAAGAAAAAGAGGGAGGGAAGAAAAGAAAAAGTAGAAAAGAGAAAAAGGAAGAAACTAAGGGAGGGAGAGAGGAAGAGAAGGAGGAAGTCTGACACCTATTATGACTTCCCAGTTTCCTTGGGATTCAGAGGCCCTGGTTTTAAGAAACACCTATTTAAGTCAGAGGAATCTAAGTATCTTCTTAGAGTAAGATAGTTATTCTCCTTTTCAAAGAAGGACAGGCATATGCCCTTCTACAGAGCTTCTTAATCTATCCTTCTGATGGAAAAGGATTAAATATGTGCTGAAGAAATCTTCTAGCTCAGGCAAGCTCCTAACCACAGTCTTGGCCAAAGATGAATTTCTTTGGAGTTGGAGTGGTGGTATTTGGCATCAGTTGAATTTCAGCGTCTATCCACATTTTGGTGCCACAAGCTTTCAGGGAGGAGGTATCAGGCCAACTTGAGGCAAAATGAAGTTAATCACTATTCACCTTGACAAGGCTGTAATCTGCTTGAAGCCAGGGACTCTATATTCTGTGTCATTTTTTTCTCGGATATCACTACAGAAGCTGGCACACAGTATAAATGGATTGATGATAATGTATTAAAAACCATGAAGTACTATAAACAACCTAATGAAAAAAACACATCAAATCAAGGTACCTATGGAAATGGGCAATGTACCATACACCCATTTACTAGCAGATGATTCATGTTTAATGTTCAAGTAAAGACTTTCACAACTGACAAAACTCTGATAATCTCAATGCAGTTTTGTCAACTGATTTCAATAATTGGTCAACTTCACTATCAATCTAGGCAGTTTTTGGAAAATACAGAATTGGACAAAAATTTGGTATTTCACACACACACACACACACACACACACACACACACACACACACTTGTATTCTTCTTGATAATTTTGACAAACAAGGAGATAAATTTCTATGGGGCAATGCCTTTACTATGAAATTGGCTAGATATACTAAAATTTACAATGTAAAATATTGAATTTTATTAAGACTAATGCTAATGATTGGCCATAGATGAAATTTACTTAGTTCTTCTTAGGTGGAATAAGATTTAAGTCCAGAATTGGAGGGAAGGGTTCTATAATTTCAAATGTTTTGAAATTAAAGTTGAATTTTGTGACTAAGAAAATCACATTCAACATTCTAATTATGATTAAGTTTCTGATTATGTCAGAGGAACATTAATAATCCCAGCAGTTAAGTAATGTTTAGAGCCACTTGAATCCTTTTAAAGCAGTAGGGTTTGAACCAAGCATCTGCAGTGGCAAATGACTGTCACACGCTTAAAGTGTGAACTGATGACACAGATTTGGTATATAAAGTACTGCATTTCTAAACACTGAATAGCATCTAGTATTATACTTACTGTTTTGATTTAGTAAACTCATGGATATATAATCATTTAAAGTCCATAGGGGAAAATATTTAAAATCTAATTTTGAAAGAAACATCATCACTTACATCACAAACACCAAAATTACACTCAACAGTATGCTTTGGCTGTTCACAGACTAAATTCCACTAAACAAAAATAAACACGCAGAAGCAACAAAGAAAACTGAAGAAAATGAAGTCACTGATTAGAAGAGACACTTCTGTTACTGCCTAAGAGCTTACACTTTAATATGTTTTTTAGGATAAAAAATAATAAAGAGTGCCATACAGATTTTTTTTGGTTAATATTACATAATTTCAAATTTTTAACTCAGCACAAGAATGTGGAAAACTTATCATTTAAGGTTTGAAATGCTTTTCTTTTTTTTTTTTACTTACTAAAAAAGTACTAAAATAGCAGTTTATTAAGTAGATGACCATCTCTATTCCATTGGGTGTGAGTTCTATCTTGCCCCCTTGCTACCTCAAAATTGTGTCAGTTCTACATCACAGTTAAGCTTTCTAACCTCTATTCTTTATTTTATTTTTATTTTAGAGTTTTATTTTTATTTTAGAGGAAGGGAGAGAGGGGGGGAAACATTAGTCAGTTGCCTCCCACATGGCCTCCATCAGGAATAGGACTTGCCACTTTTTGGTGTATGGGACCACCCTCCAACCAACCGAGTCACACCAGCCAGGGCTAACCTCTATTCGTGATAACATTTCCCACCTTTACCTACTTCAATTTTTCTCTGCCTTCAAACACAACCAAGTTTTCTATAAAATCTTTTACTGATTATAATGCTTCCTTTAGTTATAACTACTGCTTTCCATTACTATATTTCTTTTATTAAAAAAATATATTTTATTGATTTTTTTACAGAGAGGAAGGGAGAGGGATAGAGAGTTAGAAACATCGATGAGAGAGGAACATCGATCAGTTGCCTCCTGCACACTCCCCACTGGGGATGTACCTGCAACCAAGGTACATGGCCTTGACTGGAATCGAACCTGGGACCCTTGAGTTCGAAGGCCAACGCTCTATCCACTGAGCCAAACCGGCCAGGGCTATATTTCTTAATGAGTAGTGTAACTTGATTTCCCCTTGAAATGAAAGTAGCTGCCCCCCCCCCCCATTATAAATGAGAAAAACACAAATCTCATCTTCAATGAAATTGGAAGATATCTGCTACAGAACATGTGCGTAGAGAACAGGGTGGAAAATGGGGAACTAGGTTGAAAATTTACATGACAGCAATTAAATCTCTATGGTTCTTACTCCACCACTTAGAGTAGATGAGACATTATTTGGAGAAACTGAACCAGAGAGGTGTGGGACTTTGGATATCAGACATAGCAAGGACAGAGGGGAGGCTTCGGACTAAAATCAGAATGAAAGTTCCCCGTTCCCTTAGCAGAAAGAAACAGAATGGCCAAAGCGAAAAGACCTATAGTGCTGCTATCTGGGGATACTCTAATAAAAAGCTGGAAGTCCAGCCAAACCTGCAGTGGACTCACACGCAGCTTTTCAGGCATTGTTGTGCTTCATTCACTCTAGAATATGAATGTTCACAGGTTATCAGTTTTGAAGAAAGCCTGTAACATAAATAACGGAGACTAAAGCATAAGGAACTTGGAGAAGAGAGTAACCATAAAAGGAACAGAAAATAAAGTTGGTTTCTTCCAAATTAAGAGAAGATATTACACCTAAGAATGACTAAGAGAAGGTGCAGGACAATCAGAGAATAAGGGTTTGCAAATTAAAATCACGAATGCAGAAATAAAATACTCAATAGGGAAGTTAGAGGATGAGTTGAGAAAATACCAGAAAATCAGAAAATAGTGGTTAAGACAAGAAAGCTAAAATCAGATCATCAGGAAGCGCAGGGGCCTCCGCCGCCCGCAGTGCACCCTGGGAAAGCAACAGCATCAGACCCAAGATGGCAGCCAGCAGGAGGCTGATGAAGGAGCTTGAAGAAATCCGCAAATGTGGAATGAAAAACTTCTGTAACATCCAGGTTGATGAAGCTAACTTACTGACTTGGCAAGGGCTTATTGTTCCCGACAACCCTCCATACGATAAGGGGGCCTTCAGAATCGAAATCAGCTTTCCAGCGGAGTACCCATTCAAACCACCGACGATCACATTTAAAACAAAGATCTATCACCCCAACATCGATGAAAAGGGGCAGGTCTGTCTGCCAGTAATTAGTGCTGAAAACTGGAAGCCAGCAACCAAAACCGACCAAGTAATCCAGTCCCTCATTGCACTGGTGAACGACCCCCAGACCGAACACCCGCTTCGGGCTGACCTAGCTGAAGAATACTCTAAGGACCGTAAAAAATTCTGTAAGAATGCCGAAGAGTTTACAAAGAAATATGGAGAAAAGCGACCTGTGGACTAAAATCTGCCGCGACTGATTCCGGGGAGAGTGAGCAGAGACCCTGCGCAGCGCATTCAGACACTCGGCCCAGCAGGACTCTGTACAGGGGAAATGGACACGGGCCCCCACCTGGCGTTCGCTTGTGGCAGTTACTAACTTCCTACAGTTTTCTCAATCCAAAGTGGTCTAGGTAACCTGTAAAGAAAGGATTAAAATTTATTTAAGATGTTCTAGTTCTGCTTTCTTTGTTTAAAAATCACTGTTTTAATCTAAAAAATTAGAGGATCAATACAGGCTTTTCATAGAAAATAACAAAACGTATGGGGAAAATTATCAAAGAAAATGTATTAGAAGAACATAAGCCTCTATAATGAAAGAGCCCACTGAGCACCCAGTAATGCTGGGGGGCGGGGGGAGGGGGAATACATGAAAAGTTACATTATTCTAAAATGTTAGAATCCTTAAAATAAGGAGATACTAAAGTCTTTCTACCTTATAGGTAACAATACTGTACTGTATACTTAAAAATTTGTTAAAGAGGATAAACCTCATGCTAAGTGTTTTTAACACAATAAAATAAAATAATAAGTAAATAACTAAATAAAAGTAGCCTCCTGCCCCAGTAAAGTCTTCATGAGGGAGAAAAGTCATAGTCAAAGGACTAAATAAAATGGCCTTTGGTTTCAGTACCCCTGGAAGCTAGAGATTAGTTTCCAACCTTGAAGAGATAACCAGCCAAACAATCAAATATGAGGAGAAAATGAAAACATTTTCAGATGTGCAAAGTGTCAACAATTTTACCTTATATTGGATAATGTGCTCTTCTAAAATTACGGTGTAAATTCAAAACACAGAAAGCAACACAGGACATAAGGTATTTAACATAGGAGAGAGGAAGGTATTCAGAGCTGCTAGAGAGCAAGTCATTCATATATACACACAAGGACAATAGGCTCCAAGGTGGAAAATCTTAAGTGAAAAAAGTAGAATTGACTTGGAAAATTCAACTGAGAAGAAAGCAATAGAAAAAGAATTGGGTAATTACTGATTACAGAAAAATTAAAACATACAAGAAATAAAATAGAATTATCAAACATGGCTCAACAGTGAGCGATATTTATAGTCACCAACAATGTGATATAACTGTAATACAAGAATGGTAAGAGGAGACTAAAATAGAGGTAAATCCTCATGTATCATAAGAAGAACTCATCATAAGATAATGTCTAATAATTGATGAATCAAGAAAGCAAAGTATAGCCCTGATCGGTTTGGCTCAGCGGATAGAGCGTTGGCCTGCGGACTCAAGGGTCCCAGGTTCGATTCCGGTCAAGGGCATGTACCTTGGTTGCAGGCACATCCCCAGTGGGGAGTGTGCAGGAGGCAGCTGATCGATGTTCCTCTCTCATCGATGTTTCTAACTCTCTATCCCTTTCCCTTCCTCTCTGTAAAAAATCAATAATAATAATAAAAAAAGCAAAGTATAAACATATTTAGAAACACAAAGGTAATAATCAGAAAAACAGTTAAATAATTTGAAAGTAGATGCCTTTGGGATGGACAGGAGAGAAGTGCAGTGTTCCTAAGCTTATCTAAGCTTTTTAGCTTAATTTAATTTTTAAGCTAGGTGCATATGTCATTTTGATGAAATAAATTTAAAGTAATTCATACTCACTGTGAAAAACCCAAGGTAGACAAAATTGTAAAGAAAAATGTAGAAACTATCCATAATCCTACCATTCAGTAACAATTTTTAACATTTTCAGTATCTCTATGCATGTATATGATAAGGATGCAGTTCTACAACACAGTGACAGCAGGCATTAAAAATATGGTTTGAGTCCAGTTTATTTTATATTAGCCATATGACCCTGACACCTTAGTTTCTTTGTAAAGAAGAGGTACTGATACTATTTATTTCACTGGGCTGCTGGGGATTAAAAGAAATAATGTATATAAAGTACTCACCTCAGATTCTAAATGTGTTATGTATTCAATAAATGTTAACATATTTAAAGCATCTAAACCAGTTTTAGACTGATAATGAAGAAATCACAGAATATCTGTCTCTAGCCCAATGCAAACCATAGTTTATGATCAAATATAATTTTTGGAAGGATAACGAATTCTTCAAAGTAAAAAACAATCAATATACCAAATATTGAAACTCAATAGGCCATAAAGGTACAAAGCAATCTGACATTTTCTCCCAGATAACTATACATATTTACATGCTAACATTACAGGTTTACTTTGGCAAGGCTTACCAACTTGTATATAGTAGGTACCAATCAATCAATCATCTCTGGATTTCAGGTTAACCATTCTTACATGTGCTAGTGCTGCTGGTGTCCATAAAATCAAGTGAAAAATATCATTACCTTAAATTTTCCACACATTTACCTGTACTTAAAGAGTTAATGCACAGAAAATCTTTTATCTTTATGCATCTAAGAATTATAGCCTTATATAAATTTTACAGGGCTATTATTTTGCTAGAAAACTGAGTTCATGCTTCAGAAGTCCTACCTTTTAAAATTGTTATGGCAAAAAGTGATTTGACAAGACATAGCATATCAATATACGGGCCAAAATATCACTTAATGTTGTAGTTTTCAAAATATGAATAACGTTTGTTTTCCATTTATATTTCTCTAAAAGTTAGAAAAATTAAAATTTATAAATATTGGATATATGATTTACAATGTTCCAATAACTCATTGTCAGATGGTGTGCTGTTTCTGAGGTAAGAGTTGGAGTTCCAAAAAGCTGAGGACTTGATTTCGCCCTCTCCATTTCTTTATTCAGTTTTCAGTATACCACAACTGCTTGCATGCTGCTGAATAGATTTGTGGAATATATAATCTTAAATAAGATAATTTTTATAATACTTTGTAAATAAACATGATCATGGAAATTTTATAACACACAAGGTTTGCTAATTATCTCAGGGCAAAATATTTACATAAGTTTTGAATTTTTAAGACGAGTTATACAATTTTCTTTTACAAAATGACAAGTTCTAAATTTGATGAATTTTACTGGGATAACAGGCAGCTTTTAGAAGTTACTTAGCAGATCTATTAAGAAAGAAAGGCTAGCACAAGACTTTGAAGAGGACTCCCTCTAGTGACTGAGGAAGACCCAGAAACTTCCTGGCCACCTGAGCCACATGGCTGTATTAGAAGCACCTGAGAGGCTGAGGTAATGCTGGTGGATCAACTTTGACAAGTATCACCCAGGTTACTTTGGGAAAGTTGGTATGCAGCATTACCACTTAAAGAGGAACCAGAGCTTCTGCCCAATTGTCAACCGTGATAAACTGTGGAGCTTGGTCGGTGAACAGGCACAGGTAAATGCTGGCAAAACAAGACTGTAGCTGCTCCTGTCATCGATGTGGTGAGATCAGACCACTACAAGTTCTGGGGAAGAGAAAGTTCCCAAAGCAGCCTGTTATCCTGAAGGCCAAATTCTTCAGCAGAAGAGCTGAGGAAAAGATTAAAGGTGTTGGGGGTGAGGTGGTGGGGAAGTGTGTCCTAGTAGCTTGAAGCCACACTGAAGGAAATTCATTAAGTGCTCACAAGTGCTTTTCAAAAAAGAAAAAAGAAAAAAAGGCAGAACAAAACAAAACTGATCACTTTATGGTACAGGAAACATTTTAACAATTACTGAGACAGTAACTGTTTTAAAAAACGTATGCTATAGAGATCATTTTAGAAAAAACTTTGAAGTATAGATACAAAATGATAAGATGGCTTTACTACCATTTTTTATAGTACAGAAATAAAAAATACTCTGAAAGGTGCAGATAAATCAAAGATCTTTGTTGGTATCTGCAAAAAGCTTTTTTTCTTTTCTTTTTTTCTTTTGGTTTGGCTCAGTGGATAGAGCATTGGCCTGTGGGTCCTGGGTTTGATTCCGGTCAAGGGCACATATCTTGGTTGCAGGCTTGATCCCCAGCTCTGGTCAGGGTGTGCAGAAGGCAACCAATCGATGTGTCTCTCTCACATCAATATTTCTCTCTCTCTCTCTCTCTCTCTCTCTCTCTCTCTCTCTCTCTCTCTCTCTCTTTCCCTCTCACCCTTCCACTCTCTCTAAAAATCAATGGAAAAATATCCTCAGGCGAGGATTAACCAAAAATAAATAAATAAATAAATAAGAAAAAAATCACTTGGGAGAAAATTGCTTTGGCTCCTGATTCAGTAATTAATTCTTTATGAAGGCAGCTAAGTGACATTTCTCTGCAGAGTACACAGTGACATCTTTTAAAGACATTATTTCTTAATGAGTCAGAGGCAAATGTCTAAAGAGCAAGTTTACAGAAAAGCCTTTTTTGAAAAAGCAAGTTCCCAGATTTAGTAGCCATTTGGTCTGTGGTTCTAGCACCAACTGCAATGACAGTGATAATAAAACGAATACCCGACATGACCACTGTACTCTAATAAAAGATTTAAATAACATCTAATTAGTTATATTGAGACCTGGAAGGTGATTTAAATTTAAGATTTCTATAGAAACTATTAAAAACCCCATAATTAAAGGTTAAACTTTATTTAGAAAATTCACTTATATTCTCTATGATGTTGGGTAAGGGATTATTATCGTATATATTAGTTACTTATTGAACTAATAGATCTACAACAATAATGTACATCTAAGACCAAAATTCATGTTAATACTAAGTTAAAATAAATTCGATCCTATAAAGAATACTATATTACATAAAGAATTAATGAATAAATTCTGATTCTAATAGTAATGCAGTCTGGGAACTTTCTTACCAAATCCATGATTGCAAAGTTTACTTGCCATTATGTTCCTCAAACCTCCTTGAAAGCATCTGGTCAGTCTGTGATATTTGAATTAGATTCTGTGGGTCACAATCCTATATAATAAAAGGGTAATATGCAAATTGACCCTAACAGCAGAACGACTGGGAGTGACTGGTCACTGACACACACTGACCACCAGGGGGCAGACGCTCAATGCAGGAGCTGCCCCCTGGTGGTCAGTGCGCTCCCACAGGGGGAGCTCTGCTCAGCCACAAGCCAGGCTGATGGCTGCCAGTACAGCAGTAGTGGTGGGAGCCTCTCCCGCCTCCTCAGCAGCGCTAAGGATGTTAGACTGCAGCTTAGGCCTGCTCCTTGCTGGCAAGTGGACATCCCCTGAGGGCTCCCTGGCTGCCAGAGGGATATCTGACTGCCAGCTTAGGCCCGATCCCCCTGGAAACAGGCCTAAGCCAGCAGGTGGACATAGCCCAAGGGGTCCGAGACTGTGAGAGGGCACAGGCCGGGCTGAGGGACCCCCTCGAGTGCACAAATTTTTTGTGCACCGGGCCTCTAGTTGTTGATAATTGATTATAGTCTGACTAGAGGCCCAGTGCACGAAATTCATGTACTGGGGGTGGGGTGGGGTGGGGAGTCCCTCAACCTGGCCTGCACCCTTGCAGTCTGGGAGTCCTCGGAGGATGTCCGACTGAGCCGTCAGTTGGACACCCTTAGCACTGCCGCGGAGGTGGGAAAGGCCCCTGCCACTGCCACTGTGCTTGCCAGCCATGAGCGTGGCTTCCAACGGAGTGGCACTCCCCCTGTGAGAGCGCTCTGACCACCAGGGGGCAGCTCCTGCGTTGATCGTCTGTTCCCTGGTGGTCAGTGCATGTCATAGCGACCCATTGTTCTGACATTTGATTGATTTGCATATTAGGCTTTTATATATTTATATAGATATTTATGTTGTATTCTATGGAAACATTTAGGTTCCACAAATAGAATATACTGGATAGTAGAAAAAAAAATGAATTTCTTGGAATGATAATGAAAAACTATGAAAAATGGGAATGGGTTTGTTCATGTGAGAAAAATGTCTTAACTAAAAATTATTTTCTGATTACAAAAACAATATAGGTTCATTTTCCAGTATTATTTTAAAGTATAGTTTACCCTTGAACAATGTGGGGATTAGGGGAATTGACCCCCACAGAGCTAAAAATTTGTGTGTAACTTTTGGTTCCCCAAAAACTTAACTCCTAATAACTTACTGTTGACCAGCAGCCTTATAGATAACATAAACAGTCAATTAACACATTTTGTATATTATATGTACTATTCAATACAATAAAAGCCTAGGTGGTGTCACACAACATTGTCATAAGATGGCCGCCACGATGTCATCACAAGATGGTCATCACAAGATGGCCAGCAGGGGAGGGCTGTTGGGGGAACCAGGCCAGCAGGGGAAGGCTGTTGGGGGGGGGGGGGGCAGGCCTGCAAAGGAGGGCAGTAAGGGGCGACCAGTCCGGCAGGGGAGGGCAGTTGACGGTGACCAGGCCTGCAGGGGAGGGCAGTTAGGGGAATCAGGCCAGCAGGGGAGTGGTTAGGGGATGATCAGGATGGCAGGCAAAAGCGGTTAGGGGCAATCAGGCAGGCAGGTGAGTGGTTAGGAGCCAGCAGTCCTGGGCTGTGAGAGGGATGTCTGACTGCCGGTTTAGGCCCGATTCCTGTGGGATTGGGCCTAAACCAGCAGTTGGACATCCCCTAAGGGGTCCCAGATTGGAGAGGGTGCAGGCCAGGCTGAGGGACAACCCCATCCCATGCATGAATTTCGTGTACTGGGCCTCTAGTCTATATATATAAAAGCCTAAGTGACTGTTACAACAAAATGACTGGAATGACTGGTTGCTATGACGCACACTGACCACCAGGGGCCAGATGCTCAATGCAGGAGCTGCCCCCAGCCCGCAGGCCCCGATCGCTGATAGGACCTGCCAGCCAATCTCCTGATCCCTATCCCCAGCCAGCAGGCCCTGATTTGCCTGGTTGGGTCTGGGCCCCTGGACTGGGCCTGGGAACCGGGGTGGGTGGCAGTGGACCTGGCCCCTTTCCCCAGGGGGAACAAGGGCTGGCTCCCTCCTCGGAGCCAGCAGCCAACCTCCCAGGTCCCTCATCCCATCCCTCCCCAAGGCCGGCAGGTCCTGATTGCCCGATCAGGGCTGGGCCCCAGGCTGGGACAGGGAACTGGGGGTGGGTGGTAGCAGATGCGGGCAGCAAGGGAAGGAGGAGGTGGAGAAGTGGGGAGTTGGGGAACCTGATTGGCCCTGATCACTGGCCAGGCCTAGGGACCCCACCCATACACGAATTTCGTGCACTGAGCCTCTAGTATAATATATACTATACTAGAGGCCCAGGGAACAAAAATTTGTGCACTTGGGGGTAGGGGGTCCCTCAGCCCGGCCTGTGCCCTCTCGCAATCTGGCACCCGTCAGGGGTGACCACTTGCTGGCTTAGGCCTGCTCCCCAGGAGATTGGGCCTAAGATGGCAATCAGACATCCCTCTGGCAGCCCGGCAGCCCTCGGGGGATGCCCACTTGCCAGCAGGGAGCAGACCTAAGCTGCAGTCGGACATCCTTAGCATTGCTGAGGAGGCAGGAGAGGCTCCCACCACCACTGCTGTACTGGCAGCCATCAGCCTGGCTTGTGGCTGAGCAGAGCTCCTCCCATGTGAGAGCGCCCTGACCACCAGAGGACAGCTCCTGCATTGAGCGTCTACCCCGTGGTGGTCAGTGTGTGTCATAGTGACCAGTCATTCCAAGTCGTTCTGCTCTTAGGGTCAATATGCATATTACCCTTTTATTATATAGGATAGAGGCCTGATGCACGGGTGGGGGCCGGCTCGTTTGCCCTGAAAGGTGTCCCGTATCAGGGTGGGGGTCCCGCTTGGGTGCCTGGCCAGCCTGGATGAGGGGATGATGGCTATTTGCAGCTGGTCACACCCCCTTCAGGGTGGGGGTCCCCACTGGGGTGCCTGGCCAGTCTGGGTGAGGGGCTGAGGTCCATTTTCAGGCTGGCGGGTGACTGAAGCTCCCAACCTCTCATTTTTTTCTTTTTTTCTTTTTATTCTGGGAGTTATTTACCTCCTATGGCTGTCACTGGAACTGAGAGTCAGCTTTAGCTCTGAGGCTCGGCTCCAGCTCTGAGACCTCGGCTGCTGAAAGCAGGTATCTGGGTTTGTTTGGGTTCTATAATTGAAACACTGTTACAGCTCCAGCTCTGAGGCCCGGCTGGCTGAAAGCAGGTTTCTGGGGTTTGTTTAGCTTCTATAATTGCAACATAGTTGCTTAGAGTACAACTCAGAGGCTGGCAGCAGCAGGCGGGGGACATTGGCTTCCTCCATCACTGGAGCAAGCAAGCCTCCTGTTCGCTTCAGCTGCCTGGCTGCCAGCCGCCATCTTGGTTGGCAGTTAATTTGCATATCACCCTGATTAGCCAATGGGAAGCATGTCAGAGGTACGGTTAATTACCATGTTTGTCTATTATTAGATAGGATGTGCCGGAAGCCAATTCTAGCATGTCATAACTTTAAGAGTTTCATCAAAAGGTTGATGGAACTTGTGAACTCAACAAGGGCTGAGTCACATATGTTGTCACCTGTTGGGAATGGCTAAAGGCATTTCTCCAAACCTGAAAAGGGATGACTGTTTGCTGCCAGACAGCTCAGGGCATCTTAATCTACATGTTATTGCCTCCTACTGGCCAAACACCAGAACAGCGGTAGGCTAATTCCCCCAATCTGACAATGGACTCTGTATATGAAACCCTGACCCTTTTAAGTGTATATCTCTACCTCGCCTCAGGACAATTTGTGTTAATAAAAAGCATGGGGTCCTGAGATGAGGAGATCTTAGTTCCTTTTAGCTAAGCTCCTCTGACCCCCAAATGCCTTTCAAAATTATGCTTCGTCTCTGGACTCTTTATGGTTACACACACAGCCTTTCTCCAGATTGCTGAACCCTTCTTAATGCCGGAACAAGAACCCCAGTAGTATGTTATGGTGTTATGTATTAGTATACCATATATGTATTATCTATACTAATAAAAGCTTATGTGGTCATCATGCCCTTACGCCTTAACAATCCATCACCAGGAGGCTGTGTGTGCAGAGGGCACACATGGGTGGGTGGGGACCTGATGCTGTGTGCGCGGCAGGGAGACGATGCCAGGGGTCCCGAGGCTCTGTGTGGTGACGTCGGAGGTGGGTGTCGGCGGCTCCGCGCGGGGACTCTGGGGGTGGGACACCCGGCTCCTGCCTACCTCTTTGGGGCAATCCATCAAGGAGCCCTGGATAGGTGGGCGGGGCCTACCTCTTTGGGGAGATCGACTGTGGAGGTTCCACACTGTGAGAGGGCACAGGCCAGGCTGGGGAACCCCCTCCCCACAAGTGCACGATTTTCATGCACCGGGCCTCTAGTATACTATATTCTTGTAATAAAAATAAAGTAAACTAGAGGAAGGAAAATGTTATTAAGAAAGTCATAAAGAACTCTGCCCAGGTATCTCAGTTGGTTAGAAAGTCATCCCAAAATGCCAAGGTTGCAGATTCAATCTTGGGTCAGGGCACATACAAGAAGCAACTGCCCTAGCCAGTTTGACTCAGTGGATAGAGTGTTGACCTGTGGACCAATGGTCCTAGGTTTGATTCCAGTTAAGGGCACATCCTTGGTTGAAGGCTCCTCCCTGCCCTGGGCCCTGATTGGGGCTTGTGCAGGAGGCAACTGGTTGATGTGTTTCTCTCACATTGATGTTTCTCTCTGTCTTTCCCTCTCCCTAAAAATCAATGGAAAAATATCCTTGGGTGAGGAATAACAAACAAACAAAAAAGAAGCAACCAATGGATGCATCAGTAAGTAGAACAACAAATCAATGTTTCTCTTTCTCTCTCTCTCAAAGCAGTAAGTAAAATTTTTTTAAAAAGTCATAAGGAAGAGAAAATACATTTATAATACAGTGCTGTATTTATGGATACTGTTAAGTTTATGTCATCCACTTACAAAATGAATTGTCTGTCAGTACCGACGTCAATATGATCTTATATAATACCAAAAAAACCCATAGATATTATATAAGTATTACTAACACCAGACATAAAAAAATGAAAAGACGTTAAAAGAAATTCATATTTATTTACAGATATAATGATTCATGCACTGACAATGAAGAAGCAGCAATATGATCGCTTTATGGTAGTCTTGTGTTAATTGATACCATTACTTCATGGTACCCTAGCCTATACACTAATGAATGAACTGTTATAAAATTTTTATGGCATATAACATTACAGTCATATTTATAATACAGTATTGGAAACATTGTTATGTATATTTTAAAACCACTTACTTGTGATGATAGGCTGATAAACAGTTTCTCCAATTGTAAGAGAGGCATGCTGTACAGTAATGTAATTATTGGAAGGCAAGTTATAAAGCAGTTAGAAAACTAACATATTATTAATTTCATGTTAAATATCATTCACCTATGTCTATGTAAGGACAGGCTACCCCCTTCACAATACAAGTTTTGCACATGATGTTCTACACAATGAATATTTAGGTAATGATGATGCATAAAAAACCCCTCAAACAATTCTAGCCACACAGTAGAGTTTCACATGCACACAGAACAGATAAGTTTATTAACTGTACAACATGATGATTATTAATTATTAAGTGGAAGTGGAACATCTTAAAGATCTTCATCCTTGTCTTTAGGTTGAGTAGGAGGAAGAAGAGGAGGGGTTGGTCTTGCTGTCTCAGGGGTGGCTGAGGCAGAAATGGAGGAAGTGGAAGGGGAGACAAGAGAGGCAGGCACATTGAGTGTAAGTTTATGAAAATACATTGTAATTTCTGTCAGATATTTCTGCTTTTTCATTTCTCTAAAAATATTTCTATAAGGGACCAAACCTTCTTCCACCATTTGCTTTAGTTTCAGTGTCTGTATAATAGAAGGGTCCATGTCATAAAAAGAAGTCAAAAGCCACTTTGAATAATCAAAACCCTTCTTCCAGACTGTCTAATGTCATTTTGTTTTCTGGTGCTGTTTCTTCTACATCTTCTTCCTCATCATCTGGTTCTGGTTTGGAAACACTCACCTCCATCAAGTCATCTTCTATTAATTTCTCTGGTGTGGTGTCTATTAGCTCTGCATTAAAAATATGTTCAGGCAGATATTCTTTCTCCTCAATTACATTCTTAGTGGCCCCTGGGAACTCGTCTGTCTCTTGGTTGGCAGAAGCTGCTTTTCCTGTTGATATTTATTAAGCCAAATCTCTTTCTAAAATCATCAAACTATTCTTTGCAGGCATGAAGTTCTCTAGCTTTAGATCCTTCACCTTCCTTTTGCTTTAAGTTGTTATATAATGACTTCTCTTTTTCTCCAATCATATTAGAGTCTATAAGTATGTCTTTCTTATTGCAATACTACATAAAAGCTGCATTTTCAATACAAGATAAAAAAGTATCTCACAAAAAGTGCAAGATTTTCATGCTTACTGGTGTAAGCAGCAGCTACAGCTTCAAAATTTTATTTTCTTTTTTTTACAATAGTCCTTACACTGGATTCATTTCTTTTCAAATGATAGGCAACCACAACTGCAGACCTCAACCTATGATACATATCAAGCAATTCAACTTTTTCTTTTAATGTCATGACTTTTCTCTGCTTCTTTGGAGCACTTCTAAGATCACTAGTGGCACTTCATATGGGTACCAAGTTGTGAAGGTTTATGGTATTGCACTAAATATGGTGAAAAATATCAAGAACCATGAGAGATCACTTTTTACTATGATACAGAATTTACTAGAGAGACAAACTTATCACAGTGGGATGATTAGCATCACACAGCCTTTTAAGCAATTATTCACAACTGAGCTCACCACAATAGCAACAGAATGTGGCTATGAAATTATATCGGTATGTACTGCAGTTAGTTTTATACAGTTATGACTTAATACTGCATCTGTTTGCTTATATTTCTCCATTGTGAAGGGCATCATGTATAATCTGTAAATGTTTGTGAGTGAAAGTTTTAAATAATTTTAACTTTCTATAATAGACGTGTGTATATTTTATGGTAGTATAAGTTAAAATAGACTAGTATCTATATATATTTTATGCACTTATGACATCCTTAACTTTTTCTTAATTTTTCAATTCTTCTAGGATATGTGGTTCATCTGTGAGTTCTTCCAAATTGTTACAAATCTCCAAAAAATTATCCAATATATTTATTGAAAAAAAATCCACATATAAGTAGACCTGTGCAGTTCAAACCTGTGTTGTTCAAGGGTCAACTGTGTCTCCTTTTTTCATGCTATCAGGGCCCATGGACATTAACTGGAGTTATTTTTGTTCATTTTTTATTTCATAGAGGAAGGGATAAGGGGGGGAGAGAGAGAGAAATATTTATTTGTTGTTCCATGGATTCACTAGTTGCTTCTTGTATGTGCCCTGACTAGGAATCAAACCCACAACCGTGATGTACTGAGATGATGCTCTAACCAACTGAACTACGCAGCCAAGGCAGGACTTAACTGGATTACAAAAATAAAAGGACTCAATTAGTATTACTGTGCCCTCCTTCTCTTCTCCCATTTTCTCACTTACTTTCCTAAAAGCAGTTTGCTTTTATGTAAGGTTCCAAAAGGTTCTTCAGTTAAGAAACCTGCTTAAGAGGACACTCAAAATGGTGGCGGAGTAAGTCGATGCTACACTAACACGCTTCCGGGACCAAACTGGAATTACAACTAAAATACAGAAAAACTATGCTGAATGCTAGCTGGAGAGAACCCTGATAACCAAGGATGGAAAGTGGAAATCACACAGAGACTGGTGGAAGGTGTGAAGGCACAAATGGGCTGGAGTTCTGGAGGTATATCTCAGTTGTGGGGACTTCCACCGAGAACTCTGAGGTCTAAACCCCAAGGTGGGCTCCCCAGCCCAGAGCACCAGAATTGAAAAAGGTACACACATAACATCTGTCTGTGAAAAGCAGCAGGGTTGCTGTTTGCCAGTCAAAGACAGCCTCTTAAAGGGCCAACACACAAAATTTCATGTGTAGCCACTCACCTTGGACTCCAGCAGAGGGAGGAAAGAATGGACTGGAGCTGTGTGAACAGAAGCCAAGAATGGGGGTTCTGGAATTAGATGTCAGAAGGCAGATACCCTGATTTCCTGTGCTGAGTCATTCCCTCATGCTACAGAGGACATCTTTCTCCAGTGGACCTTTGTTATCCAGGTGGTTTTTGATTGGGAGTAAGGCAGTTGCCCCACCCTATTGGAAAACTCCTTGCCCCATCTGTGGAGTTTCTGAGGCCCATTATGAAACTGAGAATAACAATCAGTCTGCAGAAAGAAGCAATTACCCTACGCTGTTGGAAAACCTCTCACCCCACCCAGTGGCCGATAGCCTAAGGCTAATCAAAACTGAATACAATCAGACTGAAGGCAGAGGAGGATCTCTGGAGGCGTTGAGTCTTTGCCTGATCTCCTTCTGGGCCCAGGGCTAGGAAAAGCAGACCATGGTGTACATCTTGGTCCTTTCCAAAGGCACCCAGCCCCAGCAGAGGGAGCCACAAGCGGTGGACTGCTGATAGCTCCAAACAGGATACCCAGTGCCAGTCAGAAACAGCATCCAACATTGACCTGCACTGCAGATTGGGAGGTGTAGCAGATCTACCCAATACATAGTCACAAACCCAAATAGGCAGCCAAAATGGGGAGACAAAAAAACAAGCCCCAAACAAAAGAACAAGATAATTTTCCAGAAGAAGAGCTAAATGAAATGGAGATAAAAAATTTATCAGACATAGTTCAAAATAATGATGGCAAAGATGCTCCATAGCATAAGAAAAGGTATAATAACTGTGAAAAATGACACAGCAGTAATAAAGGACACAGTGGAAGGAATACACAGCAGATTAGGGTAAGCTGAGGATCGGATCAGTGAATTAGAAGACAGGATAGAAAAAAATCACTTAATCATATAACCAAAAAGGAAAAACAATAAAAAATCCAGACAGTTTAAGGGAGCTGTGGGACAACATAAACTGTAACAATATTTGCATAATAGGTGTGCCAGAAGGGGAAGAAAGTGAGCAAGGGATAGAGAATGTGTTTGAAGAAACAATGGCAGAAAACTTTCCTAACATAGTGAAGGAAATAGTCACACGAGTTCAGAAGGCACAGAGAGTCCCAAGCAAGAAGAACCTAAACAGGCCCAAGCCTAGACACATCATAATTAAAATGCCAAAAATTAAAGACAAAGAGAGATTCTTAAAGGCAGCAAGAGAAAGGCAATTTGTTACCTACAAAGGAGCTCCCATAAGGCTGTCAGTTGATTTTTCATCAGAAACCCTACAGGCCAGAAGGGAATGGCAACAAATATTCAAAGTAATGAAAAGCAAGGATCTGAAAACCAAAATTAGTATATCCAGCAAGGTTATCATTCAAAACAGATAGTGAATAAAGAGCTTCCCAGACAAAAAAAGGCTAAAGGAGTTTGTCACCATGAAGCACTGCAAGAAATGCTAAAGGGACTGCTGTAATGAGAAGAAATATATATTTAGAGAGAAACAAATGGGACTACATCAAATTAAAAAGCTTCTGCACAGCAAAAGAAACCATCAACAAAATGAAAAGGGAGCACACTGTATAGAAGAACATACTTGGCAATGATACATCTGATAAAGGGTTAATATCTAAAATATATAAGGAACTCATTTAACTTAAAAAAAAAATGAAGAAAAACAATCCAATTAAAAAATAGGCAAAGGACCAAATCAGCAGTTCTCAACCTGTCGGTCACGACCCCTTTGGGGGTCGAACGACCCTTTCACAGGGGTTGCCTAAGACCATCGGAAAACACATATATAATTACATATTGTTTTTGTGATTAATAACTATGCTTTAATTATGTTCAATTTGTAACAATGAAAATACATCCTGCATATCAGATATTAATATTACGATTCATAATAGTAGCAAAATTACAGTTATGAATAGCAATGAAAATAATTTTATGGTTGGGGGTCACCACAACATGAGGAACTGTATTAAAGGGTTGCGGCAATAGGAAGGTTGAGGACCACTGACCTAAATAGACACTTCTCCAAAGGGGACATACAGATGGCCAAGAGACATATGAAAAATGCTCAAAGTCATTAGAGAGAGATGCAAATTAAAATGACAGTGAGGTATCACCTCACACCTGACAGAATGGCTACCATCAACAAATCAACAAATGACAAGTGCTGGCAAGGATGTGGAGAAAAGGGAACCATAGTACACTGCTGGTGGGGTGCAGCCATTATGGAAAATAGTATGGAGTTTTTCAAAAAATCAAATATGGAACTCCCATTTGACCCAGTGATCCCACTTCTAGGAATATATCCTAAGAAACCCAAAACACCAATCAGAAGGAATGTATACACCCCTATGTTCATAGCAGTGCAATTTACAATAGCTAAGATCTAGAAACAGCCCAGTAGATGAGTGGATAAAACAGCTGTGGTACTTTACACCATGGAATACTATGCAGCAATAAAAAAGCAGGATCTCTTACTCTTTGAGACAGCATGGAGGGACCTGGCAAGTATTATGCTAAACGAAATAAACCAGTCAGAGAAAGACAAGTATCACATGACGTCACTCATATGTGGACTCTAATGAACAAAATAGATCCAGAAACACAGAAGCATGGATCAGACTATAGAATCTCAGCAGGAAGGTGGAAGTGGGTGGGTGAGTAGAAATCAACCAAAGAACTTGTATGCATGGATAACCCATGGACACAGATAATAGGGTGATGAAGGCCTAGGGTGGGGGACCAGAGGGCAGGCTTATAAGGAGTAAATGGGAGAAAAAAGGGGTCATATGTAATATTTTCAGCAATAAAGATTTTAAAAAACATGAACATTAAAAAAATAAATAAAAGGAAACCTGCATAAGCAATGATTTCGGATATTTGGCTTACCATAATTTTTTGGGGGGGAATAAATTTTAAGGAAATATTTAACTTGGGCTATTAACATTATTGTACATTTCCTGAACATGGTAGCTAAAGATAAAGAGAAAAGTCTAGTAACCTGTAACTTAAAGAAGTTAATCCAGAGCAGCAATTTTCAACCAGTGTGCCATAAGAATATTTAAAACATGTAATACCTGACTACTTAGTCAGGGGCACTGACTTTTTTACTAGTAACTTAAGATTGTTAAATTAAAAAAAAATGACAACAGCCAACACAACAACAGCCATCCAGTGTGAATGAATCAAAATTATACCTGCCCTGGCCAGGTAGCTCAGTTGGTTAGAGCATCGTCCCGATAAGCCAAGTTTTCAGGTTTGATCCCCGGTCAGGGCACATACAAATATCAATCAATGAATGCATAGATGGGTAGAACAACAAATCCATGTCTCTTTTTCTCTCTCTAAGAAACAATCAATCAATCAATGCATCAACAAAAAAGGAAAAACATTATACAGTTGACACTTTAGTAACACATGTTTGAACTGCATGGGTATACTTATATGTGGAATTTTTCCCCAATAAATACATACACTACTGTAAATGTATTTCTCTTCCTCATGATTTTAATATTATTTTCTTTATTGTAAGAATATATACATACATATAAAATACAAAATATGTGTTAATAGACAGCTTATGGGCAACGGTAGGTTAAGTTTTGGGAGAGTCAAAGTCATATTCAGAGTTTTGACTGACCATGAGGGCAGGGGATTGTGGCCTCTAAATCCTGAGTTGTTCAAGGGTCAACTGTAACTCAATTAGGTGGTCAAGTTAGACATTTTGGCTTGTTTTCTTGCAGTCTATTAAGAGCAATTTAGTTTAAAGACAAAATTTTAAAGTTTTTAAGCTCCATAAAAAATAATAACCTATAGTTTTTCACTATACTCTATTTAAAATGAAGCATGGTACAGGTGAAATAGCATGAGCTACTAAATCATCAAACACAAACTAAAATTAAAATTTTGTCACTTACTAGTCAACTGATTTTAAAAATCTCATTTAGCTTCAGTATTTCCCTTGTAAAATCTGGATAATGTCAGCTGCTTCATGTTTTTACTGCCAGGATTAAAATGTACAAAAGCAGCACACATTGAGCTTAATGAAAATACGTATTAGCTGCTTTCTATTATTACTCATAACTTTTCATGTAGAAGCTAATTTCTAAAAATGAAAGGTGGAAAAGTAGCAAAATTAAGATTAAAAAAGGAAAGAGATTAAACAAAGGTTATTTATATATAAGGCTAGAAAATCTGCACAAAAACATACTTCAAAAAACTGAGGCTGAAGAGACTTCAGCATTTCTGAAATATCATAAAGCACTTCACTGGTATATTACTTCTGATAATAAACAAGCTATTTTTAAAAAGTCTTAATATTTAAAACATTTTAAAAATATTATGGATGTATATAAGTTTTGTAGTTTTTGCAAGCTAACTTAGTAATAGATGTCAACAGAAATAGAAGGCAAACTGCTTTTAAGTTATTATAGATTACCAGAGGCCCGGTGCATGAATTTGTGCATGGGTGGGGTCTGGCCAGCTGATCAGGCTGGGATGGCCAGGGGGAGAAGTGGGAGGTTGGCCGGGCTGCCCCACCTCTGATGGGGTGGGAGGGGCGATCGGGGGCAGGGCCAGCTGGGGGGAGGGGCCACGGACCCCCTGGTATAACTCCCGGTAGAAGGGACAATTTGCATATTAGCCTTTTATTATATAAGGATTCTTTTCATTGCTTTATAATAATTACATATGCTTATATTTAAGCTTGGGAACAAGTTTTATGTATAACCTAGTGAAAGGTGTCTCTAGACTTAAATAAAATTGCTTTAATGTCTTGGTATGTGTCACTAAATTCTAAGTTTTATGGCAATAGTTATGATATGGAGAGCAGTGTAGTAAGACTACCTTAGATCAGAAGGTAAAAGACCTGGTTTCTATTTGTAGCTCTGACATCTGGTAGGAGTGTGATCTTGAACAAATTATAAACTTTCTGAGTCTCAGTTTTTTTCATCACTAAAACAGGGATTATATCTGTCTTGCTGTCATAAGGATCCAGTGTCAATATAACAACACAAGACTCAAATACTGGCTGCTTTTAGACAGCAGAGCTAAGTAGCTAGGAGCAGGACTTCTACTGTATTCCCTTTTATATCCTAGAAGGTTTGTACACGTGCAAGTATTATTTACCCCCAAAATAAATTTAAAAGGCTGGTGAGCCTGGCTGGTCTGGCTCGGTGGTTGAGTGTCGAGCTATGACTGATCAGGGCACATGCCCAGGTTTTGGGTTCAATTCCCAGTGGGGGGCATATAGGAGGCAGCCCATAGATCGATGATTCTTTCTTATCATTGATGTTTCTCTCTCTCCCTCCTCTCCCTGAAATCAATAAAAAACGTATTAAAAAATAAATTAAAAAGACTGGTGAGTTTTAGGATACATTCAGATATATACAAATTTCTAAACTCCCTTCAATGTTTTTTCAATTATCGTTACACTCTCTTTCACAGGATCAATGACTTTTATATAAAGTACATATTTTGTTGAAAAGGTATACTTAAAACCCCTTCCATAAGGCAATACTAATATGCCTCTTGGATAAACTGACTCTAACACTGTGATATTATTATTTATGTAGGTAATACCACCATCAGTCAAATGGTAATATATTCATGTTTTCTCCTTCTATTGCCCTTGAGACCAATAATATTTGTGAGCCTAAGGGTACTATGAATGGTCACAACAGAACAGAGCTAACTAACTTCACTGCAATTGAATCTGACCTTGGCATCATTTTCAGTGAGTTCATTCAGCTACTCACTTCTGTGAGACATGCACTGTTAATGATAAACACATCCATTTGGAAAATTTTGATAGCTACATCAGTGACAGACAACTACATCGATTTATTTTTAAAAAGCCATGTAATCTTAAATAACCAGAAATCTTGCTAACATTTAAGTTACACACATTTCATTACTGCACTATCATCTCATACATATTTGAATGTCTGTTTTCCTCAGGAAGACCATGAACTCACTCAAGACATTAAAATTTGCAGGCATTTGACTGAAACAGAAACAGAATTGTAAAAACACACTAGCAAAAACAAGATTACATCTTTTAATATTTGAAAATTTTTACAGGATAATGACTTAAACCGACTCCATTTTAAACGAAACCATCAAATGCCCACCCAATACACATTAATAATAATTAGTTTTATACATCCATGAATATCTCCTATATATTTTAGCAGTTTGGTGGAGATAGGTATCATTTTCATTTTGGGGATGAGAAACCTGACAATCTGGAGAAATAAAGGAGCGTGTTCAGGGTTTAATCAAAATTAAAACCTAGGGCTGTTTGACTGTAAGGCACAAGCTCTTTTCATACATGTGAAATTTGTAAAGGAAAATTTGCTTTAGCCTATGAATCAAATGGCTTGATTGCTAAGCAAAGCGAAATGACATAAGTGTGGACCGCATTCATATTTTTAAAGTCAAATGGTATCACAGACATTATAGTTAGGGCATTTCATAGCTATAATTCTTGTTCCAATTTCCAAATTCTTCTTATGCTGAGCTCTGAATAGTGCCTACACTGAAGTCTCATCATGTTTTATTCAGTATTGAGATGAACAATGTCGGAGTTCGGCTTGACCCCTACTGTCTATCCAATGATATTTACTTTGATAAAAAAAAAAATTTTGTCAGTCGGTCTATCTAAAAAACTCAGATGGATTGTCTCAGGTACCTTTCACTGGGGAATTCGACACTAGGTTGGTTAATTTCCCACACATCCCAAGTTCTTTTTTCAGCTAACCACTCTTCCTCTTCATTCACACAGCAAACCCCAGTATCTAGCGAGCCTGTTTGGAGCCCCGGCTCTCAAAACAGCCCTTTACACACACAATGCCACCGCCGGCGGAACAATACCCCGGTTTGTCTTCACTCTGTGTGTGCCACCTTACCAAACGGAACGAGACAGAAGAACAACAGGGAAATCTCTACAACATAAAAACGTCTCACTTATGTCCTAAACCATGTATAACTGAGGCTGTGTGGGGGACCACACACACACACACACACACACACACACACACACACACACACACACTCTGTGAAGGTTTTCATCAGAGACCCGTCTACTAATATGGAGAACGTGAAGACACAAGCAAAGCATCAACTCAATGACCAAGACCTTAGCAACGATCACAAGGACCGAAGTATTCAACAATATACTTTCGTTCTAGCTCTTCTTTTAGATCCAAATGCGCACTTCTGTGAACTTAAGTGGGGTCTGAACAGGGAAACCCAACTTTCTTTTTCAGGGATATATGTGGAGTCCCCGAGACTACGCGTTAATGTACTCGCCATACCTTCAGGGACCGAACACTGTGATTAAATGTTCCCTCCTTCTGATCTCTGTAAAAACGACCAGGTGAGGGTGCGAAGGATGCCAAGATCAAAGGCTCGAGAAAGGTCTTGCCTCCCTCTCTTCTAGAGAAGATGCCCAAAGATGCCATTCTCCAGCCGGGCGCCCGGGAAGGGCTGGACCCGTTCAGGGTCGCGGACGTGGTCGCACGTGAGAAGAGCCGGAAAGGTAGGCGCGGACCCCCATCCCCAAGGCCCGGCAGCAACCACCCTTCCCCCACTCACCGCTCCGAGCGCAGTTTCATTGGGGCTGTCCGAGTAGCAGCCGCCATCACCATCGCCATCAGTCTGGGTGCTCGCGGAGGTGGAGAAGGGAAGCCCAGCCACTCCTGCACCTCATGTAGGTCTCCCGAGGCGGTGGCCTTCCTGCGAGCTCCCACCTCTCGGCGCCCGGTTCCCGTCTCTTACGTCGCGGTCACCGCCTCCGTCTGCTCCCCAGACGCTACCCCCACTTCCGTGTCGGGCTCCCTCCCCTGTCTTCCTCCCTCCCCCGGGCAGCCGGCTATTTCCTCGCAGCTGACGTCACCAGCCCGCGACCTGGGGCCGGGATTAGCGCCGGGCGTGGGCGGGGCGGCGCAGGCGCAGTGGGGCGAGCGCGCCGAGCGCGGGAAGCGTCCGCGCGCCGGGGTTGCCTGTGCTCTCTCCTGTCGCGGGGCTCCGGCGGCTTGGTGAGTCCTTCTCTCGCTACTCGCGCCGGAGAGAAGAGTGTCCTCTTCCAGGATTACTGTCTGACAGACCCTCCGTTTGCTTTTTCTGTTTGTGCCACTCGGGTGGGGGAAGAGGGGCTGCCGGGAGCATGCCCGTGGGGAGGCTGACCCCCTTGTCCCCCAGCCCCCGGCTTTTTCGTCTTTAAAATAATACTATATGTGATAAAACATTTCCAGGGAGGCGAAGGAAAAGATGCCTGCCACACAGAAGCCGATGAGATACGGACATACAGAGGGACACACGGATGTCTGTTTTGACGATTCGGGGAGGTAAAGTACTTTGAGAAGCAAAAAAACAAAAACGTTTCAGGTGTAAATATTAGAACATTTATTCTTATGTGTTAGATGAGCAGTCAGCCTAACATGACTCGTACCAATATAGAGAAATAAGGTTGAAATATAAAGTGGCACACATATTTTCCTTAGATTTATTCTATACGGACTGTCTTGGTAGTTGAAGGATATATAAAAAAAAAAAGTTGATGAGTGTAAAATCTTGCTTCCAGGGGAGTTGGAAAGACGCGCGCTTTCCTCTGTGTTTCACCTCTGTTCAGTTCCTCACAGCATCTCACGGGCTATCCTGTCGGATTGGTAGGTGCCTACTTGTCAAATTCAGTGGCCCGTTCTATCTCTTTTGTATGTTATCCTCCCTTGGCTTTCGTGATGCTGTTTCCTTTTTTGTTGTTTTTAACTTTCTGATGGTTTTACACCCCCCCCCCCCCAATTTATTTCCTCTGCTTAGTCCCTATGGTGATATTTTCCCAGGGTCATTCTGGTCCTACCCCCCACCTTGTTGTTTTAAATCTTCACCCAAGGATATGTTTTCATTGATTTTTAAAGAGAGAGGAAGGGAGGAAGGAAGAGAGTTGTGGAAAAGGGGGGTGGGGTGGGGATTGAACCCTCAACCTAGGTATGTGCCCTGATGGGAAATCTGACCTGCCACCATTTGGTGTAGGGTGGACCCCTCAACAGACTGAGCCGCCTGTCCAGGGCTGTCGTGGTCCCTTTTATCTTTCTAAATCCCACTCCTATGCAGCCCTGTCTAATTCTGTGGCTTCCCCTGTCTTGTCTGTGTTGATTTTTTTCATTGAAAAAATGTGTACGTGGCTGTTCCACTGAGAGCTAGAGATACAGTCATGTTAACGAAGCACAATCTTTTCCTTCATTGACTTCAGGGTCTTTTCAGATTGACACCAAGCACAGATTAATTACATAAAATAAATGTACATTTAGAATTACACTCAGAAGTATGAAATGATATGTGCAACGATAAGCCTAACTGAAGGGGAGTTGATGTAGTTTGAAGAGGCAGGGAAGGCTTCTCTGAGGAAGTATTTATTTTTATTTATTTAAATTGATATTTGAGAGCGAGAGAGAAACATTGATTTGTTGTTAGACTTATTTATGAATTCATTGGTTGATAATTATATGTGCCCTGACCGGGGATTGAAACTGCAACCTTGGTCTATCAGGGTGATGCTCTAACCCAGTGGTCTGCAAACTGCGGCTCGCGAGCCACATGCGGCTCTTTGGCCCCTTGAGTGTGACTCTTCCACAAAATACCAGCGCGCTTGAAACTTTGTGGCCCATGCGCAGAAGTCGGTTTTTGGCCTGGGCGAGTCTATTTTGAAGAAGTACTGTTGATATTTGGCTCTGTTGACTAATGAGTTTGCTGACCACTGCTCTAACCAACTGAACTACCTGGCCAGGGCATGAGGAAGTGTTTTTTGAGGTGAGATCTGAAGACTGAGTAGTAATTAAGAAGTATAAAGAGATAGGTGGTGGCAGTGGGTGGTGGTGTTGGCGTTCAAGGAAGAGGGAACACCATGTGTAAAGGCCCCAGGGGAATAGGGGCTGTGGTATGCTCAAAGAACTGAAGGAAAGCTAGTGATGCTAAAATGTGGATTGTGATGCAGAGATTGACATGAGATGAATCTGTGAAGGTAGGCGTCCTGTCCAACGCCTTTTGGGCTTTATTAAGGAATCTTGACTTCATATGGTAGGAAGGTACTAAAGATTTGAAGCAGAGAGGAGATATGATCAGACTCTTTTGTTGTTGTTGTTATTGTTAATCCTCATTAGAGGATATTTTTCCATTGATTTTTAGAGAGAGTGGACAGAGAGAAACATCAATGTCAGAGGGACACATCGATTGGTTGCCTCCCTCATGAGTTCTGACCAGGGCCAGGGATCAACCCTGCAACCAAGGTACAGGCTTTTGATCAGACTTGAATTTGGGACTCTTTAGTCTGTGGGCTGACGCTTTATCCACTGAGACAAACCGGCTAGGGCCAGACTCTTGTTTTTGAGAGGATGCATGGAAGAAAAGGAGTAGGAGTGGATGCAGAGAGACTATTAGAAGGTCTCTGCCTTAGTCTGGTTCATGTAATGGAAGCTCAGACTAGAGTAAACATGGGTATGTAGAAAACAGGATACATTCAGAAAATCCTTAAAAAGTGAAATGAGCCCTAGCTGGTTTGGCTCCGTGGATAGAGCCTTGGCCTAGGGACTGAAGAGTCCTGGGTTCGATTCCGGCCAAGGGCACATGCCTGGGTTGTGGACTCAATCTCCAGTAAGAGGCGTGCAGAAGGCAGCTGATCGATGATTCTCTCTCATCATTGATGTTTCTATCTCTCCCTACCTCTCCCTTTCTCTCTGGAATCAATAAAAATATATTTTAAAAAAGGTGAAATCAGCAGGATGGATGGATATTAAGGACAAAGAAGAGGGAAGTGTCTAGGATAACATCTGTGATTCTAGATGGGGAAGTAATGGTGCCATTCACAGATGTTTAAAAAGCTTGGAGAAAAGCATATTTCAGTGGTAGAATGGGGGTGGAGATTGAGTTTGCTTTTGGACATGATTTAGTGTAGGAAGGATGTCTTTGAGATATTCAACGAGAGAAGTAGACAGCTGAGTAAATGGGTCTAAAGCTCAGAGAAGAAATGTGAACTGGAGATAGAAATCTACATCTTTAGCTGGTGCTTTCTGGAATTCAGGACCGAGGTCTTGACTGGAAATCTAAATGTGGGAGTTGCCAATATAGAGATGGTATTTAATGCTTTGAACTTGGATGGCATCACCTAGGGAAGGAATGAATGAAATTAAGAAAAAAGAATCAAGGGCTAAGCCCTGGAACAATTAAAAATATTTAGAGATCAAGAAGGGCTGGCAAGGAAAATAGAAAACCAAGATAGAAGAATGATTTCTAGAAGCCAAATGAAGTAAGCATTTTGAGGAGGAAATACTAAACTATGTTAAATATTGCTGGTGGATCAAATTCAGGACGGAGAATTCACCATTAGCTTTAGTGATGTGGAGGACATGGATGACCTTGAGCTTTCTTATGGAATGGTAAGAATGAAAACCTTGCCCTGGTCAGGTTGCTCAGTTGGTTAGAGTGCCATCCTGATACTCCAAGGTTGTAGGTTTGATCTCCGGTTAGGGCACATACAGGAAGCAACTAATGAATGCATAAATAAGTGAAACAACAAAATTGATGTCTCTTTCTCTTTCCCTCTCTCCTTATCTCCTTTCTTCTTTTTCTCTCTCAAATCAAAAAAAAAAAAGAAAAAATCTTGTAGCAGTAGAATCAAGAGAATGGAAAGGGAGGATTTGGAGTTAGTGAGTCTGGCACTCAAAGAATGAGGATAATTGGGTAGAAATGTGGGGTCAGGAAAGATTTTTGTTTTGTTATAAAGTGAGAAAGATTACAGCATATATATGCGTGGAGATGATCCAATAGAGAAGAATAACTTGATTTCATAGCAGAAAGAGAGAAGATTGCTGGAGTGATGTCCTGATTAGGTGTGGGGCTAGTATATTGGGTACTAGAGGGAGAGATTGGCCAAATGGAGGAGGAGCATGATCAAATTCATGTGGCGGGAAGGGGCTTCTATAAGGGATGGGGAGAACATGTGGACAATTTCTATAGATTGCTTCTGTTTTCTCAGTGAATAGGACATGAAGTCATCATTTGAAAGTAGGGAGGAGGTGTAGGTTTGAAACGAGAAATAGATATGAGAGAGATAGTTAGAAGAGATGGAAAATTGAATGAACCAGGGAATATAGTGGGATTGCTGTGTAGCTCTAAAGGCCTACTTCAGGTTAGTGATCATAAATTTAATTGAATGAACCAGGGAATATAGCGGGACATATAACTCGGTTATTTGTGGGGGTTTTTTCAGCCTTACTTAGTTCTGCAAGTGCAAATTTTTTTAATAGGCAGAGAGTTGGATATAACCAAGGTTGGGATTTTGCCTGGTAAATATGACAAAGTCAAAGAGGGCCGGGGGCTTTGAGGGTGATGCAGAGGAGTGATTTTAGTAACAGACTATGGAATCTAAGCCAGTTTAGGAGGGATGTGAGAACTTGAAAGGAGAGACAGTGAAAAGGTAGTTTCATTAGATTGTAGGTCCTAATAGAATTAAAAAATTGTTGGAGTTAGGATATTAAGGGTGCCAGGTATAAAGATAAGTGATTAGGATGATTGAAGTTGAGATTGTGGAGCAGTTGCTATATTATATTGGTAAAGACAAAATCTAGTCTATCACTATGAGAGTCTGAGATGGGGCAGAGGGCAAGATCGAGTATCAGAAGGTTTCACCTATATGGATGTTGAAAACACTAAGAATAATGATAGTGATAGGATGTTGAAAGCACTAAGAATAATGATAGGAATAATGATAGGATAGAAAATAACAATGAATCTTGTGCTAAAAATTCTTAGGGAACTAGGGGGATTTCTCTTTAAGAATTTATAGGTGGTCTGATGGCATTTTCAAACTTCTAAAAAATTTCATTTTTAAAAAGAGGGTGCGGCAATAGAATTCAAGTGGAAATGAATGAAATGCATGGAAGGCCTACCTCTAGGCCCCAGAGGGATGTAGAAAAGAAATCGGCCATCACTTAAGAGGGCTTAAGAGGAAGCAGTGTCCTTAGAGGAATGTTCAGAAAAAGAGCTAATAATATAGAAATTTTGCTGGTGCCTGACCATGAATCTCATGAGGCCCAATGGAAAGGTTAGGGTGGGTTGTCTGATAGGGAACAATGTTGCTCGGTGAGGATAGAGAATCCAGATGGTGAGAAATGCCTTTGAAATCATTCCCTTTTCGTAGTTAAATGTGTGCTAAGGAAGATAAAGACATTAATAGAATTTGTCCTGGTTCTCAGAAACTTACAGGGGATTTCTTAATTTATCATCTAAATTAGGACACCTTTGAGAATGAGGATAAGGATTTCAAGAGAATTGCAATTAAAATGATAATATTTTGAATTATTTATTGATTAGCAAATTATTATGTTTTGGTCTATAATATTTCTTTTCAAAAACTATTTCAAAACAATTTTTCTAAAAAACATTTGTGATATTTAACATTAAAAAAGTCTTTTATATTGATAATTTAACATTAAATATATAATCTAGCCCAGCAGGCATGGCTCAGTGGTTGAGCATCGACCTATGAACCAGGAGGTCCTGGTTCGATTCCCTGTCAGGGCATATACCCAGGTTGTGGGCTCAATCTGGAGTGTGGGGCATGCAAGAGGCAGCTGCTCAATGATTCTCTCTCATCATTGATGTTTCTCTCTCTCTCTTCCTCTCCATTCCTTTCTGAAATCAATAAAAATATGTTTTTAAAAATTTGACAAGTATGGCTTCTGTTTTGATTGGTATATTATCACAGCTTAATTGGGCGTAATTATGAATTATAATTCAAGTTCCAAGTACATTTCAGTTTTATAGATTAGTAAGAACATTGTTCTTACAGTATTGTGCTCTGTGAGAACATATAGTGTTACTATAAAAAGTAAGAATTTTATCTTTAGCATTGAACTTTTCAAATGAAGTTTGATAGAATTCCTCATAATGTCAGGTGTTTCACTTTCAACATAATGAAGCTGTATTTTGTTTCCATAAACTGAAGGGAAAACTAAACCATTATTGGAATTAATCTAACTCATTTTCTGTTTCAAAACTTTGATGACATTGATGTAAAACCAATATCATTTAACTGTTTGAAAAGCTCTTTTACTAATGGAAACAGCACATTAACAGCTATCATTTCACTTTTCATACTTACACTAGAAAACTTAGAATGAAAAATGAACAAAATTGATTTAGAACAACGTGTTTTTTGTGTGTGTGTTCTTAAAAAAATCCTCACTGGCAGATATTTTTTCACTGAAATTCAGACTGATTTTTTTACTGATTTAAGTGGAAGGGGGGCGGGGGAGAGAAATAATCAAGGTGAGAGAGAGACATCAATTAGTTGCCTCCCGCACTTGTTCCTATTGGGCTAGGGATTGGACCTGCAACTGAGGTATGTGCCCTTGACCAGGAATAGAACCTGCCACCCTTCAGTCCATGGGCTGACACTAACCAAACCAGCTGGCGCTGGTCATTTGTCTTAATGCTGCATTGTCCGGTACAGTAGTTACTAGCTACTTGTAGCTATTTAGATTTAAATTAATTAAAATTAACTAAATTAAAAATTCAGTTCCTCGGTTTCATTTCAATTGCTCAGTAGCCAGATGTAGACCATTTCCATCATCAGAAAGTTCTATTGGACAGCATAGTCATGATTGACAAGATCATGACTTGTCCATCGTGATCACACTCACTGGGCAGCTACAGAACATGGTTTTCAGGCAGCCTGTGGACTTATGAAGTAGATCTGATGCTTCTTCAGGAGTTGTTAATCTTGTCATTCTAGGCCCCATGGTAAATGTCAACTAAGATTTTGTTCAAGTTACACTTTTTAAAAAATATATATATTTTATTGATTTTTTACAGCGCGGAATGGAGAGGGATAGAGAGTTAGAAACATCAGTGAGAGAGAAACATCGATCAGTTGCCTCTTGCACACTCCCTACTGGGGATATGCCCACAACCAAGGTACATACTCTTGACTGGAATCGAACCTGGGACCCTTGAGTCCGCAGGCCGACGCTCTATCCACTGAGCCAAACCGGTTAGGGCTCAAGTTACACTTTTATTGTCAAGTGCTTGAGGAGTAGACAAATTAATATTTAATTTTTTATTAAACATGTACTTGAAGTATTTTTCTCCAGTTTATTGCTACTGAAAGTTTTTTGTTTTTGCGAAAATTAAAAAGTATAGCCAATAATAGAATTAGTATTTTTATTTCTACAGTAAATGACAAAAATACTGTAGGAAGAATGTTCAAACTACTCTAAAAGCTCTCCAAAAGACTACGTAACTGTTTGCTGCATATATTTCTCTCTCTTTTTAAAAAAAAAAAAAAAAATATATATATATATATATATATATATATATATATATATATATATATATATATATATATATATTATTGATTTCAGAGAGGAAGGAAGAGGAAGAGAAAGATAGAAACATCAATGATGAGAGAGAATCATTGATCAGCTGCCTCCTGCATGCCCCCTACTGGGGATTGAGCCTGCATCCCTGGCATGTGCCCTTGACTGGAATCGAACCCAGGACTCTTCAGTCCACAGGCTGATGCTCTATCCACTGTGCCAAACCAGCTAAGACCTGCATATATTTCTTGTTAATTCTCCTGTACTTTACTATTATTTCCCACTGGTCCCACCAACTGGCATTTGCAACTTTGTATTATCTCTTGTGGCTGGTAGACCAAATAGTTGGTAGAGACAGCAATATGAAATGTTTCTCCCATCACCACTGGGTACTGAAAAAAATCACTTTCCCTAAGGACTCATATTTGACCTTACTTTGGTTTTTATCAGTTAACACCTGTTGTCCTTGAAAGGAGATGTTACTTTGCATCAAGAAAGGAATGGAAAGGGGGAGATGAGTTATCATCCGTTGTCTCTCAGATTTACCTATGTGTTAAATGGAGAACTCTATTCATTGCATTTGTTACATTACAAAACAGGATCATGACAAAAGCTGGAAGTGCAAAGAAGAGATCTGTCAAACTTACCCCAACCAATTTTGATGGAACTAATACTAATTAAGGATAAATGCTAAACCAGCTGGATGCATAACCAGGAATATTCTGGGGAAACATACTTATGGTCCTCTTATTTATTTCCTATAGAAGAGAGTCCAAGCTCCTCACTCTGGCATTAAGGTTATCCTAAATAGAATGATCCCATTCTACATTTTCTTTCTGTTTCTTGGACTGTCTGCTCTAGTGAAACTCCCACAAGCTTTACTAACTTCATACTTTGGTTCATGTGTTTTGTCTGTTTGAAACTGCTCTTTTCACCAATGTCAGCGTATCCTACTTGTCCTTTGACTTCCCAGTGTAAATACCACCCTTCTGATTTTCTAAGTGGAAGTTAATCTTTTTCTTCTGAACATCCACAATTCTTTTTATGGCTCTTCTTTGCCATTGTTCATATTATTTTTATATTTCATTGGCTTTTGTATGTGTAGGTAGGACACATACTGGATGAATAAAAGCACTTGCAAGACAATATGTAAAATAAGATTTGAGAGCTATAGGTAGCCATTTGCATAATCAGTTTTGGATAATTGAACTCTTGCATCCATTTATTTATTCCACAAACATCAAAGTTCCTATATATCAGACAGCTTTGTGCTAAAGATACAATGGTTAGCACAGGAGACCTGGTCCCTGGTGTTAAGAGATTTACATACTCATCCTTCTTACATTATTACAAACTAGAGGCCCAGTGCACGAATTCATGCACTGGTGGGGTCCAGCCGGACTGGCCCCAATTGGAGTGGATTGGGGCCGGGCCTGTTGGGAGGAGGAGATGGTGGGAGATTGGCCAGCCAGCCTGCCCCAACTGGGGCCTGATCAGAGCCGGACTGGCTGGGGGGAGGGGCCATGGGTGGTTGGCCAGCCAGCCCTGCCCATGATCAGAGTGGTGGGGGCTCATAAGGGGTGAGGCCTGCTGCGGGGAGGGGCTGTGGGAGGTTGGCCAGCTGGCCCTGCCCCCTGATCTGGCGGTTCGCTGGCCACAGTGGGTGTCATAGTGACCAGTCATCCTGGCTTTTTATATATATAGATAAAGACTTACTAGTATGCCAAAGAAGAACTAAAGAGAACATTAAACTCACCTTTTACTTTACAGCATAGGAGGTTAGCAGTCTTTGTTATTGAGGCTTATGAATGTAAAATGAGAAAACATATTATCTAATATCTTGATTTTATTTAAAAAAAACCACCTAAGTAGCATTCTAAAAAAATCGGACTGAAAACAGGGTGACTTTTTTTAATGAGTGTGTTTCCTTCACAGTTGTATTGTGACTTGTGGAAGTGATGGTGATGTGAGGATTTGGGAAGACTTGGATGATGATGATCCTAAGTCCATTAATGTTGGAGAAAAGGCATATTCATGTGCTTTGAAGGTATTAAAAACAATTACAGCAACTGATGTAAAATTGTACTGCCATGTGCCCTGACCAGGAATTCTTTTTCAAACTTTTACTAATTGACAGAGTACTGATAGTGATTTGGTTTCCCAGTAGATTTGTTAGAAAATGACTTCAATTCTATATTCAGATCTTTCAGGTAAATGAGTACAGTTATATACTTTAATATTAATAGAGGGCTAGTTATCATGTTGTTAAAGAGTTACCAATATTCTTCATTAGAGCTAAGGGTACTTAATCAATACTCTACTAAGAAATCTGTCTGCAAGAAACGCACAGCCAGGTTGCAAAATTCTTGTAGATGTGCACACGTGAATAGTTGGTGTATCTAGTTTTGCCAAAGAACACTTAGCATCATCAGTGTTGTCTTGAATTGGTTATAGTTTTTTGTTGATTCTCTTGTTTTCACATTTAGATTATTGTCAGCTTTGCTTCAACCTTATGAATTTATTGTGGATTGTTTAATTACTTACAGTAGTTATAATGTAGACATAAATAGTACTTTTCACTAGTTTTCCAGTAATTGAACTTGATAAATGTATAATTACAGTTCAAATTTGAAACATTTGTACTGTCATTCAAACAGATGTATGCATTCTCCCAAATTTTGCTGTTTGGTAACATGTCACTGTTATCATCAAGTTCTCTTTCCACTGGAGTGGAAGCAGGTGCTATAGGTAGGCCAAGGGTCCTAAATGTGCAGATGTGGCTGAGACGTATTGCTGTCTGATAGAGGATATTTATTAACAAACTTGACTAGTTTGTTTCTCTTAGTGGTTATCATTTAATCAAAATTAATAAATTGACCATATGGTTAATCAAAAATTCTATTGGGTTGGTAGGCTATGATTTAGTATGTTGGGACTGAATCTCTTTTTTTGAAAAGTAATCAAACTATAGTACTTGGGGCTGATCCTTAACCTTTTATGACTTTTAGCTAGAAATTCTGCAAAACAGTGGTATCTGCTGATCATTTAGAAGCCTGAGATTTTTTGTGTACTTAGTTGTCTTCTTTTTTGTTAATCCTCACCTGGGGATATTTTTCCACTGATTTTTAGAGAGATTGGAAGGGAAGGGGAGAGACAGAGAGAGAGAAACATCAATGTGAGAGAGAAACATCGATTAGTTGCCTCCCGCACATGCCCAGCAGGGATCAAGCCTGCAACTGAGGTACATTCCCTTGACTGGAATCGACCCATGACCCTTCAGTGCATAGACTGACACCATTGGGCACACCGACCAGGGCTAAAATATATTTTTATTGCTTTTAGAGAGGGTGTGGGAGAGAGAGGGAGAGGAAGAGAAACATCTAGAGCAGCGGTTCTCAACCTGTGGGTCGCGACCCCTTTGGGGGTCTAACGACCCTTTCACAGAGGTCGCCTAAGACCACCGGAAAACACATATAATTACATATTGTTTTTGTGATTAATCACTATGCTTTAATTATGTTCAATTTGTAACAATGAAAATGCATCCTACATATCAGATATTTACATTACGATTCATAATAGTAGCAAAATTACAGTTATGAAGTAGCAATGAAAATATTTTTATGGTTGGGGGTCACCACAACATGAGGAACTGTATTAAAGGGTTGCGGCATTAGGAAGGTTGAGAACCACTGATCTAGAGAAACATCAATATGAGAGAGAAATATCGATTGGCTGCCTCCCACGCTAGCTACAACCTGGGATTGAACCCACAACCTGGGTATGTGCCCTGACCAAGAATTGAACTGGTGAACTTTCAGTACACAGGATAATGCTCAACCAACTGAGCCACATTAGCTAGGACTATTTAGTGTTTTTAAGAAGGTGCTGTGGATTCTGCATTTAGATTTTATCCTATTCCAGAAAGACATGTAATTATTTTAGTGTGGAAACTATAGTGTGACCCTTGTGGCTATATCTTCTAATGTGCTCATCCCTCACTCAGACTAGCTATGTTTTCTCTGAAAAGCTCTCCTATTTCCTTTTTTTTTCTTTAATGACACTTGGAAATCCATAAAAATACTAATTAAATATTTTTCTTAACCAGAAGTAAAAGAAAAATCAGAAGCTAAATGTTTGGCTGGTGAAGTTTTCTAAAGGCAGCAAATAAATTTTTCTTGCTAATATACATTTCAGGAAAATTGTACACTGATAATTTTTTTTTACATGTGCTATATTTATAAGGTTTTTTGTTTTTGGTTGTTTTTTTTTTTTTTTTAAATATTTAACTATGGAGAGATTCCCAATCAATTTGGATTTGTCTTGCCAATATTCTTATATTTTTCTTTTAGAGTGGAAAATTGGTCACTGCAGTATCTAACAATACTATTCAAGTCCATACATTTCCCGAAGGAGTTCCAGATGGTATATTGACTCGCTTCACCACAAATGCAAATCATGTGGTCTTTAATAGTGATGGTACAAAAATCGCTGCTGGATCTGGGTAAGACTTTGATATCAGAAAAGGAAATATTTCTGTTAAAACAGAATTGCCTCATTCATTGCTTTCAGGGTAACATTTTCATGACTCTTGTTCACTTAATTTTTGTATTAAAGTCTTTAACTGGTAAAGGTTTTTGAGGGCAAACTTGTGCTTATGAATTGAAATATGTATATTGCTTTGCAGACAGTCTATTCGGTAAATGATGAAAAAGATTGGTAAAAGATGATAATTTGATAGAAGATTTTAAAAATTATTTCAGGTAGACCTGGGCCTGTACAGTCAGGATTTTTGTGGTTTCCCTTGAGGTTTATTTGTCATAGTAAAAATATGTAATTGGTGAGTTGCCAAGGTGGAGTAAAAGATACAGCTCTTTTAAAAATGGTTGTGACTGTAATTACTTAGAAAATAATAGAAATCTAAAATGTAATTATGGAAGCCACTTATGAAGTATTTTAACATAATGGGAAATCTGGACTTGTGTTTTTAGCATCTTTATAGAGCAAAACTAAAAGGTCAGTCATTAAATCTGACAAGTTACTTTAAAGAATTATGAAATTTCTTGTGATTTTAAAATATTTGGGTCATAGCTTTTAGGAAAGTCTTTTGTATTGGCATTTATTCATGTACTTTACTCTTATTGTTCATAGTGACTTTCTAGTCAAAGTTGTAGATGTGATGGATTGCAGCCAGCAGAAAACATTTCGAGGACATGAAGCCCCTGTTTTAAGTCTTTCCTTTGATCCTAAGGATGTCTTTCTGGTAATAATTTTCCTTCTCTCTTTTTGCTTATTATGTTTAAAGTTGTAAGAGAATTAGAAATTTTCACCCAGTTGATAAAAGCCACTTTTATATATTAATTGAACCAGTTTCCATATACTATTATGGCTGTAACTACAGAAAAATCTATTGTTTTATTCCTGCAGGCATCAGCTAGTTGTGATGGATCTGTCAGAGTGTGGCAAATTTCAGATCAGGTAAACTCATCAATTTGAATTTAAAACTTTTGCCCATTTCTGTAATATATTGAGTGTTATATATTGTATTATTTGGTCAAATTAATAATACTTTTTCTTTATAGTTTGTTTCTTTTGAGTAGCATTAGTAACTTATTGTGATCAAATTACATAATCTAATGCAGAAGATCTAATGTTGAAGACTAATTGCTTTTTTACTCAATTACAGGAAAATTTCATTTTTAGGTTTTATAAATAAGGGAAATTCAGTCATTATTAATTAATTACAAACTAACTACCATCTGTTGGAATCTAGGTATTGGGACAAAAAAAAATAAAATAAAGCATGGGCCACACTTAGTTTGGATTCACATAACAACTGTTCTAACCCAACCTGATAAAATATTTTTTTTCTTTTTGTTTTTTTATTTTTTGCTTGTGTTTTTGTTTGTTTGTTTGTTCTTGACAAAAGTTCTAAAGGAGGTGTGAAGAAAGTGCTCTCCAGATTGGCAAAGGAGACAATTTATTCTTCCTGATCTATGAAGTTTATTTTTGTAGACACTTTAAGATTTTAATGTAATAGGTGTTGTTGTTTTTTTTTGTGTGTATATGTATATTTGTTCAATGAGTATAGTTTACTTATTTTACATAGGAAATGTTTCTTTTAATATAATTACTTAAAACTTGAGCACTTTACACCTCTGAAAGACTTAAAGTAATTTAGATAAATCAAACATTGTCATAATTAGATGAAAGTGAATTAACTTGCCTTTTTTTCTGAGCTACATATCAATTTGAAGAATCCACCTATTAAATATATTCAGTTCTGCATATCTTTTGGGGAGAATTTTTATAAAGGAAAGTATTTTTTTTTTAATTAGACATGTGCTATTAGTTGGCCACTGCTACAAAAGGTCAGTGATGTGATAAATGCAAAATCAATCTGCAGACTTGCTTGGCAGCCAAAAAGTGGGAAGGTAAGTGACTCTAATTTTCAACCTTTTAAAAAAGTATTTGTTTCAGTTCTTAATCAAGTTTGAATGTGAAAATAGTTTTTAAATCGTAACTATTTTATTTGAATTATAAATTTTTGAGCCCCAGGCCATCTAATTAATATTGAAATGCTATGAGAAACATTTCAGCTTTTTAAAGAATCTTTTTAGAGACTACATTTTGCATGAATGAATTACTTCTGTATTCTTTCATCCATGTTTAATGGAAACAGTCTTGTTACGTCCACTCTTACCATCAGTATTTAACATTTTGAAGATGTACTAGCAGATAGTTAGACACTAGAAAGCTATGGGAGGGTTTGGATGGAGGAAGGAGAGTGCTCATCTGCAAATGAAATGCTTGCATATAAGGAAATTCCAAGAAAATGAACTGGGAAAATTAAGGGAGCTGTAAGCAAAATTAATATTCAAAAACAGTAACAGCCTGGCCAGTGTGGCTCAGTGGTTGAGCATTGACCTATGAACAAAGAGGTCACTAGTTCAATACCTGGTCAGGGCACATGCCCGGGTTGCGGGCTTGATCCCTAGTCGGGGGCGTGCAGAAGACAGCAATTGATGTCTCTCATCAATTTTTCTAGCTTTCTATCCCTCTCCCTTCCTCTCTCTCTAAAATCAATAAAAACATTTTTAAAAAAAACCAAACCAATAAGAATCCTATATATAAATAATAGCCATTTAGAAAATATAGTGGGCAAAAATAAAACACTTATTTTCAAAAAACTTTTGTATCAAAAAAGATAAAATAACTAGGTATAATTTTATAAGAAATATGATGAGCTATATAAAGAGAACTTTAACATACTAGCAAGAGGACTCAAAGAAGACTTATTAAATAGAAAAATATATCCTACTCTTAGAAAGGAAATTTTTTATATAAATAAAGATTTAATTCTTCTCTAATTCTATAGTTTGGACAACATTAAAATATAAAATATCAGTAAGATTTTTGGGGAAATCAAATAATGCTAATTCTAAAATCCATATGGAAAACTAAAGTCTTAAAAAAGAAAAATGATGGAGTCTAACCCAGTCCTATATAACATATTATGATGCTATAGGAGTTAAAAGTTTGCTACTGAATGACTAGATAGATACCTATTAAACAGAGAAATGGATCCAATATGTATGGAAATTTAGTGTATGGTAAAGGTGGAGAAAATGAGATTTAGTAACTGTATTGGCAAAGGGCATAAATATCAGGAGGTGAGAACCATTGAGGATGACCATCTTGGTGAATCTGCTTTATTCTGTCAACTTTCCTGTATGTGTGAAATATTTCAGAAAAGACGATTAATAAATTTAATAATATAAAAAGTAAATCTTTTTGTATGATAAAAAATATTTCAGAGCCAAAGGACAAATGACAAACTGGGAAGTTTGAAACAGTATGACAGAGAGCTAACTTCATTAATATATAAAGAGTTCTTATAAATTAATAGGATCCAAATAGAAGGATGTGGGAATACCTTCCTAGTTGTTAGATGGGATGCTGCCCAATTCATGAGATTTATGAATCACTTAATAAAGTTAATTAGGTCTTCAAAAAAAAAAAAAAAGACAAGGACATGAGCAGATAGAGTATAGAAAAAGATATACAGATGGCTTTTAAAATTTGATAATATATGCAACCTTTCATACTAAAGAGTACAAAATGAAGCTATAGTGATAGTCTATTTTTCACGTATGATATAATCAAAGATCAAAAGTAACATGAAAAGAGTATACCATTTTAAATTTCTTCTACCAGTCTATTTCTTTGGAAGAATACATAGGAAGATACATTTCCTTTTCTTAAGATTTTCAAGTATTCTGGCTCTATTTCTTTTCTTCTAATAAATGAGATGAATTTTTAGATCCAAAGGCCTTAGATACCTTAAAAAGTAGTATTAAAAACTTAGTAACAAGCATTCTGTTTTTCAGTGCAAGCAGTGGAGTGACTATCACCCATTCTTTGCTTATCAAAATTTTAAGTAATTTTCTGAGTTTTGTTAGTTGCCAGTTAAAATACAGATTTGCTCTTATGTTGTGTAAGCTTGGGATGAATTTTCTGCCTTTTTTCTCTTTCAGTTTTATCTAATGTAAACTTTTGTTTAATTGGTTTATCTTTTCTAATAGTTACTAGCAGTTCCTGTGGAAAAATCTGTTAAGCTGTATAGAAGAGAAACTTGGAATAATCAGTTTGATCTTTCAGATAATTTCATCTCTCAGGTAGGTTTTGTAAGTGACACTTTCAATAGGCTAAAGGGAATATTTAATGCATACTTTGCCTAAATACAGTTGCAGTTAAATATTGTTAGAAATGGAGAATTGCAGTCTGTTGTGTATGTGTCCATCTTCTTCCCCTTAGCCTTTCTTCATTTAGCCAATAACTACACAGTTTTTCTTTGAGAAATTTGATAAGAAAATCTTTTAATTTTTAAGAAGTCAAATTTAACCCGAACATAGTATTAGAAGACATTATTCTCATGTTAGCAGTATTTGACCTTTATTTTTAAATGAGTTGTACTGAGACTTGTGATCATAGACTCTACAATTTTATTTTTTATTTATTTATTTTTTATTTATTTTTTTTAAATTAAATCTTTATTGTTCAGATTACTACAGTTGTCCCTCTTTCCCCCCCATAGCACCCCTCCACTCAGTTTCCACCTCATTCTCTTCCCTTACCACCCCCCCCAACTGTCCTCATCCATAGGTGTATGATTTTTTTTCCAGTCTCTTCCTGCACCCCCCACGCCCTTTCCCCCTGAGAATTGTCAGTCCACTCCCTTTCTATGCCCCTGATTCTATTATATTCCCCAGTTTATTCTGTTCATCAGATTATTTATTCACTTGCTTTTTAGATTCACTTGTTGATAGATATGTATTTCTTGTTCATAATTTTTATCTTTACCTTTTTCTTCTTCTTCCTCTTCTTAAAGAGTACCCTTCAGCATTTCATATAATACTGGTTTAGTGGTGATGAACTCCTTTAGCTTTTCCTTATCTGTGAAGCTCTTTATCTGACCTTCAATTCTGAATGATAGCTTTGCTGGGTAAAGTAATCTTGGTTGTAGGTTCTTGCTATTCATCACTTTGAATATTTCTTGCCACTCCCTTCTGGCCTACATAGTTTCTGTTGAGAAATCAGCTGACAGTCATATGGGTACTCCCTTGTAGATAACTAACTGTTTTTCTCTTGCTGCTTTTAAGATTCTCTCTTTGTCTTTTGCTCGTGGCATTTTAATTATGATGTGTCTTGGTGTGGTCCTCTTTGGATTCCTTTTGTTTGGGGTTCTCTGTGCTTCCTGGACTTGTAAGTCTATTTCTTTCACCAAGTAGGGGAAGTTTTCTGTCATTATTTCTTCAAATAGGTTTTCAATATCTTGCTCTCTCTCTTCTGGCACCCCTATAATTTGGATGTTGGTATGCTTGAAGTTGTCCCAGAGGGTCCTTACACTATCTTCATATTTTTGGAATCTTTATTCTTTTTGCTTTTCTGGTTGGGTGTTTTTTGCTTCTTCGTATTTCAAATCTTTGACTTGATTCTTGGGGTCCTCTAGTCTGCTGTTGGATCTCTGTATAATAGTCTTTATTTTACTCAGTGTATGCTTATTTTCTAGTTGGTCCTTTTTCATATCCTTGAGGGTCTCACTAGATTTATTGAGGGTCTCACTAAATTTATCAGTGGTTTCTAGAAAATTCTTGAAAAACCTTATAACTGTGGTTTTGAACTCTATATCCAGTAGTTTGCTTTCCTCCATTTCTGTCATTTTTGACCTGTTTCTTTGTCTCCGCATTTTGGCTGCTTCCCTGTGTTGATTGAGTGGCTTTCTGTGCTAGGTGACCTATAGGGCCTAGTGGGCTCAGCCTCCCCAATTACCTGAGGTAGACACTCTTGGTGCACCCCTTTGTGGGCTTTGTGCACAGTCTTGTTGTAGTTAAGCCTTGATTGTTGTAGGTATCACATGGAGGAATTGACCTCCAGGCCAATTGGCTGTGAGAATCAGCTGTGTCTGCAGTGGGAGAAAGTCTGTGCTGGAGACACCCTTCTGGGGCAACACTTGCTTCAGTGGGGCTTTGGTGCTCACTGAGTCTGCCCTTTGAGTGTGTCCCTTATGGATCTGAGGAGTTGTAATCTGGATGGTCCCACTCTGACCACTGGGTACACTGGCTCTTGCATCTCTAAGGAGGTGCTAATTTAGCCTCTGCCTGAGGCTACCCAGCAGGAGCTATGGAGAGATCTGCAGATTCCTCTTCTTTGTTTGGGGTTTGGAGGTGCCCAGATGAGGCCCAGCTGTGAAGCAGTGCAAGCTGCTTTGGGGCCTTGGGCCTTCTTTTGGATGTTCTGGGTTCTCTGACCCAGCTGCAGTTTGTTAGTTAATTTTAGATTGCAAAGGGTCAGGCCATTCATATGCAAAATCCTCTGTGCACAGCTTGGGTGGGGCGGGGTCTCAGGGAATCAACAGGGTGGAGCAAACAGATATGGGTGACCCTCAGCCCTGCCCTAAGAGGCCCTGGGACTCAGTGTCCCGTGTTAATCGTTGCAAGCACCTCTGAGAGAAAGCTGCCCCCGAGTTCCGCCTGATGCTAGACAGTCCAGTTTCTCCCTGTATGAGTCTGGGTCCCCAGAGACTCACCCGGAACTGGAGTTCAGAGCAGTCGGGAGCCTGTGTCTCCCTCTTGATTGAAAAAGACAGCTGCGTCCTCAGTTGCCAGCCCTTTCCACGTGCGGCCCTCCGTACCTCTGCACTTTACTTCTGTACGTCCTCTGAGTCTCAGTGTGCTTTTCTGTTTCCTTCTAGTTGTAGAATTTCCACTCAGTCAGCCTTCCTGTAGTTCTGGATGATGTCCGTTTTGTCTTTTAGTTGTATTTTTGAAGTGGTTGTGCGAGGCAGCAATTCAGGTGTTTACCTATGCTGCCATCTTGGTTTCTCCTGACTCTACAATTTTAGAGCAGGAAAAGTTTTTGGTCTGTATTCTCTCTCTCTCTCTCACTCTCACTCTCTCACACACCCATTTTGCAGTTAAGGGAACAGAGGCCCAGCAGTTGAGCAATGGCTTACTAAGGTTCACTTCACTTACTACTTCTCTTTATCTTGATAGTGACTGCTAACAGGAAACCTTGTGTTATCTCTCTTTCCAGAACATTTTTCTAGATTTTGTTTTTAAAATTGTGCCAGTATAATTTTCTCATGATAAATTAATAGCTGCTTATAATAGTTGAAATTGAAACTTACTGAAAAAGAAAGAAGTAAGCAAGCTTTGTCTTCAGACCTAATTAGAAGTTACCTGGAATATATTGAATAAGGTTTATAAAAATTAGAATTTTGTAAGGTAAGTATTTAGTTTCAAATTATACAAAATTATCATTTATTGTTTTTCTTTATAGACCCTCAATGTAGTAACCTGGTCTCCTTGTGGGCAATATTTAGCTGCAGGAAGTATTAATGGTTCAATTATAGTTTGGAATGTGGAAACCAAAGATTGCATGGAAAGGTATGATTCAATGTATCTTTTTTCTCTTTCTTGCTTTTTTTAATTAGACTTTTGTTTGTCTTATGAAACATTTCAAATTTGTAATTATTAGATTGTCAAAATGCAAACAAAAACCTACTAGTGCGTCAAAGGTCATTTAACCTTTTTATTTATTGACTAGAGGCCCGGTGCACGAAATTCGTGCACTCGGTGGGGGAGGAGGGGTTCCCTCAGCTCAGCCTGCGCCCTCTCATAGTTCGCGAGCCCTGCGATCAGTTGCTCCACAGAGGCAGGCCCCTGCTGCAGTGCCACCGGCCAGGTAGCCTGGGTCTCCCTCTGCAGGGAAATCCATCGCGGGACTCCGTGATGGATCGCCCCAAAAAGGTAGGCCCTGCCCATCCAGCCGGGGCTCCACGATGGATTGCCCCAAAGAGGTAGGCCCTGTCCACCTGGCTGGGGCGCCACAATGGATTGCCCCCGCAGAGGGAGGCCCAGGCTACCTGCTGGAGCGTTGCCGTGGGGTAGCCTGGGCCTCCCTCTACGGGGGCAATCCATTGTGGATTGGGCCTCCCTCTACGGGGCCATCATGGGGCAATGGCCGGGCTCCCGACCAATCGCATCACACCTGCCTTGGCTGGCCTGGGGCCAGTGGGTGTCATAGCATGGTCGTCCGACGGTCGTTCCGTGGTTTGGCTGTCTGGTCGATTTTCATATTACACTTTTATTATTATTTATTGATTGTTTTGGCCCTGGCTGAGTATCTCAGTTGGTTAGTATCATCATGATACCCCAAGATTGTGGGTGTGTTCTCTAATCAGGATACATACAAGAATCAACCAGTGAATGCAAAAATAAGTGGAACAACAAATTGATGTTTCTCTCTAAAGTCAAAAAATATTTATTGATTGTTTTATTTGACCATTTATTTTTTAAATATTTTTAAATTACAGTTGTCATTCAATATTATTTTATATTAGCTTTAGGTTTATAGCATAGTTTTAAGACAATTGTAATTTACAAACTGATTCCCCCGATAATTCAGCATCATATATAATTACTACCATTTAACCTTTTCTAACTAAAATTTACCTGTAGAAATGTATAGTTTGTATTTTTCTTGACAGTGCCTTAAGAACTTACTTTTTAATTTTTAGGGTGAAACATGATAAAGGTTATGCAATTTGTGGCCTGGCCTGGCATCCTACTTGTGGTCAAATAGCTTATACTGATGCAGAAGGAAATCTAGGGCTCCTGGAGAATGTTTGTAACTCCAATGGAAAGATACCAAGCAGTAAGGTAATAAGTAATATGGTAGAACAGTTTCTTCAATGTCTTTCTGTGGTTATATAGATTTGGAAAGCATCACAAACTACATTACTTTCTTGGAAAATTACGATTCACGTAACTATATTAGATACTTGGTAATGATTCTGTTACAAAGAAAACTGTTTAAACTTGTTTAACCTAATGTTTTCCAAATATATTTTACTAAGAAGCTGTTTTTTCCTCCATATAGTGCCTATTAATATCCCTTGACTTTCTAAGAAACACCTTTGTGAAATACTGTTTTCCTATCTAGGTATTTTCAGGATTGTTAGTTAAATACTTTCCTGCTAAAAATTGTAAATCATCTTCTGAGCCTTCAGTGTGTTATAATGTTTTTGCTAATGGAGCGTCTTTATCTTCAATTTGTAAAAAATGCATTATCTTTGAAGCACAATAAAATGAGGTATGCTTGTAAATGTTTCATAGGTAAAAATTAGGTTAATAATTGTAACTTAGTTTTAGCCTATAAACTTTTTCTGCTCTGAATTAGCCTTAACTTTTAGAGTTCACCATATATCTCTTATGCTTAGCCATGCAGTCCTTTTGAAGGCTTGCTTTAAACAGTCCATCTTGAAAAATAAATAAATAAATAAAAAAGAGAGAGAAAGGAAAAAGCAAGTCAGTCCACCTTGTTTTATACTTCCTTCCTTTTGTTCATTATTCTCCCTGCCTGGCAGATACACCCATTCATATTTCAAGTCTTGGTCTTCCAGCTGAAGATTGTAGACTTTATACATACACTTATTTCTGCTCTGATACCTGATACCTCAAACCCCCATTAAAACTATACTAAAGGAATTTTTAAAAATGCACAATCCATAAGGTTAAGGAAGACAGTTGAAGTGAAGATCGTAACTATTTTGGAAGCTGGAAAATAGAAGCATGATTGGAGACTACCTTTACCTTTTCAAAAAGTTGAATTCTAAGATGTCAGTTGAGGAAAACAGGTCTAGTTCAGCTTGCCTATCTGACTCCTCAAAGACTGAGAATTTCATAGCACTAGGTGCTTCTAAAAGTAGGGCTGAAAACAAGCAAGTAGATTTCTCCAGTCTCAATATCAGTGTGCACAGCCTGGATAATCCCCCTCCCTCTCCCCCATACACATTCTGGTAGAATGCCAGAGATTTATTCTTTAGTAAAGGTAAAAATAGAGAAAGTCACCCTGACTGGGTAGCACAGTTTGTTAGAACATCATCCCAATATGCCAAGGTTATGAGTTCGATCCCCAGTCAGGGTACATATAAGAATCAACCAATGAATGCATAAATAAGTGGAACAACAAATTGATGCGTCTCTCTCAAGTCCTATATAATAAAAGGCTAATATGCAAATTGTCCCCTCAACCAGGAGTTTGACCAGGAGGCGGGACTGGCCGGCCAACCTCCCATGTACCCTCCCCCTGGCTGGCCTGGCCCAATTAGGGCAGGCCTGCTGGACCCCACCCATGCACGAATTTGTGCACTGGGCCTCTAGTTAATAATGATAATGATAATAATAATAAAAAGATTACTGATCTTATCTTTTTAAAAAAAAGAGAAAAGGTCTTTGGTCTAGGCATACTTACCAGTTTTGTGACATTGGATGAAGGGGGAATATTGTACTGAAAGGGATTAAGTAGAAGTGTATATGCTGAAATGTTGAAGTTCCCAGTTCACTTTTATTCGTGGGTCCCAGAGCAATGTCAGCCAGTCTTACGCTTTTTAGGCAGGAGGTTTGGAATCTTAGGAAAATTTGTTCAAGAAAAAACCTAAAGAAAGAGAAGGTTCTTAACTCCAGGAAAAACAAAATGCTGTAAAAGAAAGGAAACAGGATCACAATATATTACATCTGTAAAATGAGAATAGGAGTAATGCCAGCATCTAAAGCAGTGGTTCTCAACCTGTGGGTCGCGACCCCTTTGAGGGTCGAACGACCCTTTCACAGGGGTCATCTAAGACCATCAGAAAACACATATATAATTACATATTGTTTTTGTGATTAATCACTATGCTTTAATTATGTTCAATTTGTAACAATGAAATTGGGGGTCACCACAACATGAGGAACTGTATTAAAGGGTCACGGCATTAGGAAGCTTGAGAACCACTGTTATAGATCAATGCTCAACCAGAGCCACACAATCTGGGCCAGAATTTTAAACCAAACTATACGTCTCCATTGGCTTAACGTTTCATTCACCCTATAGGAATAATTTGTGCTCTCTACAATGTACCTGCTTACTATTTCACTTTTTGTTTTTTACTTAAAAAAATTATTGATGTGAGCGAGAGTGATATCAATTTGTTGTTTCACTTATTTATGCATTTATTGGTTGATACTTGTATGTGCCCTCACTGGAGATGGAACAGGCACCCTTGGTGCATTGGCTTGATGCTCCAGCCAACTGAGCTACCCCACCAGGGCCACTATTTCACTTTTAAAGTGATCTCAAAAACTGTTTACATTCAGTACATGGTATGTTCGTATTCCTAGGAATCATTGATGAACTCTGTTGAATTTCTTGCCTTCCTTTGTTTTTCTATTGGTTCTATTTTGTTTACTTCTATATGCATCAAAAACCAAATAAACAAAACAAAACTAGCCTTAACTGAGGTAATTTAGAGTAAATATATCTTACCTAAGTAAATGAAAGAATGTCATAATTAGGGACTTGTAGGTGACTTCTTTTCTAGGGAATAACTTTTGGGGAATAAAACTTGGCCTGGTATTTGGGTATATGCACACTCTATTCCACACTCCTGGCCCATTCATAGACTACAAGGCATTTAAGATAAGCACTAAGTCTTATATAAATGTAATCCTCATACATACACTTACTAATTAATTATTCTACCAGGGCATTGCTTAATAGAGTTTATAGATGCATATTAAAAGATTGCCTTTTGAGTAATTGAGCTTATCAAAATAGTTCACTAATATTTTCTAATTTGTGTTCATTTGTTTAAGGTATCTAGCAGAGTGGAAAAAGATTACAATGATCTTTTTGATGGAGATGATACAAGTAATGCTAGTGATTTTCTAAATGACAATACAGTTGAGACCCCCACTTTTTCAAAAGGGATTATAAATGATGATGAGGATGATGACATCATGCTGGCTTCTGGTCGTCCTAGACAGCGAAGTCACTTCCTAGAAGATGATGAAAACTCAGTTGGTATGAATTGACTTGTGGATGTGATGATCTATCCTGCTGATCAATCTCAATTTTTATTAAAACTTTTATTTAAAGTCAATGAGCTAAGTTTTTGCCTTAGCAAATTAGAAAGAGAAGAGGAAATTAACCCCAAGCAAGCAAAAGAAAGGAAATAATAAAAAGCAGAATTCAGTGAAATTGTCAATAATAAACTATTTAAAAAGTCAATTAAATGAAAAAGCTATTTCTTTGAAAAGATAAATAAAACTGATAAATTTCTTTCCTGACTGATCAAGAAAGAAAGAGAAAACACAAATTACTGATATAAGTGCTGAAAAAGGGTTCATCACCGTAGATCCTATAGATCTACACTATCCAAAAGGTAACTACTAGCCACATGTGGTTATTGAGCACTTGAAATGTGGCTAGTTTAAATTAAAAGATGATGTTAACTGTATAAGGCAACCAAATTTTCAAGAATAGTATGAAAAAAGAACAAAATATCTTAATCATTTTTTACATTAGTACATGCTAAAATTATATTTTAGATGCAATTTATTATTAAAATTAATTATCCATGTTTTTAATTTTTAAAATATGGATACTAGAAAATTTAAAATTACGTATGTAGCTCACAGAATATAATAAGGGTAATAGAATATTACTAGCAACTTTGCGCCCATAAATTCAACAAGTTAGATGAAGTGGACAAATTCTTTGAAAGATACAAACTCCCAAGTTAACTCAGGAAGAAATAGATAACCTGAATAGTACTGTATCTGTTAAAGAAATTGAGATTGTAATTAAAGCCCTTCAAATAAAATGCCTGTTGTAACAACTTACATACTAAAGTAACACATTTCAATGTTAACAAGTAAAATGCCAATGTACAGTGGTAAATTATGCTGCATTTAAATGTTATTGGGTTTATAGAACAGAATCATTTGAGAATGATTTGGTCTCAAGAGCTCCTTGTACTGCTATATATTGTTTTTGCTGGAAGTTTATGAAGAAAAATTAGTCCCACAAAAATATGTAGTTTGAAAAGGAAGAAGTACTTTAATAGCCTATTCAAATAAGTGTGGATATTCTTCTTTGCTGCTGCACCAAAAAAACACATGAAAGCTTCTTAAATATTATTTGCAATGTGAAATCTGAAAACTTTTATTTTAAATTTATTGATTTTTGAGAGAGAGGGAGAGAGAAATATCAATTTGTTGTTCCACTTATTTATGCATTCATTGGTTGCTTTTTGTATATGCCCTCACTGGAAATCGAACCCACAACCTTGGTGTATCGGGGCCATGCTCTAACCAACTGAGCTATTCAGCCAGGGCTTGAAAACTTTTCAATGAACTTTTTAACCCTGTTACATTAAAATCCATTGGTCTGCCTAGCTGGTTTGGATCAGTGGATAGAGAGTCGGCCTGCAGACTGAAGGATCTCGGTTTCAATTCTGGTCAGGGGCACATGCCTGGGTTGCAGGCTTGATCCCCAGTAGGGGGCATGCAAGAGGCAGCCAATCAGTGAGTCTCTCTCATCACTGATGTTTCTATCTCTCTCTCTCTCTCTCCCTCCCTCTCTGAAATGAATAAAAACAATAAAAATATTTTCTTAAAATCCATTGGTCTAACTTGAGCTTTGAATTGATCTTTTACCATGTTTGACTTTGTAGCATATGCATAGGTAATTTGGTAAATACTGGTTAACTGAGGTTTTTGGACCTTCCTAATATGAATGCATTATCCAAAATATATTTGTTAGTATCATCACCAATCTCAACAGAAGTTTTTAAATATTGGGAAGCAATCAAGCTCACGGTGCCACGGATCAAGTTTTCCAATATTTTGATTTTCGTTTGTAAGCTCAAATTTTATCATTGGCCACAAATTCTATCAGCTATTCATTTTCAAGAAAATGTTTGCCAAAGACCCAGGTCTGCATAACTATAGTTTATCTGACATTCTTTTAAGTAACAATGGTGTTTCATGGAAAAAATCAATTCAGCTTACAACTCAATTGCTGAAATGCTTTTATTTTTTGAGACAACCATTATATTTATGTACACTTTTTATTTTAACACAGAACATTTTTAAAAAATTTGTGCAGTGATCAAGATTTAATAAAATTATATTTTTGCTGTAATTGAGTGATGGCTAACAATGCATTGACCACTAATAGATTGGTGCTCCTGACTTGATTAATGCTAAGGCACCAGTAGTTTTTGCCCTCCAATGCTTTTGCACCATCACTGCAAATGTTAACAAAGTGAAAGGCAAATAGCCTGTTGGAATTACTAAGTTTGACTGAAAAGCTTATTAGATTTAATCATGCTTTTCTTTTTCCAGGTCATTGGTATTTATGGTTCTCTAATTATAATCTTTTGTATTTTAGATATTACAATGCTAAAAACTGGTTCTAGTCTTCTGAAAGAGAAGGAGGAAGATGATCAAGCAGAAAGCATTTATAACCTACCACTTGTAACATCCCAAAGGCCATTATATGATGGGCCAATGCCAACTCCCCGGCAAAAGCCATTTCAGTCAGGTTCTACACCTTTGCATCTCACTCACAGATTCATGGTAAGCCTTGGATCTACACTTAACTTTTAAATAGTTTTTCTCACTTTTAAGCATTTTACCTCACTATTAGTAATTAGTTTGGTAAAAAGTATTTTTAAGCTCTAACTGATTTGGCTTAGTGGATAGAACGTCGTCCTGTGGACTAAATTAGGGTCCCAGGTTCGATTCTGGTCAAGGGCATATGCCTTGGTTGTGGGCACATCCCCAGTGGGGGGTGTGCAGAAGGCAGCTGATTGACGTTTCTCTCTCATCGATGTTTCTAGCTCTCTCTCCCTCTCCCTCTGTGTAAAAAATAAATTATATATATATTTTAAAAAGTATTTTTAAAACGCTTGCTTTTTCAAAAATATTTTTAAAAAACTAGCCTGGAGCACTTTGGTTGATTTTAATTTTGTGGTTGATTTATTTTACGGTTAACTCACAGCCTTGGTCTTATTTCAACTTTATTTTTGAAAATTGTGTTAAAATTTTGCTCTGCAAAATGATATATAATGAACTTAATAGAGAGTGGTTGAGCAGCCTTAGCATATCATTAGCATACTATGCTTTGATTGATTGAACGGACGATCGGACACAGCATATTCGGCTTTTATTATATAGGATTATGTGATACATCTATGAAAAAGTGCTATCTGCCCCCTTCCCCTCTCCCTCCACCCCTCTGGAATGTAAGCTTCCCCAGGATAAAGAGTTTTCTATTTTGTTTACTGATAGCACTTAGAATGGTGTCTTGCACAGTAGGCATTAAATATGTATTTCCTAAATGGATGAATGAATATTAGTTTTTTATCTTAAGTTTCGGAGCTAAAAATGTTTAATATTTCACTTTGTTCATTATTTGAGGTTTTCCACTGAGAACTTTGCTTGCTGTCCTTTTTGAAAGGTATAGGCCTGGCAGAAATTTATATGTAAATATTAAAGGTGATGTCTTATTTTAATAACACTGCATCAATAATCATCAAGTAATAAATCTTAATTTTTGATTGTCAACTATTATTTATATAAAGTTACATTTGTGGTAAAGGAAAGAAAACACTAGAGCCTCTTAAGTCTATAGTGTACATCAGTGGAAGATAAGTTTCCAAAATTGATTTTTGTTGCTTTAAAATATACATATTTATTACTATAATATAAACCAGTTATTTGGAACAAAAAAAAATGCTGTCATTTATAATGCTGTTTTTTAAATGACAGTAATGTAATTAAAAATATTAAATGAGAAATATTCTATTTCCTAGTAAATTTGTGTTTATATGTACTTTCTTCTCATGAAGATAGGAATTAGTTATTGTAGCTCTGATGTTTACTATTGTTATCTGAAACTATTTAGAGGTAGATAAGCTGTGGTTGCTCCTATAACTTAAACCTTGATGTAAATTGAATTATAATACTTGTTAATTTGTACCACTTCAGCCTACTGATTCTCAGAGTGTTGGTTTTTCTCAGACTTGTATTTAACCTTACATGTTTGTAGGTGTGGAACTCTATTGGAATCATTCGCTGCTATAATGATGAGCAAGACAATGCCATAGATGTGGAGTTCCATGATACCTCCATACACCATGCAACACACTTATCGAACACTTTGAATTATACAATAGCGGATCTTTCCCATGAAGCTATTTTGTTGGCATGTGAAAGCACTGATGAACTAGCAAGGTAACTTTGAGATTATTAGGAAGAATTTGTTACTGTTGAACTGTTAGATACAGTTGTTGAAATTCAATACAAAAAGTTAATAAAACAAAATTACACCTTTTATAGTGTGGCATTTCAGAATGAAGAGTTTAGTATAAATACCAGCCCACCCATAATACCCCAGAACATGTCTGTTTTTGCCTGATTATCCCCATGTTACATTCTCTAACTACCTGTCAAAGTGACATGACCTGATTTGTAATGCAAGACATATGGGGCTGGGGTTTTTTTGGTTTTTTTTACAAATGTAAATTTTTTAAAAATTTGGTTGTGATTTTTGTATGTATTTACAACCTAGGATCATACTTTGCAGATTTTAGTCTTCTTTTTTTGTTTTTCATTTAACATTATGTTGTGAGTATTTTCCTGTATGTTTAAATATTCTTCAATAACTTGACTGGTAATGGTTTTAGTATAGTTTATTTTAAGTATATTTCATAATTACTTTCTTAAAGACATTTTCTGTACTATGTGTATATAACAGAAAAATAAACTACGTATTTGGTTTTGTTTCTGGGTGTCATGATTAGTTATATATATAAAATACCTAATAGGAAAGTTTGATTGTTTCTGTCTTGTTTTCATTTTCAGCAAGCTTCACTGCCTGCACTTTAGCTCTTGGGATTCAAGCAAAGAGTGGATAGTGGACATGCCCCAGAATGAGGATATTGAAGCCATATGCCTTGGCCAGGGGTGGGCTGCTGCCGCCACGAGTGCCTTGCTCCTTCGATTGTTTTCTGTTGGAGGTGTTCAGAAAGAGATCTTCAGTCTTCCTGGGCCTGTGGTGTCAATGGCAGGACATGGAGAACAGCTTTTCATTGTTTTTCATAGAGGTAGATTTTTTTTTCAGTCTTTTAAAATTTTACCATAACCTAAAGTAAATGGAAATCACTTGAGCTTTTTTCTTCTTCTTCTTTTTTTTTTTTTTTGGATTATATACCTCCTTTTGCATTTGTTTTATTTATAGAAGAACTATATTCAGGAGAGAACTTCACGGAAGAGTTTGGTTAATTACTTCTATATCTTAAAAGAATTTTCAGAGTTTAAATGCCTCAAAAACTAAACTAATTCTAGTCTGATTGACCAAAACAGCTTTGAATGTGATTTTTTTTTTTAAGTTACTGCTTTCTTTTCCTCACTGCATAGTCTCTCTTCAATCCCCACCACTATGCTTAGACTGGATTATCAAGATTACCAATGATTTCTTTATGCTTGTTTTTTAAGAATAATTCTATCAGAAATCCTTTCTTGTCTTGACTTCTGTGGCGTTACTCCCTTGATTTCTTTTTCCTCACTGATAGCTCTTTCAGTCTTTTACTGGCTCTTCTTCCTATACTGACCCCTGGAATGCTCTAGGACGTAGTCACAGTCCCTCTTCTTTAGTACTCTCTCTTTTTTTTTTCTCCCTAATACTCTTTATGTCATAAACTTTAAGTCTTTTGACTGCTTAGCCGTGATAAGTACTACATTCTATATTGCTATTCTGAACATAGCAAATATAACGAAAATAAAAATCTCATGGCCTTTTGATTTTATTTTTCTTTAAATGGTGGTTGCAACTCTAAAATTAATTTTATCACTCATAGGTTAAAAAAAAAAATGCAGTTTGAGAAACTATCCTGGGGAATCTCATTAAGACCCATGTTTTTAAATATATCCATGAGTCTGTAACATCTAAATTAATATCACCAGCCTTCATCTCTTTTGTTTTCATACTTGAAATCTCTATGTAGGTTTGATACACATCTCAAACTTAACTTGGTCATGATAAGTTTTTGATATATTTTTTCCCTCCAAACTTGCTTCTTATTTAGTTAACCCCTCTTGGTAATCAGCATACTATCAATTCAGCTGCTCAAGCCAGGATGTAAGCATTTTCCTTGATTCTTCTCTTCCCCTCATCCCCCAGATCAACTGTCAGTAAGATCTTATCATGTCAGCTCTTTGGAATAACACATTCCAAATTTGCCTCTTTATCTCCTTCACTAAAATCCAGTCCAACCCAGATGTAATCTCTCAGGCTCTTGCAGTAGCCTTCTAACCAGTCTTTCAGCTTCAAATCTTGCATTCCATAATTCATTCTCCCATAGCACCCTGGGTAAGCTGTTAAAAACACGAACCTCTTGCCTTAGCTGGTTTTGCTCAGTAGATAGAGCATCAGCCTATGGACTGAAGGGTCCCAGGTTCGATTCCGGTCAAGAGCATGTTACCTCGGTTCCTGGCCTGGGCCCTGGTCGGAGTGTGTGCAAGAATCAACCAATCTATGTGTTTCTCTCACGTCGATATTTCTCTCTGTCTTTCCCTCTCTCTTCCAATCTCTCTAAAAATCAATGGAAAAATATCCTCTGGTGAGGATTAAAAAAAGAAAACAAAAACCCCTACAAACCTCTTCACTTAAATTCCTCTGATGACTTCCCTGTGCTTTTAGAATAAAAATTAAACTTCTTATCACAGCTGACAGGGTCCTACATGATCTGATCTTTGCCGCCTCTTCAGCCTCACCTCTTGCCACTTTTCCTGTTGTTGCTCTTCTGACCGTACTGGCTTCTTTGTGGGCTTCAAACTCGCCAAGCTTTTTCCCACCTTAGGAACTTTTCATTAGGTGTCCTCTGTGTCAGCTATGGAGCTCCTCTTCCTAACATTTGGATGGCTGGCTCCAGCTTACAATTCATACCTCAGCTTAAATTTTACTGTCTCGGAGGCCACCTCTGACTTGCCAATCTAAAATAAACACTCCTTCTGGCACTCGGTATCACCGCATTACTTTAAATCTTTGGTAGCACTTAGCATTTTCTGTTCTTTTGTTTGTTTGCTTTTTAAAGTTTATTTGCTTGTATTCTCCGACCTGAATATGAATTTCATGAGAACAGTGACTTTGTCTTGTTTATCATTGTAACCCCAGTGCCTGGCACATAATAAGCTCTCTGTAAATAGTTCTTGAGTGAATGATTTGCTACTTATAACCAAAGTAGTAGTCCATATAACATAGTGTTCTGCCTCTACTACCTGAATGGTGCCTCATTTAATTGGGTTAGAATATGATTTAGACTGTACTATAGCTAAGTAACCTTTGATACCTGATTTATATTTATATTTTTTTACTAGGAACAGGCTTTGATGGGGATCAGTGCCTTGGCGTCCACTTGTTACAGATGGGGAAAAAGAAACAACAAATTTTGCATGGTGCTCCTCTTCCTCTCACAAGGAAATCCTACCTTGTATGGGTTGGATTTTCAGCTGAAGGCAAGACAAATTCATTTATTTATATTAAAGAGATTTTACAAGAAGAAAGTTGTTTCGTGGTTTTTTCCTAATTAATTTCTTTTAGATAAATTGTTTAAATTTCTTTATTTCATTATGTTGGCAAAACTGGAAACTGAGATTGTTAGGCAAGGTAGCCATTGTTTCGGTACAAGGTCTCTTTTTGGTGAGTATTCTGATTAGAAAACTTATAAAGAGGAAATACATTTTTCTGAAAGTTTATTAATAAACAGAACAAGGAGGAGATACAAATCAGTGGTAAAGTTGTGGCTACCCAGCAGGTTCCACACAAAAATCAGGAATTTTCTATTGCTGTACTGTCTACTTTGGTAACCCCTAGCCACATGTGGCTACCGAACACTTGAAATGTGGCTAATCTGAATTAAGATGTGCTGTTAAGTATAAAATACTCTCCGAATTTTGAAGACTTAGTTAAAAAGAGAACATAAAATTGTCTTAATAATTATTTTATATTGATTATATATTAAAATGATTATATTTTTGGTATCTTGGATCTAATAAAATATAAATTAAATTTAACTTCACTTTCCCCCTTTTCTCATGTGGCACTAGGAAATTAAAAGTTATACTTGTGCCTCACATATTTCTGTTGGACAGTGCTGTTGTAAACTCATTTAGTAGTGGCTGTGACAGATGATTTGAAGGATACTGATGATTACCTTATTTTAAGGAGCCTGTTAATCCTATTTCCTGGCTTAAATATTTCTATTATTGGAAATTCTTGCCCTTCAGTTACATCATTAGAAATCCCAGTCTTATCTTTTTCAACCATTTCTGGATGCATTTTCTGTTGGGATATTATTAGTCATTTATGCTTTAATAATGTGACCATTAATAACTTCCATTCATTTATCTTTTTTTCCAGTTACCAATCTGATCTAGACTCTGAGGAAACTGCTGTTTGCGTAGTGGGAGGGCTGTGAAGTCAGAAAAGAAAAGGGGTAATTAGGGAACTTGCTGTGTACTCCCTGAGATGGGAGCAGACTAGGTGAGAAACTAGGATACTTACCTTGGAGTTGAGGGACAGAACTGTAATAAGCCCAAGAAAGAGAAAAATAAAGAAGTGTACTAAAGACAGATTCTCTATATCCATACCTTGTCTCATGTTTTGGTATTTTTCCAAGTCGCTCTTAACCAAGGAAGCTTCAGATATAAGTTTAATTTATTTTTACTAAAATTGGCTTTTGAAAATATTGCTATGTTCCAGCAGATGGCATAGTTTTCATTGAAACTGTTAGTGTTTTCTCTTTATCTGAGTAAATTTCAGTCATATGTTAGGCTTTTTTTCCCTTTTCTTCTATTAGGTTTTACTCTATGTGGTTAATGAAATTTTATGAGAATATAAACTTGGATTATTTGCCTTTTATTTTCTGTTCACTTTTGAATTAAAAGTTGAATCATTGTTATGTGTATTTAAAATAGCATTTATTTAAAAAATATGTAGCTATATCTCTAAGTGATTTGTTTTTCTATTGATGTATAGGTACCCCCTGTTTTGTGGATTCAGAAGGCATTGTTCGAATGCTTAACAGAGGGCTTGGGAATACGTGGACTCCTGTATGTAATACAAGAGAACACTGCAAAGGAAAATCTGATCACTACTGGGTGGTTGGTATCCATGAAAATCCCCAGCAACTGAGGTGGGCTATTAGAAAATGCTTTATAAAGTGTATTTTTATTTGTCTTTCCCCTTCATTCATTTATTTGCTTTCTGTATTCACTAAATTAGGGATTTGTTTATATTCCTGTGAAGTTTTCAACTATTTGCTTGACTTGGAACTTATTGAGAAAAAAAAAAGAAATTAAGTTTATTAGTGTGACTATAACATCATTTCAGCCTGATAGAGAGGGGAGTTCTGGTTAGACATGGTACTATATCTTTTACCACCTCTAATTTTTAAATATGATTTAGAATTGGATGCATATAATGTAGCTGCTTTTTGAGATTTTTAGCTTAATTATTGCATTTGATGAGAGATTTAATAGTTTACTGCAGGTGTAAATTTTTCAGCCGATATACCCCCATTCAATATTGTGTTGAAGATCTCCCTCTTTTTTGACACCTGATATCTTCTTGGTGTAAGATTGTCAATGATATGTAAGTACTTGGTGAACAAAGAGGTTTCTGCTTTCATAGAGCTTATAGTTTGGGGAGACAGATAACAGAAACAACTAAATATTAATTAATTACTGCTTGGGATAAATGATATTAATTAATTTGAGCCAGACCCATGATAGAGAATAATAGAAGGGCACGTTTTAAGTGGAGTAATCACAAAAGACTTGTTTTTGTGTGTGTTTTTTTATGTTTTATTTTTTTATTCTTTATTGATTAAAGTATTACATATGTCTCCTTTTCCCCTCATTGACTTCTCCCCGGCCACTTCTACCCCCCAAGTGGAGGTAGCATTTAATATGAGACCTGGAGGCAAAGGAGTCTGTTACAGAAGAATGGGGTGAAAAGCAACCCATTTAGAGCAAACAGCGTTTGCAAAGACCCTGAGGTCAGAAAAAACTTCATGTATTTGAGGAATTGAAAAGATCTAAATGTGGCTAGCATATAAGAATCAAGGGGTGGTGGGGGGCTTAAGTCCAAGATGATATCAGAAAGTTAGAATATGTTGCATTATAGTCCATGATAGAGAAGTTTGGATTTTATTTGAAGTATATTAGGAAGCCATTCAAGGATTTTATCCAGGGGAATGGTGTAATCTGATTTATGCTATAAAAAGGAATATATGATGGTAAATGTATTGGCAGGAGTAAGACTAGAAATAGGAAGACCAGTTTTCAATAAGGGGACTTATCCCTTCCAGGGATGTTTGGAAATGTTGGGTATTGTTTTTAGCTGTTACAATGATAGGGGTTACTCTGGCATTTATTTATTTTTTAAAAAAATATATTTTATTGATTTTTTACAGAGAGGAAGAGAGAGGGATAGAGAGTTAGAAACATCGATGAGAGAGAAACATCGGTCAGCTGCCTCCTGCACACCCCCTACTGGGGATGTGCCCACAACCAAGGTACATGCCCTTGACCGGAATCGAACCTGGGACCTTTCAGTCCACAGGCCGATGCTCTATCCACTGAGCCAAACTGGTTAGGGCTACTCTGGCATTTAGAGAGCTGGGGCCAGGGTTGTTAAATATCTCCTAGTGTGTAGGATGGTCCTTCTCAACTACAGATGATCCCAAATGCTTTCAGTGCCTTCTTTGAGAAACACTGAGGAAGGTGGTGTCCTCATCTAGCTGAGCTGAAACAATGGCTAGTGTGGGGGCAGTGGAAATGATGAGAAGCAGATGCCAGAAAGAAACAGTAGAATTTGCTATTAGATTGGGGATTGGAAGTGAGAGAAGAATCAATAATGACATCCATATTTCTAGTTAAGAGCAACTAGATGGATAAGAGAGATGAAAGTGAATTTTCTCTTGGGTGTGTTAAGTTTGAAATGCAAAGTATCCAAAAGTGCTATCAAGAAGGTGTTGGATATATAATTCAAATTCAGAGGAGAAATTTTGGCTGGAGATATAAATTTGGGAGTCATTAGAATATAGAAGGTATTTAAAGTCATAGTAATAAATAGATGACTTAAAGAAAAAGGGAAAAAGGTATCAGAACCCAACCCTAAGAAATTCCAACATTTAGAGGTTAGTATTAGTAGGAACTTTTGCATGAAAAACAAAAAGGATTAGCTAAACAAGTAAGAGAGAAATCATCTGAAGAGGGTCATGTAATAGACACTCTTAAGTGGAGACTATTTCAAGAAAAAGGTAGTAGTGAAGAGACACTTCCTTTTGTGGGTGGTGGCGAAGCAGAGTGAACACCATGAGGCCTCGAGCACACTTCGAGAATACAAGGTGGTGGGGCACTGCCTGCCCACCCCCAAGTGCCACACACCAACCCTCTACCGCATGCGCATCTTTGCACCTAGCCACGTTGTTGCCAAGTCCCGCTTCTGGTACTTTGTGTCTCAACTGAAGAAGATGAAGTCTTCAGGGGAATCATTTACTGTGGGCAGGTGTTCAAAAAAATCCCCCCTTTGGCATCTGGCTGCGCCACAGCCCCCGCAGTGGTGCCCATAACATGTACCGGGAGTACCGGGACCTGACCACCACAGGCGCCATTACCCAGTGCTATGGGGGACCAGCACCATGCCCGTGCCCACTTAATCCAGATCATGAAGGTGGAGGAGATTGCAGCCAGCAAGGGCCGCCATCCAGCAGTCAAGCAGTTCCATGACTCTATAAGATCAAGTTCCCGTTGCCGCACCAGGTCCTTCGTTGCCAGCACAAGCCACACTTCACCACCAAGAGGCCAATACCTTCTTTTAGATGCAGGGCCTCTCTGTCCCTTGATTTGTCCAAATAAACTCTTTGTGGGGGGAAAAAGTCAGTAGTGAGAATGGGAAATAAAAATGGCTGTCAAATATATATAAAAAGATGAATACCAATCAAAACCAAAAAGAGATTTCTCTTTTTACCTACCAAATTGGAAAAATATAAAGATTTGATAACACTTTTAGTGTTGGTGAGGCTGTGGTGAAATAATCACATTTATATGTTGCTGATGGAGTACACATTGTTTAAAATCCCCTTGGAAGGCAAATTGTCAAGAACTATCAGAATTAGAAATGCATATGCCCTTTGACCCAATAATTCTGCTTGTAGGATTTGTCCTACAGATACACTAATGCTTGATATTTAACGTATGATCCATGGACAGCATCAGCAGTGTTAGAATTGCTGAATCTCCTATCAGACATACTGAATGAGAACCTGCATTTTAACAAGATCTTTAGGTGATTTGTGTGCACATTAAAGTTCAAGAAATACTGTTTTGAGCAAATGTGGGAAATGAAACATGTAGAAGATATCCTGCAGGGAAGGTTACTTACTATTAGCAAAAGATTGGAAACCTAAATTTTCTTTAGAATAGAGAAATAAATTCTGTACACTTATATACTAGAGTACTGTGTAATTTTTTAAAGGGTGAAGCAAATCATATTGTGATAGTGACATGTATCCAGAATATATAAAGAACTCTTACAGCTCAAAAAAAGACAGTTAAGAAATAGGCAAAGGATTTTGAATAGATGTTTCTCCAAAAAAAAAAATATATATAAGCATATGAAAAGATATTCAGCATCATTAGTCATTAGGGAAATGCAAATCAACACCAAAGAGATACCATCTCACATACACTAGGATGCTATCATCCAAAAAAACAAGATAACAAGTGTTGGTGAGGATGCAGAGAAATTGGGATCCTCAACCATCACTGGGTGGGGATGTAAGATGGTAGATTTGGGCAGTTCCAAAAGGTTAAATGCGGAGTTACCATATGACCCAGTTGTTTCTCTCCTAGGTATATACCCAAGAGAATTGAAAACACATCCATACAAAAATTTATAATTGAATGTTCATCATAGATTCATTCATAATAGCTAAAAAGTGAGAATTCATAATAGCTAAAAATGCAAATGTCCATCAACTGAGGAATGTAAAAGTTAAATGTGGTATATCCAGACAGTGGAATATTATTGGGCTCAACTGGTTTGTTGTCCCATACACCAGAAGGTGGCGGATTTGCTTCCCAGTTGGGTTGGGTTGCGGGTTCGATCCCCCATCTGGGTGCATACAAATGGCAACCAGTCATGTTCCTCTCTCTCTCCCTTTCTCCACTTCTCTTCCTCTCCCCATTCTCCTCTCTCTCTGAAATCAATGAAGAACATGTCCTTTTGGTAAGGTTTTTATAAAGAAAGAAAAGGAGGGAGGGAGGGAGGGAGGGAGGGAGGGAGGGAGGGAGGGAGGGAGGGAGGAAGGAAGGAAGGAAGGAAGGAAGGAAGGAAGGAAGGAAGGAAGGAAGGAAAAGGAGTTAAGTCAAGGAAGGGATTATTTAATTGGGGTGATTCTAGATCACTTTTGTTATCTTTTGGCAATAAATTCATAAAGAGGGTGAGGTCGACAATGTAAGAAGGGTAGATGAATGAAGAAATGAAATCCTTAAAACAAAGTGACCTGTTGAAAATAGGAAAATAAGACATTTTAAGTTGTGAGAAGGAAGAAGATAGACAATTGCAGGTACATTTGACAGATGAAGGGTGATGGGAATTCCTGTCTGATGGCTTCTGTTGTGCTGGCAGATTATGAAGCAATGTCCAGGATATTTTTTAAGGCAGTGATTAGCAGTGTGGGAAGTTTGAGAAAACATGGTCTTAGAAAATGCAAATCAAACCTAGTAGAGAACCATAGAGGAATTGTTGGCTAATATTTCTGTCTTACCTTTTCAGAATCTTCGAATATTCCATTATGGACATTTTTATTACCAACTGGAGTGTGTTTGTTATTTTTTGCATGTTATTCCCAGGAATCAAGTTACTTAGTAATTTGAATGAAAGAATTTACATCTCTATCTTAAAAGAGGTTAAGTTTTGAACCTATAAGGATTTTTACTGTTCCATCTAATGTTTATTCAAGCAAGAAGATTCATTTTGTTAATGAATGCCATTATCTTAAAGAGGTATATTTAATTTAATATTACAGGTTTTTATGGTGAGACTTTTTCTTTACTGACAGGTGCATTCCTTGTAAAGGCTCTCGGTTTCCTCCCACCCTTCCACGCCCTGCTGTAGCTGTATTATCCTTTCAGCTTCCTTACTGTCAGGTTGCAACAGAGAAGGGACAGATGGAGGTATGTGGAAATCTTGACTTGACACTCTAAATTTGGTATTGCACTGCCTATGACACAGCCATTTAAAAATGATCCTGATGACCAGTGTTGAGTATTCATTACTTTATAATTAGATAGATAGATAGAGGTAGCAGAGAGGGAGGGGACTGCTTATGATCACCAGGGCACCTGATTGCCATCACTGCTGCCAAGGACTTTGTGAGGTAAGTGGGTAGTGTCCTCAGTGCCTCACTAGTGTAAGGCACTCACTGTCAAGGTCGGGCAAGTCCTGAGGGGGTGTGCCTCCATACATTTTTGTGCCATAGACACCTGGCTTGATTCACCCTAGTCCTAGTCCTGCATCATCAAAAGTCATTTGAAGTCTTACAATTCTAAACAAGAAACAAATTGGCTTCTAAAAAACTAATTTACCAAATTCTCTGAGCATTAACTATAGTAGCTAGGAAACGGTTTAAAACATTCTATTTTCTCTGCCCTCCTTTTCAGGATAGTATATGAAGTTAAGCCATAATATCACATTAATTAGAATTTGATACTATACAGATGAGTATTTCAGAAAATATTTTATTCAGAAGCTGATGTTAAGATAAATATTTAAACTTACCTGGTATTAAGTGGTAGTTGACTCTAAGCAATTTTTTTTCACTTTTATAGGAACAGTTTTGGCGTTCAGTTATGTTTCACAACCACCTTGATTATTTAGCTAAAAATGGTTATGAATATGAAGAGAACACTAAAAATCAAGCAATAAAAGAACAACAGGAACTTTTACTGAAAATGCTTGCAGTAAGTCAAATATACTGAAAAAAAAATGGAAGTTAAATATTTTTCTAAGTTTGAATCTCTTAAAGGTATGTGAATTAGCACTGAGTTCCACAGCCTAGAATTTTTAAGTTGTATCCAGTGGTGTTTTTCGCCCTTAAGAAAGTTCAGTTTTCCAGTGGACATTGCATTTAAAATATTTAAAACATTACCCTGTATCTAAGATTATAGGCAGTAATGAACTGTTCTGGTGCAACCTCCCTTTTTGCTTTTACCCACTGCACTGTTTTAACAGGTTCTGCAAGTGATTTTGATGCTTCATAATATTTGAGAATCAGGACCTCTAACTCTTGCTCTTATCCTGTACAACAATGTTTCTAGACTTTTAAACCTCCAAGGGTGGGCAGTCTTCAGAACTTTCATAAGGATTTTAGATATATCTATTTTTTTTTGTCATCCTCTTACTGTGTATATCTATAGCCAGTGATCATATTTGGTGCCTGGGATACTTAAGTGCTTTTACTTTTGGAGATAAATTTGGTTTATGGAGAGGAGTGTAATGTAATTTCTTCTCTGCTCAACTTGCACTGGGCTGTAAGCCCCTTGAGGGCAGGGGCCATGCCGGGTACTCAGTGGAATCTAATAGACAGTAGACCTCAGTATTTCTTGAGAGAGTAAATGGTCCAGACTTTTCATTTTAAAGTCGAGGGAAAAGAGTTATGAGGGGAAAGTGTTATCTAAGACTTCAGAGCTAATTGTAACTAAGGTCTCCAAAACATGGTATTCACTGTTCGCTATGCAACACAGCCTTGAATTTTAGTACTAAAGAAGTTCAATTCGTTTATTGTAGAGTAAGTTTTGTTCCTTTTGTGAAGGAACAAAAGTGTCATTTGTGATCTAGGCACTAGTAACCTTTTTACTGTCTCTAACACTTTTAAGGAAACGTTTGATTTGTTTACCATTTAGTTTTACAGGAGTGTTTCCTCTGGAACAGTGTTTCTCAGGAGGATACTAGTAGCTTTGGGGACTGGTCTTTAACATTCTGGTCCCTGGCAAATGCCTCTTCAACCTAGTTACTCTGAGAATCTTACTCCAACAGGTCCTTAAATACCATCATTTCATTCAGTGTCAATAAGTTATAACTGATGAGAAAAAAAATCAACTCCCGGCAGGGGCCGCTGACTATGTGGAGTTTGCATATTCCCCATGTCTGGGGGAGGTATTCTCCAGGTACTTGGGTTTCCTCCCACATCCTAAAGATGTGCACGTGAGGTGGATAACGTGTCTACATTGTCCCATAGTGAGTATGGGTGTGTGGGTGAGTGCATCCTGTGATGGAAGGGCATTCTTTCAAGAGTGGATTCCCTCCTTGTGCCCTGAGCTATTGGGATAGGCTCTAGTCACCTGTGACCCTGAACTGGAATGGTGGGTTGGCAAATAATTATCTTACTCTTTTTTTTTAAGTTATTTTTTTAAAATATAATTTTATTGATTTCAGAGAGGAAGGAAGAGGAAGAGAGAGATAAAAACATCAAGATGAGAGAGAATCATTGATCAGCTGCCTCCTGCATGCCCCCCACTGGGGATCGAGCCCACAACCCGGGCATATGCCCTTGACCAGAATTGAACCTGGGACCCTTCAGTCACCAGGCTGACGCTCTATCCACCGAGTTAAACTGGCTAGGGCTATCTTACTCATTTTTATTGTACTTGAGTTGCCTCACTTTGAGTTGTCAAAATTAATGCCAAAAGAAAACTAGTCTATTTTCTAAGAGATTTTAAGTGAATGCCCTTTGTTCTATATTGTCAAATATAAAAAGTAGAGCAAGGTGTAAAGGAAGTTGTTTGCTAATTTGGAGTTTGTGTAATTGTTTCTGGTAGTTTGAGATCATAGACAATCACACTTTAAAACTATTGGGTAAACCTGCTATACCACCAAATTCATTTAGTAGTTTTGTGTGCCAATTCTAGGCAAAATAGTAACAAATAAATCATTTACAATTTATTCCTTCTTTGAATTTGCTACCCTATTTGGCAAGGGTGGGCAACAAATTTAGGAGAACCCCGTTTGAATTTTAAATGAATCTCTTACTTTCCTTGCAATGAATAGCTTAAATTGATATGCCAATCTAAGCTACTATTGATTATAAAATGCACTATTGTTTTATTCATTTAAACTACTGAGACAGAAAAAAAATGGCTGCCAATTAAACTCTGACCTACCATGAATTGTAACACACTTTCCAATTTCAGAGATGTTAAGATGTGTAAAAATGTACAGTTTAGAATCAATGAGATACGGTATCTAAAAAGCTCTTTTCTCAGTTTTACTAGTAGTTTCATTCCTTTATTTTTACTAGTAAAAAGTTTAATAACATGATTTGATGTTTTGTTTTGTTTTCCTTTGGGGCTAGCTTTCCTGTAAACTGGAGCGAGAATTTCGTTGTGTGGAACTTGCTGAACTGATGACTCAAAATGCTGTGAATTTAGCCATTAAATATGCTTCTCGTTCTCGGAGATTAATATTGGCCCAAAGACTTAGTGAATTGGCCGTAGAGAAGGCAGCAGAATTGGCAGCAACCCAGGTGGAAGAGGAAGAAGAGGAAGAAGAGGAAGGAGATTTCAGAAAACAGCTGAGTGCTGGGTAAGAAATATTCAGTTGTTTGAATTATTTTATTTTATTTTTTTACCAATCTGAATATTAACTTGGTCTTTGCATATAGCTCTTTATTGAATAATATTATCTTTTAGTTACAGTAATACTCCTACAGAGTGGAGCCAGCCAAGGCTCAGAAATCAAGTTGAAGAAGAAGCGGAAGACACTGGGGAAGCTGATGATACAGAAGAAACATCAGAAGTACCTAAGCATGGTAAGATACATTTTCAAGGCAATTTAAAGATAAGAAATATGTGCGGGGTTTTCCCTACTTTACTTAGCTAGGAAAATTGAATACAGTAGATCCCCCTTATCCATGGTTTTGCTTTTTGCAGTTGCAGTTACCCACAGTCAGCTGCGGTCTCAAATATTAAATGGAATATTCCAGAAATATACAGTTCATAAGCTTTAAATTGTGTCATTCCGAGTAGCATGATGAAATCTCACACTGTGTGATCTATCCCACCTGGGATGTGAATTGGCCCTTTGTCCATTGTATTTACATTGTATACACTACCCACCTATTAGTCACTCATTTATTAAATCAACTGTGGTATTGAAGTGCTTGTGTTCATGTAACCCTTGTTTGACTTAATAATGGCCCCAAAGCACAAGAGTGATGCTGGCAATTAAGTTATGCTAAAGAGAAGCTATAAAGTTCTTCCTTTAAGTGAAAAGATAAAAGTTCTCAACTTTATAAGGAAAGAAAAAATTGTATGATGCTGAACTTAGTAAGATCTATGGTAAAAAAGAAAAAGAAATTTGTGTTAGTATTGCTGTCACACCTCAAAAGTGCAAAAGTTATGGCCATGGTGTGTGGTGAGGGCTTAGTTAAGATGTAGTAGAAGACGTGAACAGAAAATGTTCTGGCTAATGACAGCATGTTGTACTAGAAAGCATTGAGCCTTTAGAAGACTTCAGCAAGGATCCCAAGATGAGTGACCACATTCACATAACATATTACAGTATGTTGTTATAATTATTTTATTTTATTATTATTGTTGCTAATCTCTTACTGTGCCTAATTTATAAATTAAACTTTATCAGGTACGTACAGGATAAGGCAAAAGTAGGTTTACAGTTGCGAGTATGCAAAACAGAGTTTATTCTTTTATTATTTGTTAATTATTATATTATTTTCCATACAAAGAACTATAGACCTACTTTTGCCCACCCTGTATGTGCTATTATTGACTTCAGGCATCTACTAAGGGTCTTGGAACGTATCCCTCATAGATAAGGGGAGACTACTGTACCCATACTTTTTCAAGACATCATGTTGATTGTAGAGGGTGACTTTATATTCCCATTTATATTGTATTATCTAATTATTCCATAGGACAGAACCCATTTTCCAAAAGTGCAAATTTCTCTGATGTACCAGCTGTTAAGTCAGGTAGGAAATATTTGTAATTTTGTAATATCACAAAAATTTTGTAAGTAGTCTAAAGTGATACATCTACTCAAATATACTTTACCCTTTAGGGCTTTCTTTTTATGTTTTGTTAGTTTGGTTTTTTTGTTGTTGAAAAGTATCCACCAGATTTGGCTACATAGAGTTTTATTGATTTCTTAGCAAGAACAGATTCTGTAGGGTGGTTAGGAGGGCTGGAAGCCATATTGTATTGGATGTTGGAATATATATGAGCAGTTAAGAAATGGGAATAGCCATGTAGATAGCTCTTGAGAAATTTGGCTGATGTGAGGAGGTGAGACAGAGTGGTGGCTGGAGGGGATATGGGGTAGAGAGAGTTTGTATTTTGTTTGTTTAAGTTGGGAAACTTGAACAGCCAATAAAGAGGGAAAGGAAGTCTAAGATGGTGTCGCCATTATAGGACAAGTTTCGTGACAAAGCAGGAGGGTGTAAGGTTGAAAGCACAAGGAGAGGAATTACTAATCTTAGTTAAAATAAGACACCATTCTTCCGTGGTAACAGGAGAAAAGGATAGATCTGCATGTATTGGGTTGGTATAGTTCCCATCTAAAAGCTTTTATTTTGTCTTGGAAATAGGAAGGAGGTCATATACAATTGTTAATACTTTTAAAGTTACAAAGTACATTTATTTTTGTATACTACAGATTAAAATGTTTCATTTATTATTATAGAAGTCAGATGTCTTCTGTGTTTTATCACTATTAAGTGAAGGTTTCTTTCTTATGAAAGGTGCAGTTACCTCCAGTAACGCAGGACGAGTAAACCCCTTCAAGGTAAACTCTTTCCAGTAATATTTTCTATTTAAATACATTTCCATACAGAGAAATATTTCAAACCACCTGATGACCCTCCCCAGATTGGAGGCATTAAAGACTATAGCAGATCTTTGTGAAAACAAAGACAAAAGCAGTACAAGTTCACACTTGGGCTATAAGGTATATTTTCTACATATCTTCTAAGTACCTATTGTTTTGAAATACTCCCTGCTTTTCTTGGGGATGTGATATTTGGGAATATGTGGATCAATCTTAATTTGGGTTGTACCAAATGCATTCAGTTCCAAAAATGAAACTACAATATAAACTTAACTGAAATTTTAAGGAAGAATAAATTTATTGGGATTCTTTTACTTCTTTAAACATAAAATGCTTATACAAGTTTGCTCTTTAGGTATCAGCCAATTCCAAAGAGCCAGCCATTTCAGTGAACTCAGGACGTTCTGCTAATATTTTAGACAATATGAACAAATCATATAAGAAATCTACTGCACTTAATCGAGCTACAAATGATGAAAAGTCTCCAGTAATAAAGCCTCTAGTTCCAAAGCCAAAATCTAAGCAGGTACTGTTTCAACTACCCACATCTGCAGAAGGCACAGATCTGTTTGTCGTACTTTTTGTCTGTTTGTTCACTGTTTCAGGAGGCTCCAGTTGTTTATAACTGTTTTTCTTGCCACTTAATCATTTTTTATTTTTCAATTATGGTTGACATACAATATTATATTAATTTCAAGTGTACACCCCAGTAATTAGACATGATATAAACTTACTAAGTGATCATCCCGATAAATCTCACACCCATCTGACACCGTACGTAGCTATTAGAATATTATTGACTGTATTCTCTATGCTACATTTTACATCCCCATGACTATTCTGTAACTACCAATTTGTATTTCTTAATCCCTTCACCTTTTCACCCATCCCCCTAATCCCTCTCTCATCTGGCAACTGCCAAAATGTTCTTTGTATCTGAAAGTATGTTTCTTTTCTGCTTGTTTGTTAATTTTGTTTTTCATTCAATTGTTAATAGATATGTATTTATTGCTATTTTATTGCTTGTATTTTTTATCTTTTGTTGTTAATCCTCACCCAAGGATATTTTTCTGTGGGCACCGCAATCTTTGTGGCAGAGTGATGGTCAATTTGCATATTCCCTCTTTATTATATTTTAGAGAGAGTGGAAGGGAGGTGGAGAGACAGAGAGAGAGAAACATGGATGTGAGAGAGACATTGGTTGCCTCCCACACGAGCCCTGATGAGGGTCAGGGAATTGAGCCTGCAACAGAGGTACATGCCCTCGATTGAAATTGAACCCACAACCCTTTAGTCCACAGGCTGATGCTCTATCCACTGAGCCAAACTGGGTAGAGCTATCTTATTTTTTCTTAAAGAAGACCCTAATATTTCATACTAGTGGCCTGGTGCACGAAATTTGTGCACCATATAAGGGGATTAATTAGAGGAAATATTTTAATATTGCTATTTGCCCTTTCTCTATAATAGAAGTGTCACAGAGATGAAAGAAAATTAGTAAAATGTATATGAAAATGTTCCTCTTTTCAGAGTCAGGGGCACACCAGGGGACCCAGAGTCAAGTTCCCGCCCACCCACGTGCGCCTCGAAATCGTGCGAGACCCAGACGTGGTCGGCCCCACCCCCATTGGGCTAGCTCCAAACCCGACCAGTCCCACCCTAGTCAAGCCCTGCTGGACAGGGGGCACAGCCTGAGGTCCCCCCTAAAACCCTGACAGGTGGAGGGCATGGCCTGAGGTCTCCCATCAAGCCCCGTCGGGAGGGGGGGCGCAGCCTCAAATCCCCTGTCAAGCCCCGCTGGGGGGGGGGGGGGGCGCGGCCTGAGGTCCCCAGGCCCAGCACCGGGGTGGGGGGGCACACCTTGAGGTCCCCCGTCAATCCCTGCTAGGCGGGGGGCGCGCGGCCTCAGGTCCCCTGGCCTGGTGCCAGGGCGGGGGGAGTGGCCTGCGTCCCCGTCAAGCCCCCCAGGGGGGCGCAGCCTCAGGTCCCTGCTGATTGCTCGTTAAGGCTCGTTACGGGAACTCGGCCTCCACTGTGGGCACAGCCATCTTGTGTTATGGAAACCCCCCTCCTCCCACCCTGCTGTGGGCGCCGCCATATTTTGTGGCTCTTATATAGGATAACACTAGTTTGGTGGTGATGAACTCCTTTAGCTTTTTCGTCTAGGAAACTTTTTATCTGACTTTCAATTCTAAATGATAGCTTTGCTGGGTAGAGTAATTTTGGTTGGTTCTTGGTTTTCCTCACTGTGAATATATCGCAACACTTCCTTCTGGCTTACAAAGTTTCTGTTGAGAAATCAGCTGACAGGTGTATGGGAGCTCCCTTGTAGGTAACTCCCTCTTGCTGCTTTTAAGATTCTCTATTTGTCTTTAACCTTTGGCATTTTAATTATGATGTCTTGGTGTGGGGCCTCTTTGGGTTCATCTTGTTTGGGACTATACTTCCTGGACTTGTATTTGTCTGTTTCTTTCACCAGGTTAGAGAAGTTTTCTGTTATTATTTTTTCAAATAGGTTCTCAGTTTCTTGCTGCCTTCTCATTCCAGCAACTCCATGATACGATTGTTGGTATGCTTGAAGTTGTCCCAGAGGTTTCTTACTCTGTTTGTTTGTTTTTTTAAAAAAATATATTTTATTGAGTTTTTACAGAGAGGAAAGGAGAGAGATAGTTAGAAACATCAATGAGAGAGAAACATCGACCAGCTGCCTCCTGCACACTCCCCACTGGGGATGTGCCCGCAACCAAGGTACATGCCCTTGACCGGAATCGAACCTGGGATCTTTCAGTCCGCAGGCCGACGCTCTATCTACTGAGCCAAACCGGTTTCGGCCTGTTTTTGTTTTTTTTAAATTCCTTTTTCTTTTTGCTATTCTGATTGGATGGTTTTTGCTTCCTTATATTCCAATTCACTACTTTGATTCTCAGCTTCATCTACACTACTGTTGATTCCCTGTAAATTATTCTTCATTTCAGTAAGTGTGTCCTTCATTTCTGTGGGGTTTTTTTATGTTTTTTATGTCCTTTTTCATATTGTTGAAGTTCTCACTAAGTTCCTTGAGCATCCTTATAACCATTTGTTTGAACTCCAATTTGCTTGCCTCTATTTCATTTAGTTCTTTTGCTGGAAATTTCTGCTCTGTTGTTTAAAATTGATTGCCTAGCAAGGGCAGAGGTTCTCAATTCTGGTTTTGCTTCAGAATCATTTTTAAAATACATATATATATGTATATATATATATGTATATATATTAATAATAAAAGTATAATATGCTAATTAGACCAAATGACCTTCCATCGAAGCCCAGGCTGAGAGAGAAGCCTGGATCCCGGGTGCCTGCTGGCGGTTGGAGGAAAGCCTGGGTTTCAGGTGTCAGAAGGAAGCTGGTGCTGGCAGCCGGGGGAAGGAAAGCCTACTCTTGCACGTATTTTGTGCATTGGGCCTCTAATATATATATATATCCAGACCTTGGGGATTCTGGCATCTATCTGTTTTTTTTAATTTCCCACATTTTAATGACAACTGGTGTAGTACCTGGCTCTACTCCTTTCTTGTTCTGTATTCTGATTTTACCTCCCAGATTTCATTCTATATTTGTTATCAGTAAAACAGATCTATTATGTATCTTTTCCATCTCATATAATTTTATTCATTTAGAAAACATGGAATTTGAAAATGTGTGTGTGTGTGTGTATGCATACTTATTTTTGAGAACTTCAGGACTTACCATGTTGGTATAAGATTTCTAAATATTTTTCCACATTTTCCAAAGCTTGTTTGTAACATATAAAACCATACTAGATTTTGTTGCAGTACTCATTATGTTTACTTCTACAGGCATCTGCAGTATCCTATTTCCAGAAAAGGACTTCCCAAGCTGATAAGACCGAGGAAGTGAAAGAAGAAAATCCTAAAAATTTGTCATCTGAAACCCCAACTATGTGTCCTCAAAACACTGAAAACCAAAGGTCAGTACATAGAGAAATTTAGCCGAAACCGGTTTGGCTCAGTGGATAGAGCTTCAGCTTGCGGACTGAAAGGTCCCAGGTTCGATTCCGGTCAAGGGCATGCACCTGAGTTGCGGGCACATCCCCAGTAGGAGATGTGCGGGAGGCAGCTGGTCGATGTTTCTCTCTCATCGATGTTTCTAACTCTCTATCTCTCTCCCTTCCTCTCTGTAAAAAATCAATAAAATACATTTAAAAAAAAAAGAGAGAGAAATTTAGTATTCTCAAGATGCAGTCCCCCAGTAAAAGGCATACAGAAGCGGCAATACAAAATTATACAGCTCTGTTATTTATTATTATAAATCACACATTGACACTAGTAGTGGACATTCTGAATACTTAGTAACTTTAAGAAAGTCACAAATACTGATTTATGTCTATTTACATTGCTTACTTTATAGTGAGTTCTTTTTATTTTATTTTTAAATTTTACTGATTTTAGAGAGGGAGGGAGGGAGAGAGAGAGAGAGAGAGAAAACACACATTGATTTGTTTTACCACTTATTTATACATTCATTGGTTGATTGGTTGATTCTTGTATGTTATCTGACTGGGGATCAAAATTACAACCTTGGCATATCAGGACGATGCTCTAATCCAGTGGTTCTCAACCTTCCTAATGCCGCGACCCTTTAATACAGTTCCTCATATTGTGGTAACCCCCAACCATAAAATTATTTTCGTTGCTATTTCATAACTGTAATTTTGCTACTGTTATGAATCGTAATGTAATTATCTGATATGCTATATGTGTTTTCCGATGGTTGCGACCCACAGGTTGAGAACCACAGTGACCCATTGAGCTACTTGGCCGTTTCCTATAATTAGTTCTTTTTTTAAAAAAATAGATTTTTATTGATTTCAGAGAAGGGAGAGAGGGACAGAGAGCTAGAAATAGCAATGATGAAAGAGAATCATTGATCAGCTGCTTCCTGCACACCCCCTACTGGGGATCAAGCCTGCAACCCTGGCATGTGCCCTGACTGGGAATTGAACACTGACTTCCGAGTTCAAGGATTGACGCTCAGCTAATGAGTCACACCGGTGGGGCAGTTCTTTTTTTAACAGGTAATATAGTTACTTGGAGAAACATGGTTGAAAGGTGTAACAAAGAATAAATCTTTTTCCTATCTACCCATTTGCTCTCTCTACAAATAGTCACTGCCACAAGTTTATTATATAGCCTTCCAGAATTAATCTATGCATATACAAACACTTATATTGGTCTTTTTTTTTTTTTTACATTTTACAGAAATGGTAGCATACACATTGTTCTGTACATTACTGGTTTTCACTTAGCAGCTTTTGCAAGTCATTTCAGATTGTTACACAATATTTTGTTTTGTTTTATCTTTTTATACTAGTTGAATGGATATATCGTAATTTACTTAGTTCTCTAGGGATAAAGGTCTTTTGCTAGTATAAATAGTACTGCAATGAATAATTATATGAATGCCATTTCTCACATAGACATATATCTACAGATTTCTGTATGGTTCAAGTTAATGTGCACTTGTAATTCTGATAGATATTGCCAAGTTGTTCTGCATTGATGTTTCATCATTTTATACACCCCAACAATATTGGAGTTCCTTTTTGTACACATCTTGTTTCTCCACCCTTGCAATACATTACCAAATTTCTTGATCTCTGTTATGCTAGAATTATTTAAGATGCACTGGTTAAAATGAAGAAGTCATCATTGTATTTTTACTAATAAGTGTCCCATTTAATCACTATCTTATGTTAATCAGTTTAATTCGAGGGGGAAGCTATGGTTTTTATTTTTCCTATTTTGCTCTGAATTCAGTTTAGATATTAAATAGTGAATATTTTAAGATTCAGTTTTTTTATACTAATAACTGTATATACAGAAAAAAGTACTAAATAAATATTAAATGTTTGCATTAAACCTTTACTTGTGAACTAAAAGCAATTGTGTCGGATGAACTCTAATAAAATCGACAAATGTTCTGTGTCCATGTTTTACATGATGATACAAGAAAGGACCTACACTCCCAGATCAGATGTGAGAGCCAGGATAAGAAGATGGCTAAGGAGCTTGAGGGAAATCCTAACGATTGCAAATAGCTGGTTTGGGAAATGGAGAAAGAACCTACCAAGACTACATGGAGTAATTTTACTGGGCCAGAGAGGCCTAAGTGGGATTGGAGACCTTGAGCCTGTCAACATTGAAAAAGGGTTGAAAGTGCAGAATTCATGGTTGCTTCATGAATTACTCACACTTGGAAAGTACAAGTGCGAGTAATCCCTTTCAATGACCTTACAAAGAAATTTTCAGTTCATTATTCCTGCAGTCTCCAGGCAGTTTTAAGTAATAGGTAATAAGAATATTAACAAGTGTATTTAATTGTCTCTCTTACTTTATACAGTGATGCAAAGAGTAGTGTTTGATTGCTAACCTGAAAAATCCTAAAGCACTTTAAATTGTGTCTCAAATATAACATTTTCTTACATGATTATGCTCTTGTAGGCCAAAGAGTGGGTTCCAGATGTGGCTGGAAGAAAACAGAAGTAATATTTTGTCTGATAACCCTGACTTTTCAGATGAAGCAGACATAATAAAAGAAGGAATGCTTCGATTTAGAGTATTATCATCTGAAGAAAGGAAGGTAAGGATATTTTGTTGAGATTGAGATCTCAGTGAATTCACAAGTTTAAAAGATTCTTATAGAAAACTAGGGGCCCAGTGCACGAAATTCGTGCACTGGGTGTGTGGGGGGGGGAGTGTCCCTCAGCCCAGCCTGCCCCCTCTCACATACTGGGAAGCCCTCAGGCGTTGACCCCCATCACCCTCCAATCGCAGGATCGGCCCCTTGCCCAGGCAAGGGACCCCTAGCTCCTGGGACTGCCAGCTTCGACCGTGTCCAGCTCCCATCGCTGGCTCCACCCCTACTTCCTGCGATCACTGGCCAGGGCGGAAAAGGCACCTGATTCTCCGATCATGGCTGGGGGGGCAGGGCAAAGGCGGCCCTGGGCCGCCTTTGCCCTGCCCCCCAGCTCTTAGCTCCCCCCTGGGTTTCTGATCACTGTCAGTGGCAGGGGGCTTCTTCCTGCTTTCCCTTTCGCCTCCCTGCATTGTGCCTACATATGCAAATTAACCGCCATCTTGTTGGCAGTTAACTGCCAATCTTAGTTGGCAGTTAATTTGCATATAGCCCTGATTAGCCAATGAAAAGGGTATCGTCGTACGCCAATTACCATTTTTCTCTTTTATTAGTATAGATACTTTTTTCTGTTTTCAAAAATTGAATATACTTCAACAAACTTTGAATAGAAAGGAATTTAATAACTAAAATGTCAGCATGGAACTGACATTTGCATATGTAGTAGTTATTACTTACTGCTAATGGTTAATTTGGGGGCTGGTATATTGTTTACATCTGTATAAGTTCCTGCATATTATAAGTTAGGGGAATGTCTCAAGAAAAAGTGCATTAGTTATAAATTAAAAGCAAATAAAATTAGCAAGTAAGAATGAAATTAATTCACATTTTTAGACTAGTACTTTAGGGCAAGCATGTCAAACTCAGGCTAACACAGGCCAAATAAACAAGGTTTAAGTTTATGTGGGCCACAAAAAAACAAAAGCTTCAATTTTCATAGAAATGTAGGTTTATTTCATTAGAGACATGCCGAATATAAAGCACTGAAATAAATGAGCAATTGTTAACATAAAATAATAGAACATTTTAATAAAAATTAATATTTTTTCTTGAACATTAACCAGACACTGAATAACTGCACAAATTAATAAGTGTAACGCAAATAAACCGATTTTTCTTGTTTTCCAAAAGCGAAATATTTCCTGTTGTGCACACCAAACAAGTCAGTCCAAGACTAATGATGTGGCAATCGGCTGCTAAAATATTCACTGTTAGTTTTACTGGAGAGAAACGATATGCCTGTGTATAAGGCGTGTAAAGGAAATGAATGCAACACGATTATAGTAATTAGTCATTAGTGAATGTTGTAGTTTGTTATTAATAATTACGTGTAACAGGATATTGTAAAAATGAAGTTATGAAATTTTTATTAAAACATTTCTTACATACTATTATATTGGCTGGGCTGCAGAAATATTCATTGTGGGTCACATGTGGCCTATGGGCCTTGAGTTTGACATGCTTGCGTTAGGGTCTTGTAAGCAGAACTTTTATAAATGTTATTTACTTACACTGAGAATACTGTTTTTGGTGTCCTTTTCGAGCCTTTCACATGGAAATTAGAACAAGTTGCTTGTACCTATTGCTCCTCACATAAATTTCTGCATGTGAAGGAAGGCTGGGAGCAGCTTTTGTTGCAATGGGAAGGAATGTGTGTGGTGTGTCGATTAAATCCTGGGACTTCACTTTCCCAGGGATGGCAGTGTGCAGCATGGTCACCTGGGGACATAGATTCTTACCTTGATAAACTTGGTTTATGAGTAAACATATTGCAAAATGAGGAAGCTAGAAACTGGTCTAACCAACTCAGGCTTTATTTAGAATCTTGTCAGCAACTTTGTGTTTCTCATTTTTTATAGGTGTTTATAAAAGGATAAAAATTCTAAAGAATTAGGTAAAATGGCTTCTGAAAGCAACTTGACAAAAGTTGTAACTGTTTTTGAATACTTGAAATTGTAATCAATATTTTTAAGATAAACCTTAAACATTTACATACATCCAGTTTGCTCATGTAAGAAATTCTATAGCTCAAAGGGTCCCTTTTCTACAGTAAATAAGATGGGAAGAATATAAAGTAGTAGTAGGAGGAGGAACTATTAAAAATTAAGAGAGATTTAAGAGACAGATGAAATGAGTCATAGGGATAAAGAACAGAGTACTGATTGCCAGGAGGTGGGGCCTTGGTGAGGAGTGGGGGCAACGTGATGGATCCTTGTGGTGACAGAACTGTTCTGTATCTTGAGTGTGGTAGTAAATACATGAACCTACAATAGAATTAAACACACACATCCAAGTAGAAGTAAAAGGGGGTTGCCGGTATTCATATCCTGGTTGTGATATAGTACTAGTTTTTCAAGATTCTACCATTAGGGGAAACTGGGAAAAGGGTACATGGGATCTTTCTATATTATTTCCTATAACAGCATGTGGATCTACAATCTCAAAATGAAAAGTTGCGTTTTAAAAAGTATTTTGCAATTAATATGGTTAAATACAAGCTGAGTTTAGATTAATGTTATGGGGGTAGAATGTAAAATTTTTTAATGTGTTCTGCAATTAAGTAATAAGAAATTTCTTAATGAGAATTCTTAATGATTAGCTTAACAATTCAAGTGCTAATTATGCTACTTTATAAACAGGAATCTTGGGAAAAATAAAAGTATGTTCTTCCTATTTCTTAGTTACTGAGTAAAAATCTTTTCTCCTCCCATATTTTTACAAAGGCATGGACTGCCAAGGCCAAAGGTGGAACTGCAAGTGATGGAGCTGAAGCAAAGAAGCGAAAACATGTGGCTGACGAAAGTGAAGAAACTGAACACCAGGAAGAAAAAGCAAAGGACAATCTCAATTTGCCTAAAAAGCAAAAACCTTTGGATCTTTCTACGAATCAGAAACTGTCAGCTTTTGCATTTAAGCAGGAATAGAGTAAGGAAGTGACCTTTGGAAAGTGATGGATTTTTTTTTTAATTTATCTTTGATGAATCTGGACTTTTAAAAAGTCTTTAGGAAACTCTATATTTTTTAAAGAGTTTAAAGACAATTGTTTGCCTTTATAAGATAATAGTAATTATACTGGTGGAGGTAGCAAGGGGATGTGTAAAAACTATCATTTCTACAGATTGCTCTGCCCCCCAAGTAGAGGGCCATTTAGAAGCTTTGTGGTTGTGGTCACTGACTTGAGGCCACTAGCATGTCCCAGTGTGTTTATCCTCAGAACCACCAAAGGCAAGGTGTTAATACCTGAGCATTGAAATACCTTGTAGGAATTTTCTCTTTTGGTTACCAGGGACTGACTGTTCCCTGTCTATACTGCACCTAGGGGGCCATGGTTTTTAATATGGGCCCTAAACATGTAAATACTTTTGTAGATGAGATGTTTTCTTTTGTTTGTTTTGGAAATTTCTTCATATGTGGCTTTTAATTATCTGCATAACCTAGTTTTTTAAAAATAAAACTTTCACATTTTCATATTTAACTTGTTATGGCCTTAACATTGTATTTCCATGGGATAGAAATGTTTTTAAAAAACATATTTTATATTTATTGCCATCATTTCCTCCTCCAACCCCATCCTGCTATACATCATACACAGGAAAGCAAAGAATTGAAGGTAGTGTTTTGATAGTCTGCAACCAGCATGATGTGCTCCTGGTAAGGTACTCTGGTTATGAGCATCAGTGGTACTTTTCTGAGCAAGTTGGAAGCCTTGATAAGAGTGTAGTTAAAAAAATTAGGGAAAATGTTTAATTATTTTTTTATTTTGAGAAACAAGACAATTATTTCATACTTTTTTTGTTATTATTCTAAGCAGAGCTTAATATAAATATAGCCACTTAATGAGGGCAAGGTACAAGGGTGGGATGGGTGAATAGTAGTAAAAGAAAATCAGGTGGTTCAAAATTGAGGATAGTTTTATAGGTTAGAAGAAACAAAATATGTTGAAAATTTAGATATACAGTGGGACCTTGACTTACGAGTTTAATTTGTTCCGAGACCGCTCGTTAAGGAGCTCGTTAGCTCAAATTACTCTGTCAACTCAATGCAAAAAATCGGCCGAGAGACAGCTGGTATCTCAAAAAACTCGTTAGTCGGGACACTCGTAAGTCAAGGCCCCACTGTATAGGAGCCAAAGGCTATTCCTTATCTCATGATGATTGAGGTTTGGAAGGAATACATTTCTGATTTTTTAAGTAGTATTGGGAGACATTATAGCACAGTGGTTACACAGTTTTCAATGCCAGACTACCCAGGTTTGAAAAACCACTGCAATACCTACCAGTTGAATAACCTGGGGTAAATTTTGCCCTGTCCACTCATCTATAAAATCTTCTCTCTATATATAAAAGGCTAATATGCAAAGTGTCCCCTCTGGAGTTCGACCTGGAGACCAGGAGTTCCATTGCTCACTGACGTGCGCTGACCACCAGGGGGCAGCACAGAACGAAGGAAGGCCCCAGCCGACAGCCGGCAGTTGGGGAAGGAAGGCCCTGGCCTGCAGCTGGAAGGCCCTGATTGGCCCTGGTCGCCGGCCAGGCCTAGGGACCCTACCCGTGCACGAATTTCAGGCACCTGGCCTCTAGTGGGTATAATAATAGTTTTTACTTCATAGGATTGGTGTGAGAATTAAATGAGATAAAAGCACTTAGTTCTTGGCACATAGTAATGTTTAATATAAATGTCAGCAGTTGTCTTGCTTTGTCATTTGGTTTGATGGTGAGTACGATTTGATTTCAAGATCCTGCAGTAAAGGTTTATTTATAATACTTTGGAAAGCATGTTTGTAGACATATATTTTTTGTTTTTATTTCCTCAACTTGCTTATTGTGCACAGTGTATAATACTTAAGGATATAATCCTTGAGTATTTTATTTCAGATCCATAGGAACCTGATAATACCAAGGATTTGCAAAAGGTTATTTTCATCCCCTACTTTATTTGGCTGAAGGGAGGTTTTTCTATTGACTTGGTTTAACTTACAAATCAGAACATTGAAATCAAGAAACCATTATCCTGATGCCTTTGCTGTATAAGATTAAACCTTTTTAAAAAAAAAAAAAAGTTTCAGGGAATTAGGGCTTAATGTAGGAAATGGAAATAATTTATTACCCACCATCATGATTTCAATAATTTTGTCTATTCTGAGCTTATTATGTACTGTAGAAATTTGTTATAGCTTAATTTTATTTGCCAGTAGCAAAAGCTTATCAAAGAGGAGATTATTTTATAGCTCCACACTCGTCAAAGGGGCATTATCTAATTATTCCAGAGAGCAAGTGAGTGAGCGCTGGATTATGCCTGCCAGCTCTGGTAATCTACAGCTTCTCCTATCAGTGCAGCAGCCTGTGGTGAGCCACTGCCACTAACATGGAACAGATCCCTTTAGACAAAAGAATGAGACCCATCCATGTAGAAAGCATCTTAATCAGTGGCTGGTTGTCTTGTGGACTTTTTTGTTTTCCAGCTGCTTTCTTATAGAACGATATAATTTTCCCCTGGTTTTTTATTTTTAAACTAGTGGCCCGGTGCACGAATTAGTGCACATTGAAAGGAAATTAATTAGAAGAAATATTTTAATACCACTATTGACCCTTTGTTTATAATAGAAGTGTCAACCAAATTCACGATCAACAATGACAGATGGAAACACATGCGTGCAATTGGCGCCAGCAAGAGCTTTATATATATAGATAAACTTGCTTAATTAGACCTGCTTTCTGATTTAGCTAAACTTTTTACAGCCCAGTGAAGCACCCCAACTTTCAGGTAATTGTCAGCAACACAGCAGTAAATATCAACATGAAGCAGATTATTATTGTAGATCACGCAGGGAGAACAAAGAGTGAAATATTTAACTGTAGCAGTGTTTGACTATATTCTGCGCAGTGAGAAAACCTGAAGTCATTTTCAAGTTCCACCATTTCTTCCTTCTTATCAGTCGGGTCAAGTTTCTAAACTTTCTTTTTTTAATTTTTTTTTATTATTTTTTAAATTAAATCTTTATTGTTCAGATTATTACATTTGTTCCTCTTTTTTCCCCCCCATAACTCCTCTCCTCCCAGTTCCCGCCCCACCCTCCGCCCTCACTCCCCACCCACTGTCCTCATCCATAGGTGCACGATTTTTGTCCAGTCTCTTCCCGCATCTCCCACACCCCTTTCCCCCCCAAGAATAGTCAGTCCATTCCCTTTCTATGTCCCTGATTCTATTATAATCACCAGTTCATTCTGTTCATCAGATGATTTATTCACTTGATTCTTAGATTCACTTGTTGATAGATGCATATTTGTGGTTCATAATTTGTATCTTTACCTTTTTCTTCCTCTTCCTCTTCTTAAAGGATACCTTTCAGCATTTCATATAATCCTGGTTTGGTGGTGATGAACTCCTTTAGCTTTTCCTTATCTGTGAAGCTCTTTATCTGACCTTCAATTCTGAATGATAGCTTTGCTGGATAAAGTAATCTTGGTTGTAGGTTCTTGCTATTCATCACTTTGAATATTTCTTGCCACACCCTTCTGGCCTGCAAAGTTTCTGTTGAGAAATCAGCTGACAGTCGTATGGGTATTCCCTTGTAGGTAACTGAGTTTCTTTCTCTTGCTGTTTTTAAGATTCTCTCTTTATCTTTTGCTCTTGGCATTTTAATTATGATGTGTCTTGGTGTGGTCCTCTTTGGATTCCTTTTGTTTGGGGTTCTCCGCGCTTCTTGGACCTGTAAGTCCATTTCTTTCACCAGGTGGGGGAATTTTTCTGTCATTATTTCTTCAAATAGGTTTTCAATATCTTGCTCTCTCTCATCTTCTGGCACCCCTATAATTCTGATGTTGGTACGCTTGAAGCTGTCCCAGAGGCTCCTTACACTATCCTCGCATTTTTGGATTCTTTTTTCATTTTGCTTTTCCGGTTGGGTGTTTTTTGCTTCCTCGCATTTCAAATCATTGACTTGATTCTTGCGCTCCTCTGGTCTGCTGTCGTGAGTCTGTATAATATTCGTTATTTCAGTCCGTGTATGCTTAATTTCTAGTTGGTTCCCCAATATAACATCGAGGGTCTCATTAGTTTTCTTGTAGATCTCATTAAGTTTATCGGCGGCTTCTAAACAGTTCTTGAGAGACCTTAAAAGTGTGGTTCTGAACTCTATTTCTTCCATTGACAATTTTGTCCTGTTTCTTTGTCTCCGCATTTTGTTATGCTTCCTTGGTGCACCCCCTAGTGGTCTTTGTTTGCAGTCTTATAGTTAAACCTTGATTGTTGTAGCTAATACCAGGGAGGGTTTGACCTCCAGGCCAAGTGGCTATGAGAATCAGCTGTGTCAGCAGTGAGAGAACTTCTGTCCTCTAGGGAGGTGCTAATCTAGCCTTTGCCTGAGGCTATCCGGCAAATGCCTCTGTGCAGGGCTTGGGCGGGGCGGGTCGCACAGGATCAACAGAGTGGGCCGGCGAGAGCAGTTATGGCGGCTCTCAGTCCTGTCCCCAGGGGCTCTGCCTCTCTGAGTCCCAGCACCTGCTGCAAAGCTCGGAGAGAAAGCTGCACTCGCTCTGACCGAAGCCAGACAGTCCCGCTTCTCCCGTTTGAGTCTGGGTCCCTAAAGACTCGCCCGGATCTGGTGCTCAGAGTCTGCGACTCCCTCCCGATTGAAAACAACAACTGCGCCCTCCGCCGCCAGCCCGCTCCGCGCACTCCGCACCTCAGAATTTGACTTCAGCACTGCGCCTCCTCTGAGTGTCCGTATGCATTTCTCTTTCCTCCTAGTTGTAGGACTTCCACTCAGCCAGCGTTCCTGTGGTTCTGGGTGATGTCCGTTCTGTCTTTTAGTTTCACTTTTGAAGTAGTTGTTCAAAGCAGCAAACTCCGGCGTTAACCTATGCCGCCATCTTGGTTCTTCCAGCCAAGTTTCTAAACTTTCTAAATCTCCATTTTCTGGCTAATGAAAAGAAAATAGGATTCTACCGAGTCTTCTATCTACCTACTTCAGGACTTCTGTGAGGATCAAATGAGACGAGGCAAGTGAAAATGCTTCACAGACATTTGATTAAAGTGTAAAATGTTTACACCTGGCTATAAAGTCGTATTCCTGGGCTTAAGACACTCCAAGGAGGCTAGCCCAGGGGTGGGCAAACTTTTTGACTGGAGGGCCACAGTGGGTTCTTAAATTGGACCGGAGGGCTGGAACAAAAGCATGGATGGAGTGTTTGTGTGAACTAATATAAATTCAAAGTAAACATCATTACATAAAAGGATACGGTCTTTTTTTTTTTTTTTTTTAGTTTTATTCATTTCAAACGGGTCGGATCCGGCCCGCGGGCCGTAGTTTGCCCACGGCTGGGCTAGTCGCTAGGGAGAGGAAGCCAGGCGTTGCTACATGATGTCATTACCCAGTGCCCACAGCAACCATTTCCGGGCTGGGCTGGGCTGTGGGCTACATTTTGTGCCACGGGGTCTCGACATTGTTGGCTGCAACTTGGTGGGCTGTCACTCCGGGATGGTGGCGGGGCCTATGTCTCACTTAGAGGAAGCCGAGTGTTGGTTTGTTGACGCCTGGTCTGCAGTGCCGTTTCTTTGTAAATGGCCAGTGCATGTCACAGCAGCTCCTGCGTTGAGCGTCTGTCCCCTGGTGATCAGTGTGTGTCATAGTGACCAGTCGGATGGTCGGAGGGACACTTAGCATATTAGCCTTTTATATATATAGACTAGTGCCCCAGTGCACGGAATCGTGCACATTGAAAGGAAATTAATTAGAAGGTGGCCAGCGGGGCGGGACTGGGTGAGATGGGCTGGACACGCCCTGGAGCTAACCTCCCATGGTCCCTTCCTGGCCGGCCGCACCTGGGGTAGCGCTGCGGCTCGAAGGGCATCTGCGGACCCCCTCTGGCAGGTGGGGTCCCTTGGCCGGGCCTGCAGGGATTGGGCCAAAACCAGCTCTCCGTCATTCCACTAGGGGTCCCGGATTGCAAGAAGGTGATTTGCGGGTGACAAACTCTGGAATTGAGTTCCCTTCTCTCTGGTTCCGGGGTGCATCATCCAAGAACCACCACTGCCAAGTCACTGCAGCTCAGTAGTTCCTGCATTGAGCATCTGCCCCCTGGTGGTCATTGCGTGTCATAGCTACTGGTCGGATGGTCGCTTAACCTTTTATATATATAGATCTACAGCAAATTTCAGACAGTACAATGAATACAGATATTCCCTTATCTAGATTGACTTACTGTTGACATTTTCCCATGTATGCTTTATAAACAGGGTCTTTCTTGAACCATTTGAAATATGCGTGATGATACTTTACCCCTCAGTACTACATGTATCCCCTAGGAACACAGACAGTCCTTTACATGGATACTGTATCTTTTTGCCAAAGAAATTTAACACAATATTGTTGCCTAACATGTTTCATATTAAAATTTTCCCCAAAATGCCCTTTAGCTTTTACCCCCTCCCCCAATGTAAGATCAGCCAAGAAGCCGAAACCGGTTTGGCTCAGTGGATAGAGCGTCGGCCTGCGGACTGAAAGGTCCCAGGTTCGATTCCGGTCAAGGGCATGTACCTTGGTTTGCGGGCACATCCCCAGTAGGAGGTGTGCAGGAGGCAGCTGGTCGACGTTTCTCTCTCATCGATGTTTCTAACTCTCTATCTCTCTCCCTTCCTCTCTGTAAAAAATCAATAAAATATATTTAAAAAAAAAAAAAGATCAGTCAAGAAGCACATACTTTTTAATACAGGAAAGAATGAGGAAAAACATCATCCCCAATTCAAATACACAGAGACGAACAAGTACTTACAAAAGCAGAGCTTATTAAAACACTCAGAACATTAAAAAGACTAAAATACTTAGGAATAAATTTAATGAATAAGTATGAAATTTAGACTTTGAACTACTACGCATGTTGAAAGACATAAAAGAAGACTTACAGCCGAAACCGGTTTGGCTCAGTGGATAGAGCGTCAGCCTGCGGACTGAAAGGTCCCAGGTTCGATTCCGGTCAAGGGCATGTACCTGGGTTGCGGGCACACCCCCAGTAGGAGATGTGCAGGAGGCAGCTGATTGATGTTTCTCTCCCATCGATGTTTCTAACTCTCTATCTCTCTCTCCCTTCCTCTCTGTAAAAAAATCAATAAAATATATATAAAAAAAGAAGAAGAAGAAGACTTACATAAATGCAAAGACATCTCATGTTTATGGATTAGGAAACTTAATATTGTTAAGATAGAAATACTCCCCAAATTGACCTACAGCTTCAATGCAGTCCCTATCAAAATCCCAGCTGGCTTCTTTGCAGAAAATGACAAGCTGATCCTAAAATTCATATAGAAATTCAAGGGATCCAGAGTAGGCAAAACAATTTTGAGAAAGCACAAGTTGGAGGATTTTACACTCCCCAGTTTCAAAACTTACTATGAAATGATAATAATCAAGATAGTGAAGTACTGGCATGAGAAGAGACTTAAAGATCAATGGAATGGAATTGAGAGTCCAGAAGTAAACTCACATTTACAGTCACCTGATTTTTGACAAGGTGGCCAGGACATTTCAATGGAGAAAGGTAGTCTTTTTGAAAAATGGTGCTGGGCTAACTGGATACATTAAAAAAAAAAAAAGTGGACCCCTATATCATAACATATTAATCCCAAATGAATTAAGACCTAAATGTAAGAGCCAAACTATAAAAGTCTTAGAAGAAAACATAGGCATAAATCTTTGATCTTGGATTAAGCAATGGTTTCTTAGATATAACCAAAAGCACAGTCTAAAAAAACACTCCCAAAAACTAGATGAAGCCAACATCAAAATTAAAAAAAGGTTGTGCTTCAGAGAACACTAACAAAGAAAAAAGACAACTCACACAGTGGAAAAAAAGTGTTTTTTGTATCTAGAACATGTAAATAACTCTTGCAACTCAATAGTAAAAGGACAAATAGCCCAATTTAAAAATGGGGGCAAAGGACTTAAATAGGCATTTCTCCAAAGAGGATATACAAATGGCCAAAAGGCACATGAAAAGATGGTTAATATCTCTAGCCATCAGGAAAATGCACATCAAAACCACAAAGAGGTAATCACTTTGCACCCACTAGGATGGCTATAATGCAAAAGATGGACAATAACAAATGTTGACAAGGATGTGGAGAAACCAAAACCCTTAAACATTGCTGGTCAGAATGTAAACTGGTGGTTAGGCAGCTCATCAAAATACTGAACAGTTATCCTATGACCTAATGTTTCCACAACTAGGTGTGTAAACCCAAGAGTAATGAAAACAAGTCCCCACAAAAACCTGTACATGACTCTTCAGAGCACCATTATTTATAATAGCCAAAAAAGTAAAAACAGGCCAAATGTCCAAGTGATGAATTGATAAACAAAAGGTGGTGTACCCATACAATGGGATAGTATTTGGCAATGAAAATAAATGAAGTATTGATACATGTTACAACATGGATGAACCATGAAAACATGCTAATCAAAAGAGGCCAATCACAATGATTATCCTATATAATAAAAGGCTAATATGCAAATAGACTGAACAGTGGAATGACTGGTCACTATGATGCATACTGACCACCTGGGGGCAGACCCTAAATGCAGGAACTGCCCCCTGGTGGTCAGTGCCCTCCCACAGGGGGAGCGACGCTCAGCCAGAAGCTGGGCTCACGGCTGGTGAGTGCAGCAGTGGTGGCGGGAGCCTCTCCCGCCTACATAGCAGTGCTAAGGATGTCCGACTATAGGCTCAGGCCCGCTCCTTGCAGTAGGACATCCTGCAGGGAGCAGGCCTAAGCCATCAGTCAGTTGGATTCAAGAGGGAACAGGCTGAGCTGAGGGATACCCCACCCTCCCCCCCGAGTGTATGAATGTCATACATTGGGCCTCTAGTATATTATATGATTCCAACAATATGAAGTGTCCAGAATAGGCAAATCAATATTCAGAAAGTAGAGTGGTAGTTGCCTAGGACTAGGGGTTATCAGGAAAGGGTGAATGACTGCCAATGGCTTCAGGGTTGGTTTTTTTTTTTTGGATTAATGAAATGTTTTGGAATTAGATAGTGGTGATGATTGCACAACTTTGAATTTACTAAAACCACTAAGTTATACATGTTGTGGGTGAATGTATGGTATGTGAATTATGTCTCTGTAAAGTCATTCCAACTAAAAGAAATAGAAAATCTAATTTAAAAGTTAGTCTGTATTTAAAGTTATTCTAAAAAAGAAAACACCAGGCTAAATGAATTTGGAGTCAAGTAAAAATCCCAATTTTATACACATTATTGAAGACAGCAGCTGTCATAATCTCGATATTAGAACCTGACAGGGTTAGTTCAAGAAGGAAAATTATAAACCAGTCTTACTCATGAATATACGTGAAAACTCATAAGTAAAAATTTTAGCAGGACAGACCCAAGATTGAATTTAAAAAGGTACTATTTAGTTACCCCATTCACTTAGTCCTAAAAATGCCATGTTTTAACATTAGAAAGTCAGTTAATGCTGATTAAAGGACAAAATTAGAGTGTTCTTGCATAAGAGCAGGTATCTTGTTCAAAGGGATTTGGGCCATTCTGTTTTTTCCTATCACTTTATGGAATTAACTTTGTATGTCACTAAGCCATACCACCCAAGGGCTCATAAACACCCTGAAGTATTTTTTTTTTTACAGAAAAGTATTTTTATTAGAAGGATAATATAAGCATAAATTCAAACTACTGCAAAACTTGTTAAAAGGGAGTAACGCTATTTTCTTTTAATTATAAATAGTATTTCATATAATAGGTTTATGTCTTCTGTTTTCTCCTACTATGGTTTTCTATTGGAATTTATGTGTCTCTCTATTGTAATTGTGGATACTTGATTCTTCACCAAGAAACCCAGATTTTTGGTGGGATGAATGCCATCGTCGACATAGTGTGAGCTTTGGAGCTGGTTTATGTCGTGCCTCTACCACTGGAGCGGTGGCTCTGAGAACCCCTTCGTCTCTCTTGACTTTCTCTTCCCTGTGGTCCCTCTGATACAGGTGACAGTCATTTCCTGTTCGTACCGTTTTTTCAGAGAACTGCATAGGCCACATCTCCAGGAGAGCCGCATGTCCCCTGCCATCACTTCCCCAGGTGCACTACAAGTCCAGGGGTCCAAGCTCTTTCCCAGAACGTTGGAATTGGACAACAGAAGCAGAATCAGTTAGTCTGAGGAACTGAGCTGCATAGGCATGTAGAGGTGAGTGCTGTGGCCATGGCAGGGGAAAGCTAACGCTGTGGGGAAGCAGAGAAATGAATGAGCAAGAAAACCCGTCTAGTGAAAGTGGGGAAAATTAAAAGCAGAAAAGTTGTCATGTCAACATCAGCCACTTCCATGGCTCTGCAAAAATAAAATGTTTTGCCCAGGGTTGGAGCTGGCCCTCACAGAGTTCCTCTATGAAGACAGCTGGATGGGAGTTGATATCGATGGTTTTGCTAAAGAGGGAGGAGTATGAATGTGGTTCAATGAGATAGAGACTTTTCATGACATCATTTGACCCTTAAATTAAATGTTATAGCAGCTGATTAAAAATAGTTAGGTATGCCAACTATAATTTTTTAAAAACAGTAACTGGGTATATTTAGAATAAAGAACTCTTAAACTCAGTATTAAACAATAAAACAGATATAGTCCAATTAGAAAATGAGCAAAACCCAGACATTTTACTAAAGATATACGGATGGCAAATTAACACATGGAAAGGTGTTCAGTATTTTTTTTCCCATTAAAGAAATGCAAATTGAACGGCAATGAGATATCACTATACACCTATCATAGCAGTTAAAATGAAAAATAGTGATAACAAGTGCAAGTGAGGGTGCAGAGAAACCAGATCACTGTTATTGCTGGAAATGTAAGATGGTACAGTCACTCCAAAAAATAGTTTGGCAGTCTTTTTAAAAAAACTAAAACAAACTTGCCATATAACCAGCAGTTGCCCTCTTAGGCACCTATCCCAGATGAATAAAAATGTATTTTCACACAGGAACTTCTTGTACACGACTGTTCATGGCAGCCTTATTTTTAATAGCTCCAAACTGGAAACTACCCAAATGTCCCTCAATAGCTAAATGGTTAAACAGACTATGGCACATTTACACCATAGTGTACTACTTAGCAATAAAAAGGAACAAACAATACACGCAACAATTTGGATTAACCTCAAGGAAGTTATCCTGAGTGAAAAAATCCAATCAAAAGGATGTTTTGATTCCATTCCACTGCATGATTTTATTCATGTAATGTTCATGAAATAATACAGAGATGGGGAAAGATTAGTGGTTACCAGAGTTAAAGATGGGGAGGGGAATCAATATGACTGTAAAAGTGAGAAGAGCGAGTCTTGTGGATAGTGCAGTTGAGTATCTTGATTATGGTGGTGGTTTCATAAGGCTTTACAAGGGATAACATTGTATAGAACTACACACACACACACACACACACACACACACACACACACACACGTCTGTCTGTACTGGTAAAATCTGACTAAGTTGTATGGATTGTTCCAATGTCCGTTTCTTGGTTTTGATATTCCACTATAGTTGTGTAAGATGTTAACACTGGGGAAGCTGGGGGTAAAGAGGGTATCCTGCAACTGGCAATGAAAAACCCTAATGTGGCATTTACAGCTGATTGGAGAAAAGTTATATCCCTGACTCCCGACTGGGTTATAAGCTCTTCAAGAGCAGGCCTGTTTTTTGTTTGTTTGGGTTTGGTTTTCTTCCTTTTTTTTTTTTTTGGTTTTTGTTGCTGTTTTTGTCTTCAGAGCATGGCACAGTGCCTCTCCTAATCAAGATAATCAATATGCTTCTCTTGTTGACACAGATAAAGGATTCGGAGCCCACAGCTGGGTAATTTGAGTGACCTTTGTCAACACATAAAGAGAAATACTCATCACCATTTTGAAATTATTTCATGATTAATGTCCGAAAGAATACAGGGATAGTAAGAAAAACGTTTATTAGAAATGCTAACAAGAATTTAAACACAACAAACCTTCAAATAAATGTTGGTGCACAAACAATAAAAGAAAGATTAAAGAATACCATTACACATTTTTTTTTTTAGCAAAACAAGATGGTCCAGGTTCTTGCCAAAAAATATTGGGTGATGATGTGCTTCCTGTTGAATGAGTAACAGGATAAAAAGTACCACATTTTCTTTTTATCCATAGAAATACATGGACCACTTATTGATTCTTGAGCCTGAGAAAATTCATCTACAATATCATCTGAAAACTCATAATCAGGTTTCATTTATATGAGTAATTCCATCCTCATTATTAGAGTCTAGAGTGTTGGCATCTGTCTCTTTGCTTTTATCTTCTGATTCACCTAATAATTCTGAAACATCATCCTGTCAGTTTGGATGGATGGAAAATGAAAAATTCTGAATTCTTAACTTGTCCTATTAAACCTTAAAGCAAACTATGAAAATAGTTTCTCAAGTCTTTTATTCCTTCTTGAAAAAGGATGCAATACTTTGGGCAGTGCAATAAGAAAACTGAAGGATAACAGTGTGGGTTTTGTTTGTTTGTTTATTACCATTGCATCATCCTTTTAGGTGATTCAATTATTTTTTATTTTCTTATAATTTAATTATTCCTCTTTAAAACAAAGCTGGGGGGAAATGGAAGAATATGATAAGTGATGAAATGGCAAAGCATGAAATAGGAAAAATAAGATCAGTAGCTCCCATAATGTATCTTAGATAGATTTATAAACGTGTCAATGGAGACACATGTTAATCACCAAGATAGAGTGATTTTTATCCTATTTTTAAATTAAATTTTCTCTTTGTTCTTAGACCTCTAAGAAAAAAATTGAAGTCACAAAATCATACACCTTACAAATAGTTAGAACTGCTCCAAAAGGAAAATAAACTAATACCAGGTCCAGTGGAGCCTGGAGGTATCCCACAAGTTAATGATGAGTTTATTACTAGTTTGTTTTGGATAACAAGGTTACAGAGACAGATGCTGTTGGTTGCCCACCTAACAGCCATTCCCCTCTATTAATTAATTAATTAATTTGTTTGTTTATTCATTCATTCATTAAATATATTTTTATTGATTTCAGAGAGGAAGGGGGAGGGAGAGAGAGAAACATCAATGATGAGAGAAAATCATTGATTGGCTGCCTCCTGCACACCCCACACTGGGATTGAGCCTGAAACCCAGGCATGTGCCCTTGATCAGAATCGAACCTGGGATCCTTCAGTCCTCAGGCTGATGCTCTATCCACTGAGCCAAACCGGCTAGGGCTCCTCTTATTAATTAATTTAATAGAACCTTCATTTTGTTTTGTAAAAGCAACATGCTAATTGAAATTAGCCACGCTTAAAAATAAAAATTAGCCACGCTTCTTTGCTAGCAGCTGGTCCATGGGTGGCTGTGTTCTAGCCAATGAAATAAAGGAGAAATTTCCAGCGTGAGGTGGGGTTGGGGATTTCTAGAAAGTGTTTTTCACTGACAAAGAGAAGTGAGGAGATGGCTTCTATCCCACTTTCCCTGTTGTGTTTAACACTTTATGCTTGGAGCTAAACAGCCATCTGTGTCTGAGAGTGCAGACACTGACAACATGTGAAGAATAAGGAGAACGTTGAAGAGCCTGCGTCCTTGGTGAATTACTGAGTCCCGAACCATGCCTACAATATCACCACCCCATCACCAGCAGACCGCTGGTTGAGTGGAACAGTTAGCATCTGCATTGTGTAAGCCGTGGTTCTCAACCTTGGTTGCACCTGAGAATCATTTTCAATGCCTAGGCCACATCCCAGACGAATGAAAGCAGATCTCACCAGGTGGAAGCCAGGTTTCCCAGGCAATTCCAAAGTGCAGGAAATTTTGAGAACCATCGTTCAAGCCACTTTCAGTTGGGTATTCAGTTTCTAGCAGGAAAAAAAAAAAAAGATGTTTTTTCTATGTAGTAGTTTCCAATTGAAAATACTTCTTTTCAGTCAGATAAAACTCATCTCCAAAAAATGGTGAAAAGATCAGAACCAGTTTGTTTTCTCATCAGCTTTGATTCACCCATCTGTGAAACATTCATAACACTGCAGTTAATTTCCACAAATACTTGGATGACTGGCTGGGACAACTGTACAGTAGCAGTTGTGATGCTAAAAATAAGAACACACCCAGAAAAATAAAGAAATATGGTTTTGTGCCGCTCTGCTGCGCTGTTCCATTCCCCTTGTCTTCTTTGTATAGGGAGAGGTTCAATAAGAGCCACCCCAGGATGTACCTCGGTGATATGCAGATTATTTTGAGCTACAGGCAACTAGACCCTGTGGATTCAAGAGAAAGTTAACTCTCTAGAGCAGCAGTTCTCAACCTGTGGGTTGCGACCCCTTTGGGGGTCGAACAACGCTTTCACAGGGGTCGCCTAAGACCATCGGAAAACATATGTAATTACATATTGTTTTTGTGATTAATCGCTATGCTTTAATTATGTTCAATTTGTCACAATGAAAATACATCCTGCATATCAGATATTTACATTACGATTCATAACAGTAGCAAAATTACAAGTTATGAAGTAGCAACGAAAATAATTTCATGGTTGGGGGTCACCACAACATAAGGAACTGTATTAAAGGGTTGCGGCATTAGGAAGGTTGAGAACCACTGCTCTAGAGGTATGTGAGTCAGAAGCCTTGCTCATAATAGGGTGTTATCAGAGATAATCTATCTATAGGGCAGGGCAAACTACTAATCACTGAACGTGTGCTCTCCCTGCAATGACCTTCTGAAGCCTCAAGGTGACTTACCTCATCCCTAGCTCAGAAAGTCACATCTACCTCATTTTCCCTTTCTGTCTCTGAACCTCTCATGAATGTGGAGTCTCTGACTCCCTGATGTAAGTGCAGGTTCCCATACATATGTATATATTAAATGTGGTTGTTTTCTCTTGCTAGCCTGTTTCATGTGTGTTTGACTACCAGTCCAGCCAAAAGAACCTTTAGGGTAGAGGAAACTTTCTTCCGCCCCACAGTTGTAATTTCCAATTTGATTCTTTAATGCTGCTGTTTCTGGCAGAATGGTGGCTGTCCGTCTTACAGGCAGCAGTGTCTCTGAGTTTTCCAGGTGTAAAGCAATCAACCCCAGGGCACCAGGAGACTCCCCCATGAAGAATTGTCCCATCAAGATCATAAACATCTGTTATATCCCTCACTTCTGGGTGCTTATTGAGAGGATAGCTGTAAAACACAAACTAGCAAAACAAGCACAGGGCATGGCAAATATTTTTATTGCTCTACTGTTCTAAGGCTTGTGCCTGAAACTTGTCAAGTTGCTGAATTATTGACCACAAAGTTTTTCCCCTCTGCCTCTAGAGATCCCATTAAATAATAGGAAAAGAAATGAAAATAGAAAGCAAATAAATTCACAAAGTTGATAATGAAGTGAAAGGGGTGAGGGACATCCCATGCATGAGAGAATTTAATAAATTTAGGGGTGGGGGAAAGATGCCCAATGAAGCAAGGCAGGAAAACTGTAGTCTAGACCAGTTCATTTCTTAACTGGCCTAGAATCACCAAGAAATCTCATTGAACTGCAGAATATGATTCAGGAGGTTCAGGGTAGGCAAGAGGTTCTGCATCTACAAGCTCCCGGGTGATGCCATGGAGGCTGTTCCAGTCTTGACCACACATTGAGTAAGTAGCAAGGGAGAAAAGATGAGGAGGGGCTGTAGCCCAGAAGAGGCACAGTCTGCCTTGTGGAACCTGACAGAGGCTTCAGGGCAGGGGCGAGATGTGGGCCTGGAGCCAAGGAAATTAAGTGCAAGTCTCTTTCAAGTGTTGGGACCTCCTTACCATGGAGTCCAGACAGGTGAGAGGAGAGAGCTAGTACTGTTGCTCCACAGTGCTGTGGCTCAGGATTCCGGATCTCCACCAGTGTGCAGGCTGGCTGGGGGCCCAGGGGCCTGGCTGCAGGGATGGCTGGGTGTCTGGTGGGCATAGGGGACATCCAGTGAGAAGGAGACAATGCAATGCCTGAATGACCTCCTACTTGGAGGGGCCGAGGAGCCTGGAGGCTGATAATTGGAGACTGGAGAGCGAAATATGGCAATACCTGGAGAAGAAGGAACCCCATGTCACAGGCTGGGAGCATTATTTCAAGATCATTGAGGACTGGAGAGCTTAGGTCTTTGTAAGTTCTGTGGGCAAGGCCCATAATGTTCTGTACATTGACAATGCCCGTCTTGCTGCGGATGATTTCAGAGTCAAGTATGACATGGAGCTGGCCATGCGCCAGTCTATGGAGAGTGACTCAATGGGCTCAGAAAGGTCATTGATGACACCAATATTCAGCTGTGGCTGGAGACAGAGATCAAGGCTCTCAAGGAAGAGCAGCTCTTCATGCAGAAGAACCACGGTGGGGGGCGGGGGGAGAGGAAATAAATGGTCTAAAAAACCAGATTGCCAACTTTGGGTTGACTGTGGAGTTGGATGCCCCCAAATATTAGGACCTTAGCAAGATCATGGCAGACATCTGGGCCCAGTGTGATGAGCTGGCTCAGGAGAACGGAGAAGAGTTAGACAAGTGCTGGTCCCAGCAGACTGAGGAGAGCACCACAGTGGTCACCTCACAGACCGCTGAGATAGGAACTGCTGAGATGTACTGTCCAGGCCTTGGAGGTTGACCTGGACTGGATGAGGAATCTGAAGGCCAGCATGGAGAACATCCTCAGGGAGGTGGAGATGCACTGTGCCATCAGACAGAACAGCTCAACGGGGTCCTGCAGCAGCTGGCGTCAGACCTGGCCCAGCCCAGGGCCAAGAGGCAGCACCAGCCCCAGGAGTAGGAGTCCCTGCAGAGCATCAAGGCCAACCTGGAGGCTGAGATCATCACCAACCCCCTCCTGCTGGAAGAAGGGGAAGACTTCAGTCTTGGTGATGCCCTGGACAACAGCAATTGCATGCAATCCATCCAAAAGAACGCCACTGCAGGATTGTGATTGGCAAAGTGGTGTGTGAGGTCAATGACACCGAAGTTCTGAGGCATTAAGGCAGCAGAGGTGGGGCACCCCTTCGGGGCAGGAGGCCAATAAGAAGTTCAGAGATCATTGAATGTTAAAAAAATAAAAAGAAAGTCCAGTAGTTTTTTTTTTTTTTCCTTTTCTCCACACAAGGCATTTTATAATTGAAAAAAAAAAAAAAAAAAGCTTACAGTTGTTAAAATTCAACCTAGTAAATTTAAATATTTAATTGGCTTTAGTTAAGCAATTCATGAATTGGGCAGCATCCCATCTAGCAACTAGAAGGGCTCCAATGAATTATACAAAATGGAAGGACTTCATAGCCAGAAAGAGGGTGGGACTAAGAAATTAAAGAGTGGATTGTTTCAGGCAAGGACACCTTCCCACAGGGGAAGGCAGAGGGTCTTATCAGGCAGATGACCTCAGTAGTCTTGATCAGGAAATTCCAGGCTGATTATGTTTTGGGGAGAGATTTAACTGCAATTAGATCAGGTATTTGGGTTTGGCTTCATGGGCTTTCAGCATGAGTGACACTATTGTGGTCCTGTGGTTTTCTTTCTTTCTTTTTTTTTTTTATTATTAGTTAAGGTATTACAAATGTGTCCTCATCCCCCCCAGGTTTTCTGTTTACTACAGTAAATTCTGTGGAAGCAAAAGGGGTGCTGTAATAAATCATAAATTCCTAACTGGGCAGGTCATGGTGGGTAGTCATGCCCCAGGCCTACTAGTATAACTTCTTCAGTTAAAGATTTGTAAACCAGACCTGTCCATTGTTCTTGTGCATCTTGGTGAGCACACCTTTGAAATCCCAGAAGTAATCCTCTTTTCCAGACCTATCAAGTAAGCACATAATCCTGTTAACAACTCTCTACCTTACTTTCTTTCACTTTCATGTAATCTTTCTTTCCCTCCTTAACTCCAATGTATAAAAGAAACCACAAAACTGCCATTCTCTGGAGTATTTGAGCTCTTATTTCCCAGCAATTGCCATCAGTTTTGGCTCAGATAAACTCATAAAAAGTCTCCACGGGTTGGGATGTTTCTTTTGTCAACAGTACACAGGAAAACTGTTAAAAAGAAATACAGAAAATTGATAACAAGGTGGTGAGATTATGGGAGACTTTAATCTCATGAAAAACTGTCATTTCTTTAGTGAAGAACTGTATCATTATTACAAATATATGCTTGCTTAGTAATCACAAAAACCTATGTAATGAATGTTATAGTTAATGTCTGCCTTTAGGGATTCAAGTAAGAAATATTTTTTTAAAAATCAGACTTTGAAGGGTAAAGGGAATTTAAAGCGACGAATATTTACACTTAAAACATGGAAAATTCATATACTATTTGCTAAATGGTTTGGCAATAACTCCTGACTGTTGATTTGCCTTAAGGATCCTTGCCAGCCTACTCCCAGTGGAAAGAAAAGAAAATGTCAGGGCAGGAAAAATCAGATATTTCCTGTGCTTCTCCGGATCATCAACAATAGTTGTTGAGGATTCACTGAGGAATTACTCCTTTTCCTTCAGGTTAGAAAACCCCGGGAATAAGTCTTTTCTGCTCTGTTTGCATCGCACAAAAATACCCACCCAATTGCATTCAAAGAGACTGTGGTGACCTCAGTGGATGGTTCTTTGCTTAGCATTGTAAAGTCCCAAGAGAAAAACGATGTATAAACATAACATTTGCTTATTTCCCTTAAGCAAGCATAAACCTAATATTTATGGAAGGTTGCAAGGAGCCACTTGATACAGGAGCCAAGTGACCATAAATGACACAGGAAATTCACCTGAATTAGTTCAAGGTGTGTGTTGCCAGGAAACTATGTCCAGGGGCAAACAATCATATTGATCCCTGGGAAATGGTGACACTAAGTGAACAGACAGGTGCAGCCAAATAAACACCATTTAGGCTTTTTTTTTTCTTCCCTTAGAAAGATGAAAGGCTTGCTCATATTTTGTATTAAAACTGATAGAAAGATTTTGAAGAAAAGGAAGAATAGGAATGATTGTTTGCTCTAATCATATTTATTATGACACATTTATAAGGTCCTTTGCATATATTCTTTTTAATTCTCATAACAACTTTTCTCTGTTTGCAAGTGAGGAAATTGCAGCCCAGAGAGGTTAAGCATTTCCCCAAGGTCACACAGTAAAGTATAGAGTTGGGATTTGGAACCCACATCCGTCTAAATTCAGCAGCTTGGACTCTTTTCACCATAGCTGCCAAATGATCATTTGTGTGTGTGTGTGTGTGTGTGTGTGTGTGTGTGTGTGTAGTCAGAGAAAAATATTCAAATAAAATAAATAACAAAAAGAAACTTCTTTGTGGGTGGGTTCCAAAGGATGTTGGACATGGCTTTAGATCTGTTTTTGTTCAAGCACTTCCAAAAGAATTTTAGAGATATATGTGTCCCTCTACTGCCTGTGCCTCACACACGCAATTGTTAGGTTGATAACTAAAGGTTTTCTAAGATTAAATAGTTGTAAAGATATAAATTGCAGTGTATTTTAAACACTCACTTTAAAACAAGGCCATGACAGCATTCTAAGAGCAGTCAATAGAATACTATAATTCTTTAATACTATAGTAAATACTATAGTTCTTTGTTCCCTACCACCATCTAGTTATACAAATTATTGAATAAGCTCTTGCTTTTCTTCATTTTTCTTCTTATACTTATATTTCCATTTCTCTTCCCTCTACAGATCTTTATTCAACCTTTATATTTGGAAGTCTCTTATTGATTGTCCATGTCAAGCCTTTCTACAAAAAGAATTTGTGTATAAATTTAAAAAAATATTTCCTGGGACCATAAGGCTCTACATGTTTTCCAAGTTATTCTGGATTGAGTTACCTTTCCATCATACAATGTATCACAAGAAAATAAACATGTCACAAAATTAAATAATTTTATTGGAAACCTATTTCTTTTTTTTTTAAATATATCTTTATTGTATTCAAAGAGGAAGGGAGAGGGATAGAGAGAAACATCGATCAGCTGCCTCCTGCACACCCCCTCCTGGGGATGTGCCCACAACTGAGGTACATGCCCTTGACCGGAATCAAACCTGGGACCCTTCAGTCCGCAGGCCAACGCTCTATCCACTGAGCCAAACAGGTTAGGGATGGAAACCTATTTCTTAATGACAGTACTGGTCCCTCACCTTCCTCACTAGTTCATGTAGCTGTGGATGAATATGATTTGCTGCTAGAATGAGACAAGATTCAGAATTAATTCTACTCCAATTTTTTATTTTATAGATATAAGCACTAAATAGATGGGTATAGGAAGAAGTTTGTTTTAACAACAACTCAAGATTATTTACCTTGCATCCAAATTATACAGTGAAAAATGATCTATCACAAATTATCTTAAGTGACAACATGATTAGATGTTGCTCCAATTTTGATGAAAGCAAATAATTGAGAGCAACATAACTTGCTTAATGCTCATTCTCTCTACACGAGTGGTTCTCAACCTTCCTAATGCCGCGACCCTTTAATACAGTTCCTCATGTTGTAGTGACCCCCAACCATAAAATTATTTTCGTTGCTACTTCATAACTGTAATTTTGCTACTGTTATGAATCATAATGTAAATATCTGATATGCAGGATGTATTTTCATTGTTACAAATTGAACATAATTAAAGCATAGCGATTAATCACAAAAACAATATGTAATTAGATATGTTTTCCGATGGTCTTAGGCGACCCCTGTGAAAGGGTCGTTCGACCCCCAAAGGGGTCGCAACCCACAGGTTGAGAACCGCTGCTCTACACAGGTGCCAGCATTGTGATTTGCGCCTTTGCAGGATGCCTGGGGCAGTGTAACATAGAAAGATATTCGGATACCTGAGGCAGATTACTTCCTTTTGGTAAAGTCAGAACAGGACAGCTGTGAAAGGTGAAGTGGGGAGGAGGGCTGCCACACACAGATTGCTATGGACGAAAGTGCTGGTGGGCACTGACAATATGGAAATTGATGTGCATCCTACTGGAATTTGGCTACATGCTGGGGTTTTAGGACCAGGTGACAGGTAGTAGACAAACGGTGTGTGAAAGAAAGTGTCAAGGTAAGCATCTGGGCTCATGGTTGTCAATCCTGGGTCTCCAAGAGCCAACCAGAGGTCAGAAGGGAGCCCCTCCATTCTATTTCTCCCGAGGCAGGTGCTACATTTGCAAAAAGAAATTGCTGACAACTTGACTGTCCTTTTCCCCCTGGGGGCTAGAATGGCAGGTTGGTCCAGGTAGGGCTTCAGGCTGAACAAATTCCTGATATTCTGCAAGTAAAAACCAGTTTCTTCCTCTGTAAATGGGGAGTAACAATCCCTGTCTCCCACCGATGGACGAAGGGATACAGGGAGACCTAGAATTCTCTGCCACACTAGTCAGTATAGTAATCAGCAAATGTTCATGCCTTAGTGTTATAATAATAATAATAAAAATTCTTACAATCTTTTTTTAAAAAGCATCAAGCATAAATTAATCATCCCTATAGAGAGCCTGCCTCCATGGGACCATGAAGCCTGAATTCAGAATCACCTTCTCACAAGTTGGAAGAAGAAGAAAGACACAGCAAGACAAAGCAAAACTTAAAAACCCAAACTCATCAGGCAATAGCTGCTATCACAGAACCCAAAGTTTGGAGTGGAGATGATGATGAAGAGTGAAGAAGCATGCACTAAAGCAACATTAACATGTGGCAGTTAAGAGCCAGAACACTTGCAATAATCCTGGCTCAGCCACTAATTCTAATTACGTGATCTTGGACAAATTACCTAGTTATCCATGCTCTCTGCACCTACAAAACTGTTAAAATAAATTTCCACCTACAGACTGTTACAATAATAATCCTGTTATAGGGTTGTGGTGAGGATTAAATCAGTTAATAAAGTTCTTAGAACAGTGCTTGGCACATATAGAGCATTCAAGATATGTTAGAAAAAGTGCAGAATTTGTAAGTGTTGGTGGGAAGAAAAGTGTTAGTTACAATGGTTGTCTCACAGTTTTGTCTAGAACAGCAGTTCTCAACCTGTGGGTCACGACCCCTTTGGGGGTCTAACGACCCTTTCACAGGGGTCGCCTAAGACCATCGGAAAACACATATATAATTACATATTGTTTTTGTGATTAATCACTATGCTTTAATCATGTTCAATTTGTAACAATGAAATTGGGTGTCACCACAACATGAGGAACTGTATTAAAGGGTCGCGGCATTAGGAAGGTTGAGAACCACTGGTCTAGAACTATCAAAGTCTAATCTCATTATTCAATCAATCTGTAAAATGTTTACTTTCTTGAGGCAAGGCATAATAAATGGGCAGATAAGCAATATAAATTAAAGAAAAGCACGGCAATTATGTACATCTGAAGTGAGACAAGAATAGGATAAGATTTTCCCTTTATAAGTTATTAGTCAACAAATTCTTATTAAATAGTTTATATATCCTAGCCACCATGCATTAATTGGAATTATTCCACTCATTTATGTGGCTAGGGTAGAATGTCTTTTATAATGTAAAAAGCTATATATATAAAAGATCACTATATATATATATATATATATATATATATATATATATATATATATATATATATATATATATATATATATCAAATCACTTTTCTTACCCAGTAAGAAGTCTTGGGGTGTCACAGCTGTTCTAGAATGACTCAGCAGTAATATTAATAACCCAGGTTCCATCTCTCTTCTTACTCTGCTATCGTAGAGATGATCAAATTATAGCAAAGAATAAACAGTTTGACCAAATGCCATGCCTTGCCAAAATGGGGTCACTAGCTTTCTGATCTCCAACTAGTGGACTTTTAAAGCTCTCTGTCCAAATGTTTAGTTTCCTATTTTCCTTGCAGCACTCTGTTATCATCGTAATCAGCTAGTTAATATTAATAAAGGGAAGAAAGCAAAGGGGACGACAGACATTATATGCATGGTCATCTGGGCAGCCTCACCAGGAAGCCACAGCTTCTCGCTCCCCAGGAAACCCAAGATCCATTCCCTGCAGGTCACTGGGGGAAGCAATCAAACATAGGGGAAGAAGGCTGCGTGTGCAGTGAAGTTGGGGTGATGTGGGGCAGGTGCTTGCCTGTCAGTCTAGCCTGGGGAACAATGGATTGGCTAAGAGGTGGACCCCATCAGAAGCATGCTATATCTTGGAAAGTTAAAATCCCCAGAAAGAGTTCCCTCCTTTCTTGTTCTCTTGCTCTGCTCCAGTTCTCTTTTGCTCCATGACCTCAGACTTGCCCGTGAGCTCACCTATTCTCTCTCCATATCCATGTGACCTTACGCAGCTGCATGGCCCCTGGCTGTGCGAACCCCACATGCAGGATGCTGGACTGACTGTACTTTAATATGGAGCAGAAATTCTGGGCAGTGGCCTGACTTCTGGCCCCGCTGAAGACAAGATTGGACTTCTTCCATGCAGGAGGGATGTAGATGGGACCTTGGAGGGGAGCCCCCTTATTTTATATCATCCATAAAGCTTCCCATAAACCCTTGGGGGCTTCAGGAAATTCCTTTCCTCGAGGCACTCCAAGAATTCCACTTACAGGTACCAAATGATCTATCAGTTAGGAATTGTGTTTGGCTGCTAATGACAGGGACTCAAACATTGAGTGGCTCAGTAAGTTGCTGCATTTTTCTCAGGTAATGGGAAGCCTGGCAGGAGGTGGTCCAGGGTTGGAATGGAGGCTTTGCGGAGTCATCTGAGACTCAGGAACTTCATGTCTTTCTGTTCAGTCCTGCGGAGCATGGGCTTTTGGTATCCTGGGCACAAGATGGCTAATCCACTTCTAGCATGGCCTCTGCACTCCTGGCAGGGGAAAGAGGCGAAGGGCACAAGGCACCTATCAGCAGAGCTCCTATCTGCACCCCTTCAAAGGCCTTTCCCAGAAGCACCACCCAGCAACCCATAACTCATTGGACAGAACCGTGTCACCTGACCATTGCAGCTGCAGGGAGCTTGGAAAATGTGTTTTTGGCCAAATCCAGGCATACTGACTCTGTGGAGTAAGTTGGAGATCTTCCAGTAAAAACAAACAAACTAACAAACGAAAAACAAACAAAACAAAGGAAGAAAGAATAGTGGGTGGGCATCTAGAAGTAACTGCCAGGAACCGGTAGTAACTGGTCCAGCCAGTACCGGGCTGCATCTCGCTATGTGGCACCTTCTAAAGAGAGGTCACGCTGGCCTCTGAGGTGTAATCCTGCAAAGGACCACCGCTGGTCTTGAAACAGCAGACCATTATAGAGTCACATGCATATTTTTAGATACCTTTTATGGAAATAAAGATATTTTCCATTTAGATAGGATTCTTTCTCTGGTTATTTAACAAGTTAGTGGGATTTTAAAATGTATTAAAATTGGTTCAGATCCATCACTGTCATGAATGATGTCAGGAAATATTTGCCAGAAGCCAAACATTTGAACAGCTTTAATCATGGCATCAGAAAAACTACTATTACAGTCAGGAAAGAACTGCTTGATGTGTGACATTAAAATGCAGTTCCCCAGGCAACTGAGAGGGAGATACATTCGATGTCAACAGAGCTCCCATGAATTGCTAAGATCTCACAGAATTTGCAACACCTTTCACTTATTTTTCATTGACAGCTAAATTGTCACTTGAAAGCATCTGCCTACCAGAAAACAAATCCTCCACAGTTCTCTGGATAAACTAGGCTTTCTCCAGAAATAGCTACTACTCTAATTGTGGAGGAGATCAGGGAGAAGGCATGAGCAGTGGAGATGTGCGGATGGGATGTACAGCCTTGTCATCACACATGGCTGCGTTGGAGATGGTGCTCTGTGCAGATGTATGTTGCTCAGTGTGGGATAATCATTGTCTCAGTTGACAGAGTGCTGCCCCCGGGTTCTCATCAGATATGCGTTTGACAGCCTCTCTCTCTTTTTTTTTTTTTAAAGAGGTAGAGTCTTACATAAAATCTTGTGCTGGTCCTTATTTACAATAGCTAAGATCTGGAAACAGCCCAAGTGCCCCTCAGTAGATGAGTGGATAAAAAAGCAGTTGTGTAAGTACACAACGAAATACTATGTGGCTGTAAAAAAAGAAGGATGTCTTATACCCTTTTTGACAGCCTGGATGGGCCTAGAGATTATGATGCTGAGTGAAATAAGCCAGTTAGAGAAAGACAAATATCACATGGTCTCAATTGTATGCGGAAACTAATAAACAAAATAAACTGTGAATAAAATAAGCCTAGAGGCATGGATGCATGGAACACGGACAGACCTCAGAGGAGGGGGGGGGAGGGACAGGAAAAGATTAAGCAAAGAACATATATGCATAAACACACAACTCAAGGACACAGACAATAGGAAGGGAAAGCCTGGAGTGGGGTCATGGCTGGGTGGAGGGGCTGGGTGGAGGAGGTTGGGGGGGAGGGGATGGAGTACATTTGTAATAGTCAACAATACAAAAGTCTTGTGCGGTGTAACTTTGGGATTTGGTCTTGAGCCAGTATTTGTGGTGGGTTTCAAGAAAATCCTTTTTATTATTTTTTATTGCTTTCAGAGAGGAAGAGAGAGATAGAAACATCAATGATGAGAAAGAATCATTGACTGGCTGCCTCCTGCACACCCCACACTGGGGATCAAGCCCGCAACCCAGGCACGTGCCCTAGGCTGGAATTGAACCTGAGACCCTTTAATCCACAGTCCGATGCTCTATCCACTGAGCCAAACCAGCCAGGGGTGGTTTTAAGAAAATCTTTAAAGCCCTAGCCGGTTTGACTCAGTGGATAGAGTGTCGGCCTGTGAGCCAAAGGGCCCCAGGTTCGATTCCAGTCAAGGGCACGTACCTTGGTTGCAGGCTCCTCCCTGGACTGGGCTCTGGTTAGGGCAGGTGCAGGAGGCAACCAATCGATGTGTTTCTCTAAAATTTGTATTTCTCTCTGTCTTTACCTCTCTCTTCCACTCTACCTAAAAATCAATGGAATAATATCCTTGGGTGAGGATTAAAAAAAAAAGAAAGAAAATCTTTAAAGTTTGAGCCATAGTGGACTCTGTTGTGGTTCTTAAAAGTTTATACTGTATTTCTAAGAAGTTCTTTGAGAAAAATTAACAGTATGTATGTAAGTTATATTTTTTAAAACTCTTCAGTACAAATGAGATCTCTCTATATAAAACCCTAATATGCAAATAAACCGAATGGCAGAACAACCAGTCGCTATGATGTGCACTGACCACCAGGGGGCGCACGTGGAACATGGCTAGTGTCAGCAGCAGGGGGCAGAATGTGGAACATGGCAGGCGTCTGCTGCGGCGGGATGGTGGAGCAGGCAGCAACCAAGGCAGGGCGCTGGTTGCTGTCATCGGGTGAGCCTCTGGTGGTTACTGAAAATTCTTTGCTCCCGCACCCCATTGTCCTGCCTGGTGCTCGCATCAGCTGCGGGCCCTGCTCGCACCCATCGCTGGTGCCCGGAGCTGGCCCCGATCGCTCAGCACCTTCGGTGAGTGTGAGCGGTGGCTGCTGGCTCCAATTGCCTTTCAGGGCTTCTCCACCTCCCTCTGTTCCTGAGGGGCGATTGGGGCTGACAGCCACTGCACGCACCTGCTGCTGGTGCTGGCTCTGCTCGCACCCACAGCTGGTACCAGAGCCAGTGCTTGCACCCACTGCCGGTGCTGGAATCAATTGCTCCACACCATCAGTGGATGTGAGCGGGTGGCACCATGAGTGGGAGCAGCAGTGGTGGGAGCAGGGCTGCTGACAGACAGGTGACCAGGCCTCAGCGTGAGGGGCCGGGTGGGGGCCCAGAAGATGGGTCGAAACCTACCCCTGTGCCCATTGCAGCCTCGTGGCCCAGAGTCCCTTTCAAGATGCACGAATTCATGCACTGGGCCTCTAGTAACTTTATAAAATGGACATAAATCTTCAAAACAAGTTTACTATTCACATAACATTGATAATCTTAGGGTGAACACTTAGTGATCATTTAAAAAAAAACTTGACAGCTGATGGTAGAAAATTGCTTTAATGAACTAAGTACATGGGATTATTCTTTGAAAACAAGTGATCCCATAATTTTTAAAAAGGAAAAAAAAGTATGGGCATTTAATAGGAAATGTTATTCAGCAAAAGCATGACAGCCCGGGAGCTGTGGCTTGCTGCTGCCCAGCACCATGAGAGAGTATCAGACTGCATACTATAGCCCTACATCAAAGCTCAAAACTCAAAGTACAGTTTCTACAGAACATGTATTGCTTTTGCACCATCATTAACTTGAAAAATTCTAAGTCAAACCATTGTACCTCAAGGACTGTTTGTACTGAGAGACTTGAAACAAATCACATCCTTATTGACGTACATTATAATTTCAGAAATGTTTTATTTCAACTTCAATTTTTAGTTAGTGAAAAGAGATAACAGCTTAAGTTTCTGTTGTCTGTATTTAGGTCCCTGAAGTAAATCAGCACTTAAATATTCATTTTTCCAAGGGATTTTTCTATAATCAAAATAGGTGTTGTTGTTTTTGTATTATAAACACTTTTGCTATTATTAACAGCTAACATTTATCGCTCAATTTTTATGTGTCTAGTTGCTAAACTCTCTACATAGATTATCTCCACCCCTCATGATAAGCTTATGAGGAAGATCCCATTATTATAATACCCATTTTACAGATGAGAAAACTGAGCCTTAAAAGAAGTTAGGAAACTTGCCCCTAGTCACCAAGCTGATAATGGAGCCAGAACATGGACCAAGGAGTGTGAGACCACAGGCTGTTAATAAACTACCACATACATGGCCCTTATGCTTTGTTATGTTTGTTTGTTTCCCCAATTTGTGAACTACATAGTTTTGCTTTTTAAGTGGCAACAATAAAGTTTCAATATCAATGGGGGAAAAAAGCACATATGCCTTAGAGGTAGCAAAATCAAAGAACTTGTTGAATGAGTGAATGTAAGCTCTTTGAGGGCAGGGAGCTTTTGTTCCTTTTGTTCACTGTTGCATTCTCTGTGCCTGGCATGGAGCCTGGCACATAGAAGATGTTCACTAAATATCTGTTAAATAAATGAACAAATGACACCTGATTTTGACAGCATCATGGGACCAATTCTCCTGTATGACAATGGAACCTCTCTCTGAAGTTTGTTAACTCTGGGAGAGAAGATTACACACTTAATTTTTGTTAGTCGCTAAAACCAAAAACGTTTTGTACACTGTAGGTTATTGACTGAAAAGGGTCCCTTAAACACACACCTGACTCCGGAATTGACTGAAATCCTAGAGAGAATCAGCTCAAAGTGAAAGCATTTGAACAATTACATGAAACTTCAAATTCCTCCTTCTTGGCTTGGATTCTCAACCTCCAGACTCACATCTGATTTATTATTTTTTAACAGTGCAGACTTCCTTCATTTGAAAGAATTTGCACTGATATTATGAATCATTTCCTTTGATTCGCACATCAATCGCATGAAGTAGATTATAGTCCTCATTTTACAACAAAAATAGTAAATCTGGGAGTTCAGTGATATGCCCCAAATCATGGAGTTTATATTAGATGGAATCTTGATTTGAACCCTGATATTGGGTCTGCAAAGCCCATGTGTTTAACCACAAAACGATGTGGAACCCTTGACAGGCACTATGCCCACCACATCCCATAACAGCAAGGCCTACTGCACAATGCACTTGCAGATTACAGGTTCATATCCGATTTTAGATCCAGTATCAAACAGGTGACATTGTCTCTAGAACAGCGGTTCTCAACCTGTGGGTCGTGACCCCTTTGGCGGTCAAACAACCCTTTCACAGGGGTCGCCTAAGACCATCCTGCATATCAGATATTTACATTAGGATTCATAACAGTAGCAACATTACAGTTATGAAGTAGCAACGAAAATAATTTTATGGTTGTGTCACAACATGAGGAACTGTATTTAAAGGGCCAGAAGGATGAGAACCACTGCTCTAGAAGGTCTTCTACCTGTGCCTACTGACATGGACAATGTTAGCTGGAATGTAGATGGAAGAGACTTATTGTATTTTATAGTGGGTGTGCAGGTGGTCCTGAGCCAGGGCAGCAAGTGAAGGAAAGGATCCCAGGACCACAGCCCCACTTCCAACCCCATCACCAAGTAGACTGAAGAATGCTTGTTTTCAGTTCTTCCCATGAATTCCACATCCTCTGGGTGGAGACAGCATATGCTAACCTGGAAACAGGAGCTTGGATTTTGCCCTCTCTAACCATATTTCCTGTGCTATAATTCACATGTAGCACATCCAGAGAATAAACACGGCGAACACAGCCTTCCCAGAGTGGCATTTACCTGATTGTGGTCTCTGGCCATCAGTATTCAATCTTCAGTTGGGGTTCCATGTTGCTGATTCTGTACTTGGAGATTTAATGGGATTTATACCTGAGCCTACCCTATAGAATGAGAACCACATACAGTTTATTGGGTGGGTAACTATGAATACCATGCAGTGGCTTTCTAATATGAAATTCCAGTCTTCATAAAGGTTGGTTGAAATCCTTTGCCCAAAGACATCATAACCAGGAATGCTATTTTTAATAGAAACACATTCACTTGATTTAAATTTAATAGAAAAAAAAGTCATCTGGAGCAAATCTAAAGGATCGATTTGGAAAAATCTATATTAGTCAGGGTTCTCCAGAGAAACAGAACTGTGGAAGGCCCCCTGCCAGGGAAGGCGCTGGCTTTCTTTTAAATTCATGTCGACTGAACCCATGATGAAGGCAGAGCCTTATCTTGGGGGTATGTCTAACCAAGAGGTGGGAATGCCTCAGTTGACCTTCAAAGTCAGGTGCCGGGAAATGGGTTCTTATCTAAATCTAGTCAAGCACCAGGAATGAATGCGATTCGGGGACTGTTTACAAGGAAGCTACAAAAATGCACACATTCCCCCTTTTATTCACCCTTAGTAAAACTTCCTGGTATTTGGCTATAAATAAAAGTTGCTGATTCCAGACCAAGATGGTGGCATAGGTTAACACCGGAAATTGCTGCCTCGAACAACCACTTCAAAAAACAACTAAACGACGGAACGGACATCATCCAGAACCACAGGAAGGCTGGCTGAGTGGAAATTCTACAACTAGGAGGAAAGAGAATATCATACCCAGACTCAGAGGAGGCGCAGTGCTGAAGTGAAATACTAAGGTGCGGAGTGCGCGCGGAGCGGGCTGGCAGCGGAGGGTGTGGTTGTTGTTTTCAATCGGGAGGGAGTTTCAGACTCTGAGTTCCAGATCCGGGTGAGTCTGTAGGGACCCAGACTCAAATGGGAGAAGCGGGACTGTCTGGCTTCGGTCGGAACTCGAAGGCAGCTTTCTCTCTGAGGTTTGCAGCGGTTGCTGGGACTCTGTGAGGCAGAGCCCCTGGGGACGGAACTGAGAGCCGCCATAACTGCTCACTCTGCCCACCCTGTAGATCCCCGGGGACCCGCTCCGCCCAAGCCCTGCTCAGAGCCATTTGCCGGATAGCCTCAGGCAATCGCTAGATTAGCACCGCCCTAGAGATCCAGCACAGAAGCTCTCCCACTGCAGACACAGCGGACTCTCACAGCCAGTTAGCCTGGAGGTCAAATCACCAGTATTGCCGACAACAATCAAGGCTTAACTACAACAAGACTGCGCACAAAGACCACTAGGGGGTGTACCAAGAAAGCATAAAAAATGTGGAGACAAAGAAACAGGACGAAACTGTCAATGGAGGATATTGAGTTCAGAACCACACTTTTAAGGTCTCTTAAGAACTATCTAGAAGCCGCCGATAAATGTAGTGAGATCCTCAAGAAATCTAATGAGACCCTTGAGGTTATGATAAAGAACCAACTAGAAATTAAGCATACACGGACTGAAATAACGAATACTGTACAGACTCCCAACAGCAGACCAGAGGAGCACAAGAATCAAGGCAAAGATTTGAAACGCGAAGAAGCAAAAAACACCCAACCAGAAAAGCAAAATGAAAAAAGAATCCGAAAATACGAAGATAGTGTAAGGAGCCTCTGGGACAGCTTCAAGCGTACCAACATCAGAATTATAGGGGTGCCAGAAGATGAGAGAGAGCAAGATTTTGAAAACCTATTTGAAGAAATAATGACAGAAAACTTCCCCTACCTGGTGAAAGAAATAGACTTACAGGTCCAGGAAGCGCAGAGAACCCCAAACAAAAGGAATCCAAAGAGGACCACACCAAGACACATCATAATTAAAATGCCAAGAGCAAAAGACAAAGAGAGAATCTTAAAAGCAGCAAGAGAAAGAAACTCAGTTACCTACAAGGGAATACCCATACGACTGTCAGCGGATTTCTCAACAGAAACTTTGCAGGCCAGAAGGGAATGGCAAGAAATATTCAAAGTGATGAATAGCAAGAACCTACAACCAAGATTACTTTATCCAGCAAAGCTATCATTCAGAACTGAAGGTCAGATAAAGAGCTTCACAGATAAGAAAAAGCTAAAGGAGTTCATCACCACCAAACCAGTATTATATGAAATGCTGAAAGGTATCCTTTAAGAAGAGGAAGAAGAAGAAAAAGGTAAAGATACAAACTATGAACAACAAACATGCATCTATCAACAAGTCAATCTAAGAATCAAGTGAATAAATAATCTGGTGATCATAATAGAATCAGGGGCATAGAAAGGGAATGGACTGACTATTCTTGGGGGGGAAAGGGGTGTGGGAGATGCGGGAAGAGACTGGACAAAAATCGTGCACCTATGGATGAGGACAGTGGGTAGGGAGTGAGGGCGGAGGGTGGGGCGGGAACTGGGAGGAGTGGAGTTATGGGGGAAAAAAAGAGGAACAAATGTAATAATCTGAACAATAAAGATTTAATTTAAAAAAATAAAAAAATTAAAAAATGAAATATATTCCAGCAAACTTGGATCATTCACCAAATTGACTATAAAATTTAAATAAATAAATAAATAAATAAATAAATAAATAAATAAATAAATAAAAGTTGCTGCACTGCCTCTGGGTCCTGTTCATCTATCAGAAAGCAGACGTCACACCTGGTCCCAGCTTTCCTCTATTTCTGTCCCAGTCTTGTTTTATTCATTTTTTCCTTAAAACCTCGTCGCGTTCTATTCAAGATTTCATCAACCCCTGCGTTCTCTCTCTCTGCACTGGTCGCAAGAATAGAGAACGCCATTCCCCCCATATCTGACGCCACGAACAGGGATCCCCATACAGAACCAACAGGATATCAGGCAACTGGTTCCAGGATGCTCAGGTTGTGTGTGTGTTTTTTTTTTAAAAAAAGATGTTCTTTTATTGATTTCAGAGAGGAAGGGAGAGGGAGAGAGAGATAGAAACATCAGTGACGAGAGAAAATCATTGATTGGATGCCTCCTGTATGCCCCACACTGGGGAGTGAGCCCACAACCCAGGCATGTGCCCTGGTTGGGAATTGAAGCATGGCCTCCTGGTCCATAGGTCGATGTCCAACCACTGAGCCATGCCAGCGGGGCCAGACTGTTTTTTAAAGCAGCTGCACTATTTTATACTCCTACCAGTGTGTAAGTATGTTATGGGTTAGCTCAACGAGATAGACCACCAACTCAGAATTTAAATTTAAGAGCCTTTATTAAGCTGGCCAGCTGACCACAGCGCCTATCTCCCCCTCTGGGAGCTTTGGAGCATGTGGCAGAAATTTATAGCAAAACAGTGTTAAAAAAATGCAAAGCATTTCATTGGCTGTTCCTTAGAAGTTCACAAAAAGTTCATAAGCACAAAGGGGAGGTAAACGGAGTCACACCTGGCTGGAGCATATTATAACATATTGTTTTTCTAAGACAATCTTGCAATTTTTCTCTGCCACGGTTCCTGACCCTAATACAATCGGTAACCTTTTCCAGGCCGCAGTCCCTCCCCTCAACACATTCAGTAAGTTTCTCATGTTTCATTTCCTCCCCCTAGCACAAGTCTTCCATTTTTTTTCACATTCTCAGAAAACATTATCTACCGTTTTTAATACAGCCATCCTAATGTATGTGAGGTAGCATTCACTCACCCCCTGATTTACATTTTCCTGATGGCTAATGATGTTGACCATCTTTTTATATGCTTATTGGCCATGTGTCTATTTCTTTGGAGAAATGTCTATTGAAATCTGTTGCCCACTTTTTGTTAGGTTAGGTGGCTCAGGAGGTGGCGTAGGAAATAGAGTTGAGTTAATCAGAAAAGAAACAAAGGAAAGGCTTTATTCTGAGTCCCCGGGTGATCCACGGGCCCCAAAGACAGGGCATGTGGATCCGCACCAACAGGGAGGGGTGCGCTTTTTTTATACAGCTGTTCAGTGAGGGCCCGGGAGCATGAGCTGTGGGAGTTCCCGCGCGGGGGTCGTCACGGTTTCCAGGTGTCGTCATCTGCCTGGTAGCTGACCTGTTAGGAATTCCAGGGTGGGACCAGTATCTGCGTCACCATTTACCTGGTGCACTGGCCTGTTACGGATTCTAGGAAGGGCCCAGTATCTGCGTCACCATCTGCCTGGCAGAGGCATGCATCAGCTACTGGACCCCCTTCCGACCTAACACTTTTAAATTAGGTTGTCAGTAGCCGAAGCTGGTTTGGCTCAGTAGATGGAGCGTCAGCCTGCGGACTCAAGGGTCCCGGGTTCGATTCCGGTCAAGGGCATGTAGCTTGGTTGCGGGCACATCCCCAGTGGGGGATGTGCAGGAGGCAGCTGGTCGATGTTTCTCTCTCATCGATGTTTCTGACTCTCTCTCTCCCTTCCTCTCTGTGAAAAATCAATAAAATATATATTAAAAAAAATAAACTAGGTTGTCAGTATATTTGTTATTTATTTATTTTTACATATTTCTCTTTTTATTTTTTTTAATTAAATCTTTATTGTTCAGATTATTACATTTGTTCCTCTTTTTTCCCCCATAACTCCCCTCCACCCAGTTCCCACCCCACCCTCCGCCCTCACTCCCCACCCACTGTCCTCATCCATAGGTGCACGATTTTTGTTCAGTCTCTTTCCCCATCCCCCACACACCTTCCCCCCCACCCCCCGCCCCAAGAATAGTCAGTCCATTCCCTTTCTATGCCCCTGATTCTATTATAATCACCAGTTCATTCTGTTCATCAGATTATTTATTCACTTGATTTTTAGATTCACTTGTTGATAGATGTGTATTTGTGGTTCATAATTTGTATCTTTACCTTTTTCTTCTTCTTCCTCTTCTTAAAGGATACCTTTCAGCATTTCATATAATCCTGGTTTGGTGGTGATGAAGTCCTTTAGCTTTTTCTTATCTGTGAAGCTCTTTATCTGACCTTCAATTCTGAATGATAGCTTTGCTGGATAAAGTAATCTTGGTTGTAGGTTCTTGCTATTCATCACTTTGAATATTTCTTGCCACTCCCTTCTGGCCTGCAAAGTTTCTGTTGAGAAATCAGCTGACAGTCGTATGGGTATTCCCTTGTAGGTAACTGACTTTCTTTCTCTTGCTGCTTTTAAGATTCTCTCTTTGTCTTTTGCTCTTGGCATTTTAATTATGATGTGTCTTGGTGTGGTCCTCTTTGGATTCCTTTTGTTTGGGGTTCTCTGTGCTTCCTGGACTTGGAAGTCTATTTCTTTCACCAGGTAGGGGAAGTTTTCTGTCATTATTTCTTCAAATAGGTTTTCAATATCTTGCTCTCTCTCTTCTTCTGGCACCCCTATAATTCTGATGTTGGTACACTAAAGCTGTCCCAGAGGCTCCTTACACTATCTTCGTATTTTTGGATTCTTTTTTCATTTTGCTTTTCTGGTTGGGTGTTTTTTGCTTCTTCGTATTTCAAATCGTTGACTTGATTCTTGTGATCCTCTACTCTGCTGTTGGGAGTCTGTGTAATATCCTCTATTTCAGTCCGTGTATGCTTAATTTCTAGTTGGTCCTTTATCATAACATCAAGGGTCTGACTAGATTTCTTGAGGATCTCACTACATTTATTGGCGGTCTCACCAGTCTTTTCAAGGGTCTTACTAAATTTATCGGTGGCTTCTAAAAAGTTCTTGAAAAACCTTAAAAGTGTGGTTTTGAACTCTATATCCAGTAGTTTGCTTTCCTTCATTTCTGTCATTTGTGTCCTGTTTCTTTGTCTCCGCATTTTTTATGCTTCCCTGTGTTGATAAAGTGGTTTTCTGTGCTAAGTGTCCTCTAGGGCCCAGTGGTTCAGCCTCCCCAATTACCTGAGGAGGACACTCTTGGTGCACTTCCTTGTGGTCTTTGTGCACAGTCTTGTTGTAATTAAGCCTTGATTGTTGTAGTTATCACTGGGAGAGAATGACCTCCAGGCTAATTGGCTGTGAGAGTCAGCTGTGTCTGCAGTGGGAGAACTTCTCTGCTGGTGACACCCCTCCGGGACAAGACTTGCTAGAATGGAGCTTTGGTGCTCACTGAGTCTGCTCCCTGAGTGTGTCCTTTAAAGGTCTGAGGAGCTGCAAACTGGATGGTCCCACTCTGACCACTGGGCACACTCGTTCCTGGATCTCTAGGGAGGTCTATTTCTCTTTTTAAAGTAATAAACTGATGTGCTATTTTTAAGAACAATACTCATAAAATAAGGAATGCTTAGTTGATTTAGTGGCTATGTCCTTATGCAGGAAATTAAAATGGTCTCTAAAAAAATCCTCTGAGAGTCAGTATATCCTCTGCAAGTAGCTAAATTCATTTTCAGATCAGGACATTTTCGATGCTTCAGTTTCATCCCATATTGCAGTATCATATTCCCTCATCATATAAACTCAAGCCATGGCTGGCTCCACTTCTGAGCTTCTTTCATTTGCACTTTCTTCAGTTAAATAAAGATCAAATCTGATTCCTTTAATATTAAACTGTGGATATTCCCAGCATTTGGACCAGGGCTTAGGCTTCATTTTTACTTCCAACTGATTGACAGGAACTTCTTGGCTCGATTCTTGTACTATTGGCTTCATATTAATATCAAAAGTGCTGTGTCCAGGAAGGGCATCTTGCAAGCATAGCAAGCTGTCACCCAGTCAGTTTTCTAATTTGACCTCTTGGATCTCCTGGGTTCTAGGATTCTAAAGTTCAAAGCAAACCTCGACACTTTGTCCTTCAATAGTATTCCTAAGGATGAAAGCAGCGCCCAGGGCTTTTCCTGATCTCTGGATCTCCAGGAACTGACTGGTTTTCCCATTTGCATATGGGTTGTAATAACAAAAGAATGCTTCCAACATAGAACTCTGGAAGGTGGAGTACTTTTCTCATTCCTTAACATTTCTTTCTGTTTGAAATTTTGGAAAATTTGTTCTTCCTCTTGGAGGAATGAATTCAGAACTCAAGAACCTGGTTTCCCGGTGTGGGAGGTGGCACTTGTCCACGATGACTGGTTTTGGAGGCAGCTGGAACACGCTAGGCTGGGGAGATCCAGCGCTTTGCTGCTGGCCTGGCCCGCGGGCAGTGGGGGCAGCCTGGCCCTGAGCCCCTTCCGTGTTTCTGCTACCAAGCCTCACTCCACTTACTGTCGGTGTATTTATTATTTAGTTGTGAGCGCTCTTTATTTAGTCTAGATCCTAATCTGTATCCGGTATATGACTTGCAAATATTTTCTCCTATTGTGTGGGCTGCCTTATTCCTTTTGTGATAGTATCCTTTGAAGCACAAACGTTTTTAATTTTGGTGAAGTCTAATTTATCTATTTTTTTTTTCTTTTGTTGCTTCCATTTTTGGTTTTATTCTAAGAAATCCAATTGCCTAATCCAAGGTCATGAAGATGTATGCCTGTTTTCTTCTAAAGCTTATAATTTTTGCTCTTACATTTAGGTTTTTGATCTGTTTAATTTTTGTATGTGGTGTGAGATAGAGATTCAACTTCTTTCTTTTCCATGTAGGTATCCAATTGTTCTAGTCCCATTTATTGAAAAGAGTTTTCTTTATCCCATTGAATTGTCTTGGCACCCTTGTTGTAAATCAATTGAATATAAAGGCTTATTTCTGGTAGAGAAATATGCTAATATTATATCTTGACTGTATCTTCTCATTTGTTGAGTTTTCTACCTCAGGAACCCTAATTATTCTTATGCTAGGTCATCTTTGTCTTCTCTAATAGCTTTCATCTTCCTTTTACTGTACATTCATTTTTGTGCCTTACTGCCTATCAGTAATTGAATTTTCAATAGTACCTATTTTATACATGGCTCTAATTGATTCCATAATAAAAAGGATCCTCAATTTATTTCCTTAGATCTCTAACTCCTTTTGCAATTCTATTATTTTATTATCTTGTTTTTTTTCATATTGAATTCATGTTTTTATTAAGTTGTTCTGTAGCAGAAAGCATTTGTGAGGAATTTTCTTTGGTTCCATGAGCTTTTAGTTTCTTCTCAGTTGCATTCTTTGTCTTTACAACTTCTACATGCTGTAGTATTCTCCCCACCTTGTTTTGCTTAGTTTTATTTGGCTGTTGTATGTTTGCACAGTTGCCAGGCTGTTTCTCTGCCTTCTGTCCATGCCTAATATTCTTGAGGGTCACTTCTCTGTGTTTTCCAGTATAGTGGACGTCCATTTGTTTTTCTGGCTCTGCTACAGCTTGTGGCTTGAGGAGTTTATATCTCTTCTTCTGTGAGGAATTGAGAAGGTGGGACAGCATATTCCACGGAGAGTATACTCTCCATCAGCACCTTTCTTATTAGCATCCTCTCCTTCTTCTGAGATGGTATTAAACATCCTCTACCAGTGACATGCGACTATTTGGGGCACATCTATTCTTCCTTTGCAAGGAGTCTTTGGATAGTTTCCTCAACTCAGTGTGGAGCCCTTGCGCCTTCCCTTCCCTCTCAGAGAGTAAGCTCAGTGTTCACATTCTTTCATTTTCTCTCTAAAAGTTCTTCCATTCCACCTCAGCCAGAAGAGAAGAAAGGGCCTCCATTTGGTTTGCTGCCTTTGGGGGACTTAGTGAGACATCTAAGGATTCCATTGACTCCACAGTCCTGTTTCCGGAAGTTAAGAGTGGGATAAGGATATTTTTATTGTGTACCTTTCCACCTTGACCCAGAATCTCTTCCTAAGTTTGAATTTAAAATATACAACTGTTGGGTTCTGACCCCAGCAGGTCCAGGGGTCCCCAAAGGTGTGGACGGAGTCGGCGAAGAAGGGAGGACACGGAGGCAGCGTTCAGTTGATCAGCAGCCTAGCCAGGTTCTCTAGCCAGGATCTCCAGCCAAGTTCTGTCTAGGTTCTCTTGCCATGTTCTCTCACTAGGTCCTCCATCCAGGTTCTGTCGCCAGGTTCTGTCCAGGTTCTCCTGCCATGTTCTCTCGCTAGGTTCTCCAGCCAGGTTCTCCAGCCAGGTTCTGTGTCTATTGTCCTGTTACATCTGTATTTATACCAGTTGATTTTTTTTAAAAAAATATATTTTATTGATTTTTTACAGAGAGGAAGGGAGAGAGACAGAGAGCTAGAAACATCAATGAGAGAGAAACATCAATCAGCTGCCTCCTGCACATCCCCCACTGGGGATGTGCCCGCAACCCAGGTACATGCCCCTGACCGGAATCGAACCTGGGACCCCTCAGTCCGCAGGCTGACGCTCTATCCACTGAGCCAAACCGGTTTTGGCTATACCAGTTGATTTTAATCCTATCCATTCTATTCCAAAGGTTAGGGCGTTTGTTATCTCCATTCCAAGGTCACTACAGTTCTGTTAAGCTACAAGGAAGTAACTAAAGGAGATTATCCTAAGTAAAGATTATGTAGCTTAATCGTGATTGTAGTTGAAGTGATTAATTACCCGCCTGGCACGTAGTTAAGGGGTTTTATTCCCTTCCTAGTCCTGTTAATCCCTAACTCCAGGAAAAAATCCCCACCTGGGGAAACAACCTTTCTTGGAGAGGTGACGTTGGTTAAAACACATAGCGCTAAGAAGGGGAGCAAACATACTAAGAACAGTATGCCATATACCCCAGGTCCCTTGAAACATAAGCTGTGCAGATGTTTCTTCCCTGCAGCGACTGTGTCAAGCAGCAAGGGTGGACCGGCTTCTGGCAAATTCTCCCATTTTTATTTTTTAAATGACATCTCGTGTAAATCAGTGGTCACCTCTCGGATTGGGTTGTTTAAGACTCGGAAGAAGACTTGTTTGTGACTTTGCCAACAGGTCAGTCCAAGGCTTAACCCTATATCGGCTCCCCACATACAACCTCCATCAAGTGCACTGAAAGAAATTTGCTTTTATTTCCCAATTACCACTTTCCAGTGCCTAATGTTAGTTTACCTGTTATCCTTGACAAGTGACTCTATATCTCTGCAATATTCAATCTTTGATGTTGTGTGCCTCACTCACCTATTTTCCTGTTCTGTTACTACCCTAGAAATGGAAGAATTAAAAAAAAAATTGCCGAAACCTGTTTGGCTCAGTGGATAGAGCGTCGGCCTGCGGACTGAAAGGTCCCAGGTTCGATTCTGGTCAAGGGCATGTACCTTGGTTGCGGGCATATCCCCAGTAGGAGATGTGCAGGAGGCAGCTGATTGATGTTTCTAACTTTATCTCTCTCCCTTCCTCTCTGTAAAAAATCAATAAAATATATTTTTTAAAAAAATCCTTGTTTTTTTGGTAGAAAACAACTCCCAGGTTGGGTCAAAGGTAAAAACGGGTCATGGTACTGCTTTAGAAACAGATGTCACAATTCCTGGCTGCAAATGCTTATGGCTTTACTGTTGAACATTATATGCTAATAGGTTCTGTAAAATATACCCTTCATCTTTTAGTTTCTCCCTCCTTTTTCTCTTCTACTTATAGCCACCCAACTACCTACATTTCATTGTCAAACTGTTTATTAATGTTGGCAATTTTAAAGCTTCCTTATATTACCTTTGGGTATTTAGCTAGAAGGCACTGCCTCCATTTTACATGTAAATATGTTCTAGAACAAATCCAGAGAATTTGTAATAATTGGTAACAAATATGCTGATGCCTCAGTGGCAGTGTTTATAAGAAAATGTTAATGTTTAGGGTAAAAATGCCACTAGAAATTGTCTTTGGGGAATATGATATTAATGTTTACAGATGTTTTTTATTTATTTATTTTTTAAAATATATTTCATTGATTTTTTACAGAGAGGAAGGGAGAGGTATAGAGAGCCAGAAACATCAATGAGAGAGAAACATTGATCAGCTGCCTCCTGCACGCCCCCCACTGGGGATGTGCCCGCAACCAAGGTACATGCCCTTGACTGGAATCAAACCCGGGACCCTTGAGTCCGCAGGCCGATGCTCTATCCGCTGAGCCAAACCGGTTCTGGCTTACAGATGTTTTTTAAAAGAAGGCAAAAGATTCACACACACACACACACACACACACACACACACCCTTAATGAAAATATCTCCATCAAGTCCCTCCATTTTTTAGGTACCTCACTTGGTATCTGTTTTCATTTGTTAAATATAAGGACAGTAGGCAGTGCAGTTAAAGGGAAAAAATGTTGCAGGACCTTGCCAAAGGGGATAAAAACTTTACAAAATATATTTTAGGAGAGTGATAAAGAAACTCTCCAAAGGATGTTCATATTTCTTGATTTATGTAATTTGGTATTTAATGTATATAGAAATTTAGTATCTATCTTTTAAAAACCCACTGACATGAATATATATTTTTTTATTTTAGATTAAGGATGCCTAGGAGGCCAATTTCCATATTCCTTTCCTGAATGTTTAGAACAGCTATTCCTGTCCTGGTTTATCTGATATTAAGCCTTTTAATACTGTTTATATGTCAGAAAACCAGCATTAGAAACTCTCTGGAGCAAATCATAAGATAATTTTATAATGTTTTAAATTATGAAATAATCCCTCTAGTGAGAGAAAAAGTCACTTTCTAAATCTTAAAACAGCTCTAGCTGGTTTGGCTCAGTGTATAGAGCTCTGGCCTGCGGACCCAAGGGTCCCGGATTTGATTCTGGTCAGGGGCACATGCATGTGTTGCGGGCTTGATCTCCAGTGTGGGGCGTGCAGGAGAGAGCCAATCAATGATTCTCTCTCATTATTGATGTTTCCATCTCTCTCCCTCTCTCTTTTCTTCTCTGAAATCAATAAAAATATTTAAAAAATCTTAAAACAGTCAAAATAGATGTCATTGGTTAAGAATCCAACTGATCAATAATAACATTTCACAATTTGTATCAACGTCAGGGGAAAGGAGCTTGCTTCGTTTGCAAATCAGTTTCTCTAGGGTCAAAGTTCTCCCGGTCAAATGCATCAGCCCAGACTTAGAGAGTCGCTTGGTGTAACGGAGCTCGGAAACCGAGCAGAGGGTGCGCGGCACATATTGCAAACTATCGCGTGCAAGAGTTTCAAGTCATACTATTCTCTTGCCCTGAAAGCATAAGCGATGGTTTCCTTACCCACAGTCTGACCCAGTCTCTTCCCCCACGAGGCCACCTGTTTGCTCATCTTTCCCAGGGCGAGGGGAGCGGAGCGCTTCGGATGCGGAATCCTCTTTACCCTAAAAAAAGAGGGCAGACCCGGCCGCCGCTCCGCGCCCGCCCCCGCCCAGGCTCCAGCTCCGGGCACCTGCCTCCTTCAGATTCCCTTCGCCTCGCAACTGCTCCGGGAGCCCGGCCCGCGACTCTCGGGCGGAATGGCTCCCGCGCGGGCTCGCAGTCCCGCCCCAGCCCCCCGGCCGCACCGAGGCGCGCCCCTCCGAGCCCTCTGCACGCCGAGGGCTGCACCGACCCCTCCCGGACCCCGGGCCCAGACCGCCGGGCCGGGTGCGGGGCGAGGGGCGGGGCGAGGGCCGTGACGCAAGGCGGCTCCCGCCAATGAGGACGCCCCGCGGCGCCGGCCGAGCCGCTAGCTAGCCCATAAAAAGGAGCCCGGGGCTGCTCCCCTCGCATTGCCACCGGCGCGTCGCCTACCTGCGTCCGCCTCCTCCAGCCACAGCCCGTCGCCCGCGGCCTCCGGCGAAGTTTGGTCGCAGCTCCTGAGCGTCCCGAGGACCATGGAGAAGGGCCCGGTGCGAGCGCCGGCGAAGCCGCGGGACGCGGGGTGCAGCAATGGGTGCCTGGAGGGGGAGCCGCGGCGCGGGCCGCCCAGCCGACCCGCCGAGAAGTCGCCGCGTCCCGAGACCAAGAGCGCCCAGCCGACGGACGGCTGGAAGGGCGACCGGCCCCGCAGCGAGGAGGATAACGAGCTGAACCTCCCCAACCTGGCCGCCGCCTACTCGTCCATCCTGCGCTCGCTGGGCGAAGACCCGCAGCGGCAGGGGCTGCTCAAGACGCCCTGGAGGGCGGCCACGGCCATGCAGTTCTTCACCAAGGGCTACCAGGAGACCATCTCAGGTCGGTGAGCCCGCCGGGCGGGGGGTGCGGGGAGAGCGCGGGCTCCGGGAAGTCCAGGGTTGCCTCACTCTTGGCAGCGGGAGCCCGGGGCTGTCACCGTCCGAGCCCCGCCCGCGGCCCTGGCCCGGCTCCCCAAGGCCAGGGCCGTGCGTGGGACGCACTAGGGCGCTCTGGAGGGGGCAGCGGCCTCCCCACTTGCAGCCGCCCTCGAGGGTGCCCCACGATCCCGCCACGCAGCCCTAGGTTGGCCAGACCCGAGTTGCCCGGGGCGGGATGCTGGAGGCGCGCTGGACCCGGGTGAGGACCGCTGGGCGCTGTGGAAGCGAGGGCTTCCTAGGTCGGGGCTCCTCGGAGGTCTCATTTTTGGTAGGTCGGGGGGGTGGGGTGGGGTGGGGGGAGCCGTGACTTCGTGTGCGGGGGGAGGAGCGGAAGGGGGGTGCTCGGGGTGAGCCTGCACCGCAAACTCGGGGACCTGCACTCTCACTGACTTGCCAGGCACCGGGTCTTCGGAAAGTTGTAATTCTCTTTGGTCCGCACCAAGTTCACTCTGGCTCAGGACTCTTCCAGAATTTGGTACAGTTCTGGGCACAGGCTGCCTGGAGTTTGAGATGTGAGGTTTCTGGGGCTTGTTTGCTACTTAAACCTTCTCCCTCCATTTTCCTAGAAAGCAATAAAGTGACTCTGGGAGTCAGGGATGTTTGCTGAACTCTGGGACACGGAGTTGAATCCTTCTGTCACCTGCTCCCAGCCTCCCCACACCTCCCTCCCTCCCTCCCTCCCTCCCTCCCTCCCTCCCTCCCCCCCCCTCCTCCCTCCCCCCTCCCCCCCCTCCCCAGAAAGCCAGGTTGGCCCAGAGATGTCACTTAGGGTCAGCCTTTCACCCAGGACAAGAAAAAGCAGGGGGATGGCGGGAGGAGAGGGAGTGGGAAATGACTGAGGACTTTGCTGCCTATTTGCTGGGTGAGTGGTGTTGGTCTGAGAGAGGGGGAGGGAGGGAGGGAGAGAGAGAGAGAGAGAAAGCTTCTGACATACACCTGGGACTAAAGGGTATTCTGTAGTTCACATCTTTGGTGCCTCATGGTGACATTTATTTCTTTGGCCTAAGAAGCCTTCTGCCTTAACAACCTCTCAGAGTAACCGTGCTGCTTTGCCACTGTTACTTCCCTGCTGGAGTATCTATCTGGCAACTGCCTGAACAGATCCTGGGAAGAAGAAAGTTATTTTTGTCCAGTGTTCCACACCCCAAAGGAAGGGTGACAAATCAGAGTGAGAGGAGGGTGGGGCGCCAAAAGGAAATGATATTATATCCTAAAGCCAAGAAATGTGTCCAAGTTCACATTTTTATCCCTTTACAGTAAGAGTTTAGAGCTTTGAACGTAGAACTTCAAAATGCAAAGACTGAAGAATAACCATTCCTTATTTCATGAACATGCTACCCTTTGGTGAAATCCCACGACATAATAAAGAAACATCTTTATGAATGAGACTTGCTGTAGGCACTGCCTCCTGTGGGCACTGACAGCCCTCTCCTCCCTGCACTGGCCAGGCTTGGGGAATCTTGCCCCAACAGGATTCACAGGAGAGAGGGGATTCTGACCCCCAGACAGGCCCCAGAATTTACCTAAGGTGGCTCACAAAGTTTTCCTAAGAAATCGTTAGCAGAAGTTTGTCTCATGAACCATAGGACTAATGATTCCAAAGGACACTTCATTCTACGTTAGAAAACTGCTCTAGTCAAATGTTACTTTATTATTTAAAAAGTCTATGGACCTAGAGACAGAAAGCAGATTGGGGGTTGCCAGGGCCTGGGGAGGAGGGCGGAAGGGGTATGAGTTTTCGTTTGGGGTGTTAAACGTTCTGGGACTAGAGAGTGGTGATGGTTGCACAGCATGCGAAAGCGGTGATGGATGCAATACCACTGAATTGTACACTTTAAGTGGTTAAAATGATGGATTGTATTTACCACATCTACCACAATGAAAAGTCCACAGACTATGTAAGAATTACTAATAGCCATTAACTGAATACTTTTTATGCTATACGTGCTTTTTGTTGGTAGTCTTGGTTGATGCTCAGTTTTGAGGTAGCACTGTTCTTTTACACCCCTGCCAGGGAAACTGAGGCAGAGAAGTTGGCAGCTTCATGTAGAGCTGGTGATTGAATCCAGGCAGCCTAAAGGCAGAACTCGTAGCCACTTTCTCCTGTTGCCACTTAGAGATGTATCAGAGATGTTTATTATCTACTAAGTATTTCAAACTGTGAATTGTGACCTAATAGTTGTATCACCAGCATTAAAAAAAAAGGCGGGGGGGTGGGTTAGAATGGAGAAGATCAGTTTATCACACGTAGGAAGGGTAGATGTTTTGAGGAACTTTTGTGTAGATTTTATAGGTCTGACTTTTTCTGGTGTGTACTGGCCCCGGATGTAAAATGTATTTCTTATTGTGGATTGTGATCAAAAGTTTGAAAGACACTAGAGGGTCACACTTAAGGATTTAATATCAATTTCTTAGAGGTACATAGTTAAAAAGAAGATGGAGAGGAGATGAGGATGAGGATGATGCTGAGCTTAAAGAGATAAACCTGAAATGGTGGTGGTCGAAGACTTGCACCACCCTGGGTGGGAGAGAGAAGGAAGGATACTTAAGTCTGTAGAAAATATAGAAGAGAGTAACACAGAACACAATCCTGCCCAATCCCTAATTTTAATTTCTTTAGAAGAGAGCATATGCCAAATGACACATAGATTGTTTTGGATAGAAACAAAGTTCTTTTCTATGATTATAAACCAGATACTTTATATCTTTGTATATTAATTCTGATTAATAGTGCTGATGTAAGTGTTGTAAAATATAAAAAAAGTTGTTACATTACATCCTCAAAATTACTATTTTTTTCAGTTCCTCCTGAGTGGATTGATGCTAACTTCTCGTGTCCTGGGGCATTTGTCATTTCTCTCTGCACTGCAGCTTTTCTTCAAAGGTGCCTGGTACACCTTTCCCTTACTTCCCAATGTGCCTTATCATGGGTGTATTCAACTCTCCTGGTTACTGTTCAACTCTGGCTGCAGCTTGTAGGCTGGGACGGAGGGAGGGCTGGAGAGACACTGTCACCTCTCCCAAAAACTGGCTATCCTTTGAATCTACCATCTTGACTTAGTACCAGCTCATCTTTTTTTTTTTTTTTTTGAGAATTTTTATGAGCTTATTTGAGTCAAACTGATGGCAATTGCTGGGAAGCAAAGTCTTCAGTGAACCTAAAAACTGCTCCAGAGGTTGACAGTTTTGCAGCTTATTTTATACATAAGAATCAAAGGAAGAGATGTAAGGAGGGTTACGTGAGCCCTAGCAGGTTTGGCTCAATGGATAGAGCGTCAGCCTGCAGACTGAAGGGTCTCAGGTTCAATTCTGGCCAAGGGCACATGCCTGGGTTGCAAGCTCGATCCCCAGTAGGGGGCGTGTAGGAGGCAGCTAATCAATGATTCTCTCTCATCATTGATGTTTCTCCCTCTCCCTTCCTTTCTAAAATCAATAAAATATATTTAAAAAGAGGGTTATGTGAAGTCCAGAAATTTGATACTGCATTAAGTTATTGGAGTTATAGGGAAAGAAATAATCTACCATTGGTCATAGATTAAGGGGGTAGGAAAAATCAAAGTGAGGAAACCTCTGGGATTGGATAGAAAGTAAAATGGAGAGACATATACTTCTTTTACATTGGTGGGTACAATATAGAAAATAATTAACATGGACAGCACATAGAGATGGTATCCTGGGGTCAAGGTAACAATGAGGGATTCTCTGGTCTTATGCTCTCGAGCTGTGGGTGTGCCCTGAGGGGTCTGGAAAAGATTGCTCTGACATTTCAAAGGTATATTATCTTAGATGCAAAAAGACAATAGAGGCTGACGATGACCGACTTTTAGTTAGGAATATTTATGTTCAGACCATCCTATGTGGTTGCTTTCAGTCTCTGAGTTTGTAAGGCCCACTGTGCAGGCCACCTTTGAGCCTGTCAGATTTAGTATGTGGCCCCCTTGTCATCTGCACTTTTAGCTTTTGGTCATAAATCAGTCTGAAGGCTGCATGAATGACCATCCTCTTAGTTGGATAATGTCCCATGGTGTTAGGAAGGCTCATTCCCAGAAAGTTTTACTGTTGTCATCTGTTTTGCTGAAATGGTGGACCTTTGGAGATGGGGCAAGACTGCAACCTTGGATGGAAGTCAAGGCTGAATTTTTCTCAAAAGGGAAAGGCAGGTAAATGGGAGGCAGTCATGGACCAACTCACCCTACTCTATGGCTGTTCCATCTCAGTTTAACCAACCTTTCACCTACTGATTTTAGTAGCCATTGGTGATTGTCGAGATTCAATACTGATTAGAAGTTACAAAATAATGACTTTTGGTTCTTTAATTATTTCTGAATTTATTAACTGGAGTTCTATAAGGAAGGTATATGGGAACTCTTTAGGCTTTCTTTGCAACTATTTGGTAAGTTTAAAAGTATTTTTTTTAACATATTTTATTGGATTTTTTTACAGAGAGGAAGGGAGAGGGATAGAGAGTTAGAAACATCGATGAGAGAGAAACATCGATCGATCAGCTGCCTCCTGCACACTCCCCACTGGGGATGTGCCTGCAACCAAGGTACATGCCCTTGACTGAAATTGAACCTGGGACCCCTCAGTCCGCAGGCCGATGCTCTATCCACTGAGCCAAACCAGCTAGGGCAAGTTTAAAAGTATTTAAGATAAAACTTAAAATAGATAAGATTTTTAATTTCTTTTTTAAAAAATATATTTTTATTGATTTCAGAAAGGAAGGGAGAGGAAGAGAAAGATAGAAACATCAATGATGAGAGGGGATCATTGATTGGCTGCCTCCTGCACGTTGGACCGAGCCCTGCAACCCAGGCATGTGCCCTTGACCGGAATCCGCAGGCCGATGGTCTATCCACTGAGCCAAACTGGCTAGGGCATATTTTTAATTTCTTTAATACTAATTCTATAGCAAAGATCTACCTAATTTAGACTCAATCTAGAAGCCATTAAAGAAAATTATTGTAACTTTCACTATATAAAAGCTAAAAATTTTCACACATCGAATATCAACACAAATGAAGTCAAATGACAAATTGGGAAGTAATATTTCTATTCATATTGTAGACAACAGGATGATAACAAGAGATGCTATAAATTAGTGTGAAAGGCCAAAAACACCATGGAAAAATTGACAAGACAGGTAAACAGACAGTTCATAAGAAAGTAAATATGAATGACTGAAACACATGGAAAGATGCCTGGCCTCACCCTCAAAAAGACATGCACACAGGATCCCCTCACCCCAAAGCTTTTCCTTTTTTCGATTGTTAAAGGTCTAGAAATTTGATAATGCAGTAAGCTATTGGAGTTATCGGGAAACAAAGATTTCTGTTGAGAGTGTAACTATCCTTAGGGAGGATAATTTGGTAACATCTATACTGATGTGTATTTCCTACTGCTGAGTGAGTTTCCTTCCACGTCCCGCGTGGAGTAGGGTACGGTATCTGAAAGAGGAGCCGCACAACAAATGAGAGAAAAAGACACGAGATAATTTTGCAATATTGGGGGACCAGGCAGGCAAGTCCAACTCAAGGAGAGAGACTTCCACCGATGCTCTGGCCGCTCCAACCTTTTATTTGGTCTGGGGTAGCCCTAGGGTAAGGAGGTCTGTCTTGGGTAGCCCTAGGGTAAGGAGGTTTGTCTGGGGTAGCCCTAGGGTAAGGAGGTCTGTCTGGGGTAGCCCTAGGGTAAGGAGGTCTGTCTGGGGTAGCCCTAGGGTAGCCCTAGAGGTTTCAATGACACACAGACTAGGTCATAGCATGACCCTCAGGCAATTTACATGATTAAAGGTGGGGAGGTTGCTTCAGCTACCATTATCTAGATTAACTGGGTCGTACACAGCCCTGACCTTTGCTAGGGCTTCAAGGTTACTAACTTTTGGGGGTCTCTGTCTGTACTCAGCTAGTGAAGACAATAAATAGACTCCGGCACCTACTTGAACATCCTGCCTCTGGGAATTTATCTTGTGTAGATACTTGCATACATGAAATGATCTATGCTCAAGGTTAGTTACTGCAGCCTTGAATGGAACCTAAATGTATAGTCTTGGAGTGACTAAATGGTGCAGAGCTATACATATTTTGTAGGAAAGAGGTGGGGGAGGGGGAGAGGTGGACAAAAAATGTTCATATTGGCCTTAAGAACTGTTACATGTTACTAGGGATGCGAACTGGGCAGATGGCAGACAAGAATAGAAGCAAGACTTCACTGTATTTTCAGTTTTTGGTTTTTGAAGTATATGCATGCATTTTCAAATAGATAAATTAAAAGTATTGTGACAAAGTTGCTTCAAATCTAGGAATAAAAGAAATACAATCTTCCTAATGATGAGTCAGCAAAAAAATCTGGTTACTGAAAATCTTTCCCCCCAAATTAGAGAAAAATAGTTAGATATGTATTTTTGCAAGGTTGGTCTTCATTGTAATCTTTATTGCATAGAGAAGGAGCCTGATTTGAATGTGGCCTTGTTACTTAACTATCTGTATAGTTACTAGCATATCTCTAAACTTAATTGTCCTCTTTCCCTTTTTGTAAAGTTGGTAATACCTGCTTTGCCTGGGATCTTATAAAGAATAAGAAGGTATATAAAAAAAGCACTGATGCTTAATATATTCCTTCCTTTATCGTGAGGAAGAACTGTGGGATTGGACTAATTGGAAAGTGTGTTAAGAATGTAGGACACTTTGGAGCCCTGAGCCACCAGGTAAAAAGTCCAGTTACTCTGAGGGTGCCATACTGTGAGGAAGCTCTACCACATGGAGAGGCCACATGTGTGTGTTCTGCCTACTTGCTGTAGCTGAGGTTCCACCCAACAGTTAGCATCAAGCACTAGACATGAGAGTAAAGGTTCCTCAAAGTGATTCCAGCCCACAGCTGACTGGTCACCCCAATGAGGCCCCAAACATTGTGGAGTACAGACCAGGCATATCCTCCATTCCCTGTCTGAATTCCTGACGTACAGAATCCAAGGACATAATAAAATAGTTGTATACCACTACATTCTGGGGTGTTTTGTTATGCACCAAAAGCACCTAGGCAGATTTTGAAATAAGGTGGTTGGAATTTGCCTGTGTGCAGAGGAAAAGGGGTGACTTAAACAGGCCAAGAGAGGGCATGATGGTTTAAGGCTAGAGATTTAAATTTGTGAATTATCAGAAGAAAGCTGACAGTGAGGTTAGGAGAGTGCCTGAGCTCCTTAAACAAGTGGGAGGAGATAGGTGGCCTACACTTCAGGAGTTGTCTGCATTCAGGTGGGAAGAAGAGAGAGAAGTGGCAGAGATGGCCCTAACAGGAGGTATTAGACTCAGGAGATTCAAGAGTGTAGGCACTGGGAAAAATGGTTTTCCCAATTATAGGAGCAAGGAACAAAAGGAAGAGGTCATGAGACATAGACTTGAGCCCGAAAGCCTGGCTTCAGATCCTGTTACTTACCAGCTATGCCTCAATTGCCTCATCTGTAAAATTGGGCTGTTAATAGTACTCATCCAATGCAGCTGGTGTGGCTCAGTGGTTGGGCACTGACCTATGAACCAGGAGATAACAGTTTGATTCCCAGTCAGGGCAGGTGCCCAGGTTGCAGGCTGGATCCCCTGTAGGGTGCATGTGGGAGGCAGTTGATCAATGATTCTCATCTTTGATGTTTCTACCTGTCTCTCCTTCTCCCTTTCTCTCTGAAATCTATTAAAAAAATAGTACTCATACACTTTATAGGATTATTGCGAGGATTAAATTAGTTCATACACATGAAGTGCTAAGAGAAATGCCCAGCATATATGAAGTGCTATCAACATTTGTACATGTTATCAGTGAGGAGTTTCAATAGCTTAATGTGCTCACAAATCAGATTGTAGGCCTTCAGCAAGTAATTTGACAAATTATAGGAAACAAAAATGTTTGAAGTACTTTTTCCTGATTGTCAGGATCAAGTGAGTTTTCCCTTGGTGTGCATCGAGGTGGTGACATGCTGGGTGCTGGTGAATGAAAGTCTTAGGTGTCAAAGGGAAGCGCATGGGGACCAAGCCCCTGGGAAGGCAGGTCAGGTTGTACACATGTGACCTCATGTGGTCCTGCAGTCAACTTGGAGTTCATATGCACCTTAAAGAGGTGGAACTGAGGAGGCTCAGGTAAAGTCACTTGTGAGAGGTCACAGCGGGAATGCAAATGTGTGTGACTATAGCATTCGTGTTCCAAATGACATCGTGCCCCCTCAGGCTTTCATGCCTATGTTAGAATTTCATACGAAGACCCAATTAATATGTGAGAATCGTAAGACATAGGAATTCTGCTTTTCTTCCTGAATTCTAGCAAAGAAAAGCCAAGTAGGTTAAGTTTAGAGACATTTCTTCGTATCCTGATTTAAGGATATTTCACAAAGTTTTTGATCAGGGGAATTCATGAATAAAAAAATTTAACTAAATTACATTCAATTGTAAGGTAGAGTAATAACTAACAAACCTCTCCCACACTTACTCTTTTGAAGGAGATGTTTGAAAACCAAAATTTTATATATTTTGTCTAAGCACATTTAGTTATGTTGTGGTCATTTATAGTTTATAAATGCAAGTCTGTTTTAATGGTTTTACTGTTTGGAAACTTTTCAGCTCTGTTTTATTTTTTTATTTTATTTTTTTAAAATATATTTTATTGAGTTTTTACAGAGAGAAAAGGCGAGAGATAGAGAGTTAGAAACATCGATGAGAGAGAAACATCGACCAGATGCCTCCTGCACACTCCCCACTGGGGATGTGCCCGCAACCAAGGTACATGCCCTTGACCTGAATCGAACCTGAGACCTTTCAGTCTGCAGGCCAACGCTCTATTCACTGAGCCAAACCGGTTTCGGCCAGCTCTGTTTTAAATATGTGTTTTTAGGGCTTGCACTTTTAAAAATTGCAGTTATAAATTCTTAATATTTCCTTTCATTTAAAGTAATTTTAGCCGAAACCGGTTTGGCTGAGTGGATAGAGCGTCGGCCTGTGGACTGAAGGGTCCCGGGTTCGATTCCGGTCAAGGGCATGTACCTGGGTTGCGGGCACATCCCCGGTGGGAGATGTGCAGGAGGCAGCTGATCGATGTTTCTCGCTCATCGATGTTTCTAACTCTCTCTCTCCCTTCCTCTCTGTAAAAAATCAATAAAATGTATTTAAAAAAAAAATAAAGTAATTTTAGCCCAACTGGAGTCACTCAATGGTTGAGCGTCCACCCAGGTACCAGGAGGTCACAGTTTGATTCCTGGTCAGGGCACATTCCCAGGTTGTCTGCTCCACCCCCAGTGGGGGTCGTGCAGGAGGCAGTTGATCAATGATTCTCTGTCATCATTGATGTTTCTATCTCTCTCTCCTCCCTTACTCTCTGAAATTAATAAAAATATATTTAAAAATAATTTTAAAAAATAAAGTAATTTTATCTGTAACTACAGTGATATATACATTTCAGAGCTACACATTTATTTTAACTCCTTTTTGAACAATTAGGCAAAAATAATACAACATAATTATGTTCCATCTGGGCTAACATCTGAATTGTGATCCCTGCTATATATTTGCAACTGTGTTGAAGTGCATATAGTTGAATGTTGTATATTCTTTTTGTTTGTTTGCTTTTTATCGTGGTAAATGCACATAAGAGAAAACTTACTATTTTAAGTATGTGGTTTATTAGCATTAAGTATATTCACATTTTTGTGCAACCATCACCACTATCCATCTCCAGAATGGTTCATCATCCCAAACCGAAACTCATTAACCAACTAACTCCTTATTCCCCTTTCCTTTGAGCCCTTGGTAACCACTATTCTATTTTTTGTATTCATTTGACTGTTCTAGGTACTTCATATGAGTGAAAACATGCCATATTTGTCCTTCATGACTGGCTTATTTCACTTAGCATAATGACTTCCAAGTTTATCATGAACATCATATTGAAGTTAGAAGAGTCCTGTTTTGTCCTGGTTGAGGCAGTAACTCACCCTGTAGAATGTTGTATATTCTTACACTTACATCTATTGTATTTTCATTTCCTTATTTTAAGAAATCCTTAGAACTGAAGATGTACTGTGTGTGTATTTATCAAACAGCAGCTATATGAATGACCCTGTGCCAGTTGTTAAAGGGGAAGCAAAACTTGTTGGCCAGGTCTTGGCCCCCAAGGAGCCCATGGTCTGTGCTAGCAGCGAATGGAAGTCTCTGGCAGAGAGACTTGAAACGACGGTTGACTATGGGGAAGGTAGTTTTTGAACTGAAGGCAGAAGGAAATTTTTTTAAAAACAGAAATAGTCCATGTTGACTTAGAGAAGATTTTGCCTAACTGTTCTGGAATAAAAAGAAGACACTAATATTCAGAGTTGTCTGTACCATGAAGTTAAAATCAATGGAGGTTGCTTCCCGAGTATCTTTAGACTGTCTTATCTTCTCTTGTTTTGACTCCTAATCTCCTCTCCCCTGAAGGACAGTAACTTCTCGGCTGTCTGCCTTGCCTCCTAGCTTATTCTGCTCCAATCCTTAGTGCCAGTGCGATTTTACTAAAATTGAATAGGTCTGTTCCTTCTGAAAACACTGGACTGATTTTCCCTTGTCTTTCCTCACCATGGCTGAGAGGCGATATGATGTGCCAGCCTCTTGCCTGCATTTGCTTCCTAATCTTCCATCACCATCTCCTCACCAGGGCAGTTTAGTATTTTAGTTTAGTGCATAGTGTGTCTTGAAAAACCACTCTGCCTCATCCCCCACGCTGGAGACTGAAGCACAAGGCCTACACGGGGCTTGTTCTTCTGCAATATTTAGCCTTTATTATTTACTCTCTTCTTCTAATCTTCCTTTTCTATCTTTTTTAGTTTGGGTTGCTAACCTTGAGGGAATCCTCCCTTCCCCCCCAGTTTATCAACAGCTATTGCCTCTCTAGAGTTCTGTGAATAAGCAACCAGGGTTAGGTGAGGAAACTGGCCCTTGCTGAGTTCTGGGTTGAATATTGTGGATGCACTTTGCCAAGAGTACATGGCTCTTGCTGTGAGGCATGATGTGCTTTCTGTACAGACATTTGTTTTTATTTGTTCTAAGTAGGAATCAGTGCCCCGTTCAACAGAGGCCATTGCCAAACGTTCCAAACAAGGCATTTCTCCCTAAAATAGCTTAAAACACAATGATACCTATTGTACAGTTTATGCACTTGTGGGAAGATGTTCATGAGCAGTGCTGAAGGCCCTGAGTGCTGGAGTTCTGCTGAGAGGTCGTAAACTCAGCAGGACCTCGCTGAACTCCAGATTCAAGGTAGAGCTGCTATAGATCATACATCTCTAACTGACCTCCCCTTCAAAATAAGAGTGCTCCTGTTAATGCACAGGTAACCATGGAGGTGCACCACCCTGAATGCCCACCAGAAACAATTTGCCTTTCAGGCACAAGGAGTAGTTAGCTGACAGCCTCCAGGCTTTGCCTCAGTGGAAGCCATGCTTATCGGTGCTGCTTTGTCTTTCACTTTAATGCCCATCTCTTTCTTTCTATTCCCCCTTCACCACAGTACGTGGAACTTCTTGAGGGTGGGGTCTAAAGACTCATCCTGGTATATTGGGAAGAGCAGCTAGTCTGGATGCGTCACAGCATCCTCACTAACTAGTTTATTTATGTCTCTAGGCCAGTCACTTGAAGACTTTTATGGATCTGGTCTACAGGGAGCGGGGGTTGGACTAGGACAGTGATGGTGAACCTTTTGAGCTCGGCATGTTAGCATTTTGAAAAACCCTGACTTAACTCTGGTGCCGTGTCACATATAGAAATTTTTTGATATTTGCAACCATAGTAAAACAAAGGCTTATATTTTTGATATTTATTTTATATATTTAAATGCCATTTAACAGAAAAATCAACCAAAAAAATGAGTTCGCGTGTCACCTCTGACACACGTGTCATAGGTTCGCCATCACTGGACTAGGAGTTGAATTGTCATGCTGAGATCTCTGTAGTATGGGTTTGCTGGCCACTATTGTCTCATTGCTCACACTGTAGACTTTCAGCAGCTGACAGGTGAGGTCCTAGCAAGGACTTCAGACTTTTTTCCTTGTTACAAGCACTGCTTTCCTTTGAAACATTCAAGCCACTCAAATAGTTTCTATGGTAACAAGCCTCTTGTTTTTCTTATGAGGCAGATTTTTGAAAAGGTTCTTCATTTGTATGCCCTCTCGGGTCTGTGGTCTTCTAACCTGTAGCCCTTTTGATTAGACAAAGCCTTTATTTAAAGACTTTCCCTCAGGAATATTGTAGACACATCGACCAGAAGAACAAGCAGTTGCTTGTCCTACTAGCATGTAAGGTTTTATTTTTATTTTTTAGCATGTAAAGTTTTAATGTATTAATAAGGCCACCATATCAACTGAAAGAGGAATTGTTGGATTAGTTGGTAGAACAGTCATACCAAGAAAATGAATATTCTTTGTTAGGAAATGACATTTAATTTCACGGTTACTTTTTATTATGTAAAGTTCTCAAACACAAAAATAGACAAAATTGAATAATGGACAGCTATATACCTACTACTTAGATTCAAAATTAACATTTTGTCATATTGGCATGTTCTATTCTTTTACTGAGAGCAAATCAGAAACATGTATTTAGAGGTAAAATGTCACCCTAGAAAGTATTTTTTTTTTCTTAACCACTTAATGATTAGTAAAATTAAGTATTAATTCCTTCAAATCATTTCATACCTAATCTGTATTCAGACTTCCCCAGTTGTCCCATATGTCTTTTAGTTATGATTTGTTCAAACCAGGACCCACTCGAGACCCATACATTTGCATTTGATTGTTAGGTTTAATCTAGAAGAGTTCCTTCGATCTTCCCCTCCTCCCTCCCTACATGACACTGATTGTCGGTTGTGCTTTAAGATGATCCACCTGTGGGATTTGTCTGATTGTTTTCTTCTTGTTCCCATTTAACTTGTTTCTCTCTTCCTCATATTCCTGGAAACTGGAAATTAGGTCTAAAGACTTAATTAAATTCAGGGGAAACATTTTTAGCAGGAATGCTGTTTTCTTCATGCAGTATCACAACCAGGAGAAAGAAAATGTTTGAATGTGAAGATTAAAAGACTCTAGTTGGTTTGAGAAATGATTTTTGACCAGTTTCCTAGGATAAGCTTCTAAAGAGAAGTCCTTTTAAAAACACACACAGCCCTTTTATTAGTTTAAAGATTTAATGGGGTTCCTTTTTCCCTTGAAACTGTTCCAGTTTTTAAAAAGTAAAGGTCAAAGTAGCATTACATGACTGAAGTTGTCCTCTTATAAACCCAATAAATGGTTGATAAAACAGTATTTTGTGAGTGATGCTCAGCAACTCTGGGCTCTAGCAGCTGCTGGTATCAGGCTGCTCTTTCTATCTGCTCTCCCGGGCCCCCTCTTCTCTTAACCTCCATGTTGATAACTCATTTTACTTTGTTTTAACAAATCAGGTTTCCTCTCTCCATTTCCTTTGCTGTTATTGACTTTAGACCTTATCACCTCATGGCGGACCGTGACCTGACATAACTCCAGGTTTCCTCCCTCTGAGCCCTCCCCTTCAGTCCATGCTTCTGGTAGGTCAGGTTCAGACTTCTGGTGGCGGCTGTGATCGAGGTTCTGATCTGGAAGACAGAGGACAGGGGTCAAAATTCAGCTCTTGCACTAACTAGTTGGCTCTTCCTCAGCAGAACTTAATGTTTCCAAACAGAGCATCACCTGTGAAATGGGAACGGTGGCTGTTTTAGCTAACGCAGAGTGTGGCAGGGCTTGAGAGAGGTCATGAGCTAAAGGTAACATTTAATTTGAAAAATGCTCTGAAAAAGAAGGGAATCTAGTTTCTGCCTGATGTTGTGTCCCACTGTTGTATTTTATCTTATATGGTGCCTCCTTCCTCTCCTCCTATTCATCCTTGAGGCCTGCGTCAAATCTTTATCTTCAGTGAAACCACATTGTTTCTTCCAGCCCATACTTTTTCCTTTATATAAATGATTGCTGCAAAATAAAAAATAAAAAAACCCAAACACTGGCTGCCACCAGGCCTCTGGTCTATACTTATGCCATTGCTTAGTGTGTGGCCCTCCTCCCCACCTTGGTTATTCACAATTACTAGCATAGAAACGGTTGCAAAGAAGGGGCTACAACTTCTTATGTGAGGCCCTCCCTTCACTTTTCACGGTTCCTTTCTGCTGCCTGCTCTAGGTAAAGCTGGCTGCAGCTTCTTCCTCATGTCTTCCCTCTTGTCACCCCTCCCCCCCAACCTGTCTCTGTTCTAGGCCTTCTTTTTTCAGTTGGTGGGCAGACATCACAGTATTCCGCAGGAATTGTCACCCTCTGACTTGGTGACTGTAGTGAGGGTTTACGGTGAGGTACTATATTGCCCACTGTTTGGCCTTGCTAAACAGCCAATTAGGGCCAGTAGGGGTCCATTTTCAACCCTCATTCTCTCTCACTCCTCAAGAACCTATGCTCCCAGGCTGACTGGTCATCAGAATCGCTTGTGGTGTTTGTTTGTATTTTTTAACAGCCATAGTCCAGGGTTCACCCCCACACCTAGAGAATTTCTCAGGGTGGCTCTGGAAGCTGTATTTTCCAAAGCTCTATGATTAGCCATATTTGGGAGCCACTGTTCTAAAAGATGATCTCTTCTCCCTTAATCATTGTCACTAATGATGGTAGCTTGCACACCCTGTTGGTACTTATTCATCAGGTAGAATTACAGATGGTTCCATAACATTAATCTCTGTGAAGTCTCATGGCATATGTGAATGTGGGCTGATAAGGGCTGAGCCCACTAAAGGCTTTTGAAGCAAATGCATAGGTATCAGATTGGTGTGTCTTTCTTTAGAACTGCTGTGAACCAGACCTTGTTACCACCATCTGTTTGTAAATTTCGTTTTCAGCTTAACAGCTGGATTGTGAAAGATACATGGAATTATCCAACTAAAAAACTAAATTTGGCAAGTGTACATCTTCCTTTTTTTTTTTTTTAACTCTGGATAACTTTGAAAGTTAATAATATGCATAATTGGCAGCCTTCAGTTTTATCAATGAACAAATCTGAATAGTTTAGAACAGGTGCTTTTCCCTACCTTAGTTCAGAAAGCCGCTAACCATTACTATGCACATCTCAAAGGCTGACCAGTGGGTAACTGTTGATACTTGGTATTGATTTCTAACACCTTGAGTTCTGCAAGCCAGGAACCTGGGAGTTCTGTTAAACTCCTTTCCAAACCATTCAGTTACCTTGAGAACCTCCTAGCCCAGGTCATAGTCTGCAGAAAGTTCAAATGAGGACTCGGGTCTCTGAACTCTCTTAATTTATTGCTATACTTTACCATTCTACTTGCACCGTTGTGCTTGTGGTTCCCTAAGAGCCAGTTAAGTAATTGTGTCTGGGGAGAGAGGTTATAAGTGCTTTCCTTTTTTCATTTCGGTATTTCATTTTCTTATAAACGACAAAGAACATTACTACTATAGTCAGGAAAAAAGTCTTATTTAATAAATATAACTTCATATGCAAAAACTTGCCCCCACCAATAGATGTCATGTTGATGATGAGACCAGCTGAGGAGATGGGAGTAGCTCACCAGTCTTATACATGCATATCACTACTATTTTGAAGACACTTGGCACATTTATTTCAATAGTCTGAGATACATATTTTTTTCAGCTTTATTGAGATATAATGGACATGCAGCCTTGTTTAAGTTTAAGGTGTATGATGTCTTGATTTGATACACTTACATATTGCAAAATGATTACCACCATAGCATTAGCTAACACCTCCATCACATTACATACTTATTTCTTTTTTGTGGTGAAAACATTTCAGATCTACTCTCTTTGCAACTTTCAGGTATGTAATACAGTATTGTTAACTATAATAAAAAAGCAGTGCATTAAATTCCCAGAAGTTATTCATCTTCTAACTTGAAGTTTGTATTCTCTGACCACCTTCTCCCCATCTCCCCCACCCTCCCAGCCCCTTGTAACCACCACTCTACTCTGTTTCTATGAGTTTGGCTTTTTTTAGATTCTACATGTAAGTGATATCATACAGTCTTTCTTTGTCTGGCTTATTTCACTTCCAGGTTCATCCATGTTGTCTTACCTACATTTTAATGATTTAAAAGCAACCTGGGGATTTATCTGCCAAGGATGACAGGAATGAGTTTCCAAAATAACCAAACGTTTACCTTCCTTGCCACGCAGTGGACCTTTCCCGCTGACAAACGTGCAGTGTATGAAGTTCATGGAGCTGGTCAAAGCTGTGCTGCAGGCCGTCCGCGCCGGCAGATGGTGGTCTGAACTCATCTTCGTTTCTGCCTTACGTTAGTCGGAATGTTTGGGTTCGTGCTTATTTTGGCCAAGCTTTAGCAATGTGAGCTTTGTCTTAAACGCAAAAAGCTGCGAGTGCTGGAAGTGGTGACAAGAGGTAAACCCTCATGATGGGAATGAAAGCAGAGAGAGTGATTTTCTTCCCTCTTTAATTTGTTTGAACATTGCAGTTGCTCTTACTCGTAGGACACATTTTTCTAAAAGGGAGGTAGGAAGCAAAAAATGTTAACACCATGGCAGGGCAGAAGCCTTTGCTTTACTTGCAGACTGTCCTTTAGGGAGGCATCTGCAGGAGCTTGCATGAAAAGGCTGCGTCTCTCCTGTGACATCTTCCTCCAGCCCCAGGCCTTCTATGCAAAGGTAATCCAGGTTTCTTGCTTTTTTCCCCCCAGAAAAAAACCCTCCAAAACACCAGCTTGTGTATGAACACTTCAATTAAAGCTTTTCTTATTAATTAAATGTCTCAAATATGCAAGCAAAAGTATAAAGAACTAGTTTAATCAACATTCATTTAGTTTTAGCAAATATTAATAATTGCTTTTAAAAATACAGATCCTGTTACCCTCCCTCTGCATAGTTAACCACTATCTTGAAATTGGTCTCTAGCTCTCATGCATAGTTTAATATTTTTATTTTTTTAAATGTTTTATTGATTTTTTTACAGAGAGGAGGGGAGAAGGATAGAGAGTGAGAAACATCGATCAGCTGCCTCCTGCATACTCCCCACTGGGGATGTGCCCGCAACCAAGGTACATGCCCTTGACCGGAACCGAACCTGGGACCCTTCAGCCCGCAGGCCAACGCTCTATCCACTGAGCCAAACTGGTCAGGGCTAATATTTTTATTTTATGTGTATGCCCACCAACAACATGTAGTATTGTTTCTACTTCATTTAAATAGATCATAACTTAAACATCTGTGACTGCTTCTGATACTTGCTCTTTGCATTGGACATTGTTTCCAGAAATTATAAATGCAGCTCAGATTGCTCGCAGTCACTGCTGGTTCATATTTTATTGTTTGACTCTACCCAAACTGTGTAATCATTTTTTTCCGATGCACATTTAAAGACCTAATATTTGCTATTATCAATAATACTGAAGGAAGAATTCTTATGTTCCCTTGGCCACATGAGTTTCTTTGGAGTCCCTTCTTTAAATCTATTTTAAGGAAGTAATCACAGGGTAAAGACTGACACATTAATTGGATAAAATAGGGGATCTATGTTTAACTCTGGCTCTGTACATGGCATACAGGGCACTGCGGAAACTCCAAAAGCCTTAAGTACAATGCTGACTTTCACAGTTGGGAGAAGTTAGCATTAAGATCTGCTTGCTGGTAGATGCTTCTCTAATGTTGTGAGGTTTTGGGCCTGGGATTCAGACCTTTCTCCAATAAATCAGGGTGGGCTCATCTTTATTAGCATCTTGAGTTGATTTAATTCCAGCCAAGATCAAAGAGGCTTTTTAGGTCTGGCTTTCTGTCTTGTTCTCTCTCAGTTCTAAAACCAGCAGGCAGACCCGGTTGCCCATTCAATGTTCCCAGTCTTCCTCCAGTGTCTTTTAGCACTGCCGCCCTCCCCCCCCCCCCCCCCCCCCCAAGGAGAAGCATAGGTGTGACATTCTGGCTCCCTTCTCTGCTTTTTGGTGCTGATCACCACACACCCTAGGTAGTGCTAATTCCTGTTGCCACTCATTCAAAAGCAACTCCATTAGATACAATTTTCCTTTTGAGGGGAATACCCCAGGAGTTTCTGCTTACCTTCCCTCTCTCCCTAGCAGAAACCTGTTTTGTTTGAGTAGGAGCATTTTGAAGGTGTGAAGATTCTGTGTAATGGCACAGCCCATGCAATATGTCAAAACAGAGTCTCTCGAAGTGTGATTCCCAGATCAGGAGCATCAGTATCTTCTGAGAACTTGTTAGAAATGCAGATTCTCGGGCCCAGATGCTCTGTGGGTGGGGTCCAGTGATTTGTGTTTTAACAAGCCCACTGGGGAGTCTGAGCACCTATGCTTCAAGGATGCTTAAATAGGTAGTGGGGTCCTACTGTGGGCCTGAACTTTCAGAAAGGGACTAAATGCTTGAGAGACAGCTATCCAGCAGGGTTATTTGCTGTCATTAATAATACAAGAAAGGTGTATGTACTTCTATGCTGTGTGTGTGTGTGTGTGTGTGTGTGTGTGTGCGTGTGCGCACACGTGTGTGGCATTGGTATAGACAAACCTTTAACTCTTGGAGGCTACTTTGGTTTCCTTTATTGGTTATAACCTACAGTAGGAAATAAAATACCATAAATCCTTGTTTCCAGGGTTACCTTCTTGTTGCTGATAACAGGCAGGAAATTAAAACAATCTGTGATAGTGTTTTGTTCTTATTAGCCACAGATGGTAGCTTTCAGATATGTTGAAGAAACACACAAATATAGCAGGGGAACTTTATTACTGTTGAAGAAAAATGACTTGGCCAGGTCAAGTTTAGAGTCTGGGTTCATTTTGATGAAATGGGGCATAGGGATCATTAGTGTTCCATTACCACACAAGCTGTAGGACGTATGAGGGACGCTAGTTTTGTTCTTTTTGATTTACTGTGAATATGTAAAGCATACATGATTTCAAAGTGAAAACTATAACCAGTTATATCCAAATATGTCTCGCTGCCATCCACATATCTTCTCTGCTATTAGTCCTTTATGGGTAATCATTTTTATTCACTTTTTGATTTATTCTTTTAGTGTTTACTTTTGAAGATAATCGTATGTGTGTGTGTATGTTCCCCCTTTCCACTTTCTTTACACAAAAGGTTGCATATTATACTAGTTTTCTATAAAAAAATTATTTTTAAAAGTTAGCTCTATTAAAGTGTAACTTAAGTTCATTAAAATTCAGCAACTTTGTGTAATCTGAGTTTTTAAAAAATATATTTTATTGATTTTTTTACAGAGAGGAAGGGAGAGGGACAGAAAGTCAGAAACATCGATGAGAGAGAATCATCGACCAGCTGCCCCCTGCACACCTTCCACTGGGGATGTGCCTGCAACCAAGGTACATGCCCTTGACTGGAATCGAACCCGGGACCCTTCAGTCTGTAAGCCGACACTCTATCCACTGAGCCAAACCAGCCAGGGCTAATCTGAGTTTTGACAAATACATACAGTTGTATAGCCACCAGTGTGGCAAAGGTATAGATTGCATCACCCCCCCAAAAAGTTTCCTTTTACTCTTTTGTAGCCGATCCTCTGCCCCACCTTTCTGGTCCCTGGTAAACCACCTGTCTGCTTGCCAACACGGTGTCTGCCTTTCCTAGAACCTCGTACATAGTTCTGCGTGTGTGCATGTGGCTTCTTCCCCTTGGTGGAAGATTCAACCATGTTAGTACATGTACTGGAAGTTATTCTGAGTAGTGCTCCATTGTTCGTACATTCTAGTTGATAACTATTGCCTTTTTAAAAAGTTTTTATTTTGAAATAATTTTATTTATTTGATTATTTTTATTTTGGGGGTGTGTGTGGTAAAGAAGGAAACTTTATTCAGTACAAAACAGCTCAATTTTGAAACAGCATAGCTGTGAAAACAGCCATAGAATGGCCCTGGGGCCAGGCCTCTCCGGTTGGACAGCTCTGCACCGCTCCTCGATGGTCTGCTCTGCTCCTTGATGAGATAATTTTAGACATAGAGCATAATAACAGCGACAGTACAGAGAGTTTCTGTATACCCTTTCCCAGCTTCCTGTAATGTTATCAACACTTAAGAAATTAATATTGGTATAAATACAATTGCCTAAACTACAGAGTTTATTAGGATATTAGATTTTTAGTTGCATTTAGATTCCTCTAATCTGTGACAGCTTGTCAGTCTTTCCATGTCTTTTTTAAAAAACATTATCTTTATTGTTGGAAGTATTACAGATGTCCCCTTTTATTTCACCATTGACCCCCTCCACACCCCCCCCCCCAACCCCAGAACTTCAACACACTCTTGTCTATGTCCATGGGTGGTAATATGCATATCAGTTCTTTGGTTTATCTCCCCACTCCCCCACCCACCTTCCCTCTGAGACTCATCAGTCTGTTCCATGCTTCTATGTCTCTGGATCTATTTTGTTCATTAGATACCACATACGAGTGAGTTCATGTGCTACTTGTCTTTCTCTGACTGACTTATTTTGCTTAGCATAGTAGTCTCCAGGTCCCTCCATGCTGTCTCAAGGGGTAAGAGACTCTTCTTTTTTATAGCTGCATAGTATTCCAGGGTGGTATTATTTTGAAATAATATTGCTACAAAAGATGTCTGAGATTTTGCTGCCTATGGCTTCTTCTAGGATTTTTATGGTTTCATGACTTACAGTTAAGTCTTTTATCCATTTTGAGTTTATTCTTGTGTATGGTAGAAGTCGGTGGTCTAGTTTCATTATTTTGCATGTACCTGTCCAATTTTTCCAACACCATCTATTGAGGAGACTGTCTTGACTCCATTGTATGCTCTTGCCTCCGTTGTCAAATATTAATTGAGTGTCATGGCTTGGGTTGATTTCTAGGTTCTCTGTTCTGTTCCGTTTATCTATATGTCTGCTGTTGTGCCAGGACCACTTCTCATGTCTTTTTAAAAGAGTACTTATTTAGGTATTTTGTAGAGTGTCCCTCCATCTGTCTGGTGATTAGACTGAAGGTACAGATTTTTGGGAAGAATATCAGAGAGGTGATGTGTCCTTCTCATATTCTATCAGGAGCTACACAGTATCAGATATGTCTTATTACTGGTCACTTGCTTATGATACTCTCTGCCAGGTTTCTCCACTATAGAGTTACTATTTTTCCTGTTCTGTAGTTGGTTTTTTAGAATCAAAATTATTGCTTTTTAAATTTTGATGTACATCAGTGTGCATGGGACTCATAGTTTGGCAATACCCTCAATCTTTTTCTTTTTTTTTTTTAACACCCTCAATCTTAATTGTAATCATAATAATAACAGCTAAACATGTAAATTACCTAATTTAATCCTTAGGATATCACTGTGAAGGAGCACTTTTTCATGCCCATTTTTCAGCTGAGAAGACTGAGGTACAGGGAGTCTTGCCTAAGGTCTAGTTAGTGATAGAGACGGATGCTGACTTAGCCTAACTTGAGGGCTAACTTTTCACATGGGCCCTATGCTTGTTGTCAGAGCTTAAAATGCGGACTTTCTCATTCTTTGCCAAGGAAAACAAATGAGTACTTCCTACGTTTGACAATTCTCTTTTGTGCTTTCTTTAAGAAATATTTTCGTTTGTTTGCTTTTGCTTTCAGGAAGATTCCTTGCGTAACTGATTTTAGTAAGCTATGCCTGGCAATATCACCTTAAAATCTTGGAGAAACCCAGGCTACTTTGAGGAGCACTAAGGATCTATTTTTAGACTTCATTCAGAAATATGACTGAAGGTTAATGAGGGCAGAGTATTCAGAATAGAAACCTGCTTTTGGAGAAGGAGTGCTTACCTACAGAAAGGCACCGAGCCCTCTCTCCTCCTGGATTTTATCAGCCTCTCCTAATGGGTGTGTCGTGCTTGTCGGTGTGTGTCTAAGCTCCACTTGTTCACTTTTGTTGACCGCACTAATGACTTTCCTACTACGCAGTCAAATGTGTCTCTGAATAGCCTGACTCCAGGGATGCTAAGTGTGGCTAAACGGTGACTCAGTATCTGTGATCCTCTATTGTAGTGGCCGTGGGACCACTGTGTGGGTGGACGTTTGCACATCTTTCTGGTGACTCACTCTGCAGCCTGCTTTTCTGAGGAGAAGTAGCTGTAGGTGGCTGCAAAGTTCTACTTGGCCTCTCTCTTCTCTGTCTCATCATACTGTGCAGATTGGGTATCCCCAAGTCCTCGAAATCAGTCAGCTCGGTGTCTTGAATGTACCTAGTCTCCCAAGCTGTCCACAGATCAGTACAGTTTTTAAAAACAGAAGTGTTTTGTTTCTAAATGTCTGTTGTAGGTCTGGCCATAGGTGCCAGAGTCCACAGGTTAAACAAAACACGGCTCATCACCCAGAGACAACCTGGGCAAGCATACTCACAAGAATTGTAGCATTTATTTCCCTTGGAAGGAGGAAAGCAGCTATTTAGAATAAGCCTGATTCTTGCATACAATAGCCCATAAATTTTATGAGTAGAAAATTATTGGAGGGATTAATAAGAGAGGTGAAGTTTATAGGTGTGTGGATCTGGCCTCAGAAGTCAGAAGACTAAGGATTTTATTTTATTTTTCTCAGATATGGTTTTCTACACATCCATTATAGAGAAAGTGTGAGGTATGAGAAAATGTAAGGAAGAAAGTGAAAACATCCTATTTTTATCACCAGAAATAGCCACCCTTTTGTTTTGCATAATTTCTCCTTCTCTTCTCTCTCTCATGCTGCAAATATATTTGTAATCCTGCATTTTTTACATAATACCATATCATAAATTTTTTCCCCATAATTTAAAGAAAAAGACTTTGCTAATTTGATGGGAGAAAAGGGACTAATTTTAATTGGCATTCCCTTAATATTTTAGTTAGGATTAATAGGATTGTTAGTTTATTTATTGCCAGAGATTGTCAGGTTTTCTGCTCTGTATCTTTTCACAAAATTGGAACTGTTACTAAAGCAAGCCTCTGATTTCAGATGTCCTAAACGATGCTATATTTGATGAAGATCACGATGAGATGGTGATTGTGAAGGACATAGATATGTTTTCCATGTGTGAACATCATCTAGTTCCATTTATTGGAAAGGTAAGGTTTTCTCTGTTGTTTCTTAACATTTAAAAAAGCACAAAGCTTTAAAATTAGGATAATTATATTTAAAATTGTCACCTAATCCCAAATATCCCAGATATTTTATATATATATATATATATATATATATATATATATATATATATATATATATATATATATAAAATTGATTTTTTACAGAGAGGAAGGGAGAGGGATAGAAAGTTGGAAACATTGAAGAGTGAGAAACATCGATCAGCTGCCTCCTGCACACCCCCTACTGGGGATGTGCCCGCAACCAAAGTACATGCCCTTGACCGAATCAAACCTGGGACTCTTCAGTCTGCAGGCCGACGCTCTATCCACTGTGCCACACCAGTCAGGGCAATATCCCAGATATTTAGAATTACATATAAACTTTTATTCTTCACCAACCTGACTAATCTAATAGCTTGAAATTAACAAAATATAAACAGTGGCAGAAGGCCCTCAGGAAAGGATTTCATTGCAAATGCCATGTTAATAGGGTTAAAGTAATGAGATTAAAGTCTCTCCTTTTTTTCTAGGTAGTTGCTTCGGGCTTTGAAAGCCTTTGTCCTTTATTTTGACTAAATCCTGTTTGATCCAAGATAGACTTTTTAAAAAATTTTATTTATTGATTTTGAGAGAGAGAGAGAGACATTGATTTGTTGTTCCACTTATTTATGCATTCACTGGTTAATTCTTGTATGTGCCCTGACCAGGGTTTGAATCCATAACCTTGGTGTATCAGGATGGTGCTCTAATCAACTGAACTACTGGGCCAGGGCCAAGATAGACTTTTGTATAATATGACATGAGCTGTAATGATGGCAGAAGTTCTTGTAGCAGAAGTTATAGTATTAGTGGATTTAATTTGTTTCCAACCCTTTCTATGTTAAGAAAAATGTGTCTAATGCAAACTAGATAATATTATCTAGCTTGGAGTTAACACACCTTTGAGAACTCGTGGGTTTAGGACCTAGAATTGTCCATTCTCTTCCCTTCCCCCATATCATAATTTTATTTTATTTTGACTTTATTAATAATTTTCAAACAGAAGATGTATAGGAAATAGTATATACCCATCACCTAAACTTAATATTTTTATTAAAGGATTTTATATTTTTATTTTTTATAGAATTAAAACAGAAAAATGCACAGAACATATCAAGATCTAGATCAAGAACTAGAACAGATCAAGATCTAGAATGTTATTAGTATTCCTGGAAGCTCACCTTGTGGCCCTTTTCTAATAATGCCTAACCCATCTCTTAGGTAGATTAGTTTTGCTTGTTTTTTAACTACAGTCATGTGCTGCATAAGGACTTTTTGGTTAATTAAGGATCCCAAAAGATTATAATAGACCTGAAAAATTCCTATCTTAGTGATACCTTATCTCTAGAAACTCTTATCAATGCAGAAGACAGTGGCTTAAATCTGCTTAGCAACCTTTCCCTTGTTACTGTGCTTTCCCTGGTAAATTCCCATAACTGACTCTCCTACCCCTAATATTTTCTTTTGTCTTCAGCTGAATATGGTATTTAAGGTGGTGGCTTTGGCTATTTTCTGAGTTCTCAGTTTTCCTGGGTGTCTCTCATGTATACAGAAGGTATACCTGTTATTAAACTTGGTTTTTCTCCTGATAATCTATCTTTTATTACAGGGAAGTCTCAGCCAAGAACCTAAAAGGATAGAGGGAAATATCTTTTTCCTCCCCCATAGAGAAATAGTCTAGGTGTGTAGTGGCTGTAACATCTAGGTTTGTGTAAGTGCACTGTGATGTTCACACAACCTAGATGGCCCATGGACGCATTTCTTAGAACTTCTCTCTGTGAAGTGGCACATGACTGTATATATAAATGGAAAGAACCTACAGCATGTGTTCTTTGTATCTGGCTGCTTTTGCTCCACATTGTAAGTCATTGATGTCATGGCCTATTGCTGTAGTTTGTTTAGTTTCATTGCTACATATTATTCCATTACACACAAATCCCATACTTTATCTATTCTGTTCATAGGCAGTTAGTGACTTGGCTGAGGCCAGACCCAAGAGCTTGATCCTGTACTCAGCCTCTCACCGCTTCTTTAGGGGTCTCAGACCTAATTCCAGCGTGGTGAGGTTGGGAATAGAAGGGAATTCCTCACATTAATGAATAATTCTAGGAAGCCAGCAGGTTATCTAAGTATTCCACTCAATTCTCATAGTGTTTACCCGGAGGTGGGATAGCATCAGATACCACAGGTTATGGGCTTAGTCCATGAAGACTGCCCACCCCCCACCCCCAGCCTGGAGCCCCATCCTGCCAACACACACACTTCAGAAGCCAGCTGAAAGCCCAGATTCGGATCTGTGCTTCTGACCAACTGGCTACAGATTGGAGGTTCCAACACCCCTCTCCTTGGGTTTGATTAATTTGCTAGAATGGCTCACAAGTACTCAAAGAAACATGTTACTTACTAGGTTACTGGCTTATTGGGAATTCAGCAACTGGGAGCTCTCTGAACTCCATCCTCTCGTGTTATTATGGAGTCTTCATTGTATAGTTACGATTGATTAAATCATTGGCCGTTGTCAATAGATCCAACCTCCAACCCCTCTCCCCTCCTGGGTGGTATGTATGGAGATGGGGTGGGACTGGAAGTTCCAATTCTTTAATCGCTTAGTAGGTTCCATTGGCAACCAGGCCCCATTCTTAGGTGCTGTCCAAGCCACTTCATTAACATAACAAAATACACTCCCTCCCCCACCTCTTAATACTTGAAAAATTCCAAGGATTTTGGGAGTTATGAGTCAGGAATGGTGGATGAAGACCAAATACATATTTTTTACAAATCACAGTATCTCAACACTATACCCTATTACCTTCTGCTAGGAGCACCTCTGTGCTTGTGTTTTTGCTAATTCTGTTTTAAATATAATATTCAGTGATGATTTTCTAAAATGGACATTTAAATGACTTAGGATCTTTAGGAAGACCAAAAATAGTACGAACAATGCACAGATTATAGCCCTGCATGTTAGTATAAAGTTCCAGGGTTCTCAACCTTCTGGCCCTTTAAATACAGTTCCTCATGTTGTGACCCAACCATAAAATTATTTTCGTTGCTCCTTCATAACTGTAATGTTGCTACTGTTATGAATCGTCATGTAAATATCTGATATACAGGATGGTCTTAGGCGAGCCCTGTGAAAGGGTCGTTTGACCGTCAAAGGGGTTGCGACCCACAGGTTGAGAACCGCTGGATAAACATTTCAAGTGGTGCAAAGGCTTTGATTCTATGGGAGAGTTTTAACTCTCTAATTTTCTTTGAAATACCTAACATTTAGGAGCTACTTTACTTTGTCCTCCTGCTGACCAGGAAGGTGATGCGTGGGTATTTGCAAACTCCCACAGCATAGTGGTAGTAGATGAAAAATCACTAATTACTACTATATCAATTATTCATAAGTATAGAAAAGTAGGTGAACAAATGCAACAAATGCTGGCTCACCATGATGCAAATAAGTCTATAATTTTATATTAGGTTAATTGATGGCCTACAATGACCATTTACTTTTAGCCTTTATGGAGAACCAATGTTTTCTCCATACCTAATGTATGGCTCAAAGAGAAGTAACATTTACATATTAGATATTAACCAGTGCCTATTAAGATTACAGAAACGGCTTTGCTTTATAGTAGATTCTATAAGAACATTCGTGTGAGGAGCCAGGTTCTTGTGCAGTCACATTTGCCCCCGGGCTCTTCTCTAGCTGGGAAGCTGGTACGCTCCAGCAGCTTAGAATCGAGGCCGCCATGTGTGACAAAGGGAGTGGAACCCCTCTTTCTGTACAACAGGGTGGGATCTTTAAGGCTACAGTGATGTGTGGAATGACAGTCTTTAAAGTTATAGTTTCAACCATTTAGAGGAGGCTTTTCTGGCTCCACTTAAAAAATGTTTTTTATTGATTTTAGAGAGCGAGGGAGAGAGAGATGCATCGATGAGAGAGGGACATCGATTGGCTGCCTCCTGCACTCCCTCACTGGGGATCTAGCCTGCAATTGGACATGTGCCCTGACCAGGAATCGAATTGGGGACCTGTTGGTTCATGGGTTGGTGCTCAACCACTGAGCCACACCGGCTGGGCCTGCCTACAGTTTACTTTGTTGCAGGATAATTTGCACTTTCTTGATATTTCTCCTCAATAAGGAAAGACTTTAAGAATTGTAAAGAGAATTTAACTTCACCAGGAAATACCATGACTATATTCGAATTTGTTGTTTTATTAATAGAACCATTCTTATATATTTTCCTTTTACTGCATTTATGTAAATTTTAAATGTCTACATATGTGCTTTATTTTTTAAATTTTAAGTCTTCTAGATGTTTTAAAGACACATTTTCATGAGTTGAATTTCATAAAAGTATTCTGTATTGTGTCTCCTAATTTCCTTATTTTGTCACAAGAAAGCACTGTATTTTCACTTGGCTCATAATTTCTGTCTCTTCTCTGAAGGTCCACATCGGTTACCTTCCCAACAAGCAAGTCCTTGGCCTCAGCAAACTTGCAAGGTAAGCATGACTGCGCGGGGAATAGGAAAACAGGCATGTAGGACCTGGGCCTACACAACGAGGATCTCAGCAGGCTTTCCTTCTTGACCAGTGTGGATCTAATGTGGAGGTCACATCGCAATTTAAAATTTATAAAGACTTAGAGGACTTAGGACCTAAAATACAAATGTCCTTTTCCTCACTCCCCCATTGCCTCCACGGCGCCCCTGTCTCCTAGCCTTCCACCCACTGGCATATCCTTGAAGTCCTAGCTCACGCCTTCCTCTGTAGAGCCTTCCCTGACTGGAGAGGCCCTGAGCCCCAGTCCTTTCTGGGTGGCTTAGCTAACAGTGAGGGGTCAGGGAGGAAACCCGGGCAGGGGTGTAACTGCACTGCACTGTTTTCAGACTTTTATTTATTTTTATTTTTTAATATTTTATTGACTTTTTACAGAGAGGAAGGGAGAGGGCTAGAGAATTAGAAACATCGATGAGAAAGAAACATCCATCAGCTGCCTCCTGCACACTCCCTACTGGGGATGTGCCCGCAACCCAGGTATATGCCCTTGACCGGAATCAAACCTGGGACCCTTGAGTCCGCAGGCTGACGCTCTATCCACTGAGCCAAACCGGTTAGGGGTGTTTTCAGACTTTTAATCCAACAGCCATCATTTGGGGTCTCAACCCTGCCTTCAGGCATCTCTCTTGGGTCCTACAGGGCCAGTCAGTTCACTTCTAGTGTCATTGCCTCTGCAGACACAAGTCTGTGTCTTCCTCTCAGCTCTACTCCAAGATAGTGCTTACCATCCTCTCTCCCATTTCTTTCCTTTCTGCTATAGCTTCTTTTCCATTCTTTATCCTATGTGTTCCTTCCTTTAAACATTTTCCCTCTGCTATCATTTTTAAGGTTTTAGGAAGAAGAGTATGGTAATCTATTTAATTGACAGTCAACTTGAGGGTCCATGTTTATATATCTCGGATAGATCCATCATCAGTATTGTAATGCCCCTTTTGTAATTTCTCTGTATAGAAATAGTACTGGGGAAATCCTGGGAGGGTGAGTGTGTGTGTGTGTGTTTGTATGTGTGTGTGTGTGTGTGTTTTGAGAGAGAGTTAAGAACAAAATGAATGCCGAAACCGGTTTGGCTCAGTGGATAGAGTGTCGGCCTGCGGACTGAAAGGTCCCAGGTTCGATTCCGGTCAAGGGCATGTACCTGGGTTGCGGGCATATCCCCAGTAGGAGATGTGCAGGAGGCAGCTGATCGATGTTTCTCTCTCATCGATGTTTCTAACTCTCTATCTCTCTCCCTTCCTCTCTGTAAAAAATCAATAAAAAATATTTTTTTTTAAAAAATGAAGAAAAATAGGTAATGAATACACAGTCAAGTGCTTCCCCTCCAAAACATACTTTTTACAACAAACCAAGCTAAGTTTTCATAACTTGATTGAGGTTATAGTGACCATATCAAAATTGGAGTAAATGGACCTTCATGATCATGTGACTCTTCTGTGGCTCTGATGTGTTTCTGCTTCTTCTCCACCTGGACTGAGTTTTGCCACAGTCCTGAGATGGTCCAGATCTTTTTCAATTCCATATCGAATCTGTAAAACCACCCAGCAGTCTGACAGTTGCCTTCCATGGCTGTTCTTTTTTACTTTCTTTTCACTCATTTCCTCTAGGGATTAAGGAGAAAGTCAGTAGAAGAGAAAAATTTAACTTTCCTGGTGTCTGACTTTGTTCTTGGTCAGTAATCTTGCCACTAGACAGAGCTCCTTGGCCCATGAAAGGATGTTATTGTCTCAGCTGTAATTGCTTCACTGCAATAAGGCTCTTAACACAGATCCAGAATTTCCTTCCACCTCTCAGTGATTTGTACCCAATGGCGGTGCCAAGGGGCGACTGAGAAAGGGTATTGGTGGTGACGGGGTAACGAACCCTACTGTAATTTCTATTGCCAACCCTGCATCTTCCCCATGGAGATATTCTGGCACTGCTGGTGCCAGTCACAGCCTGTCCACCTGTGAAAGGTGTGTAGTGGAGAGTTTTCATATTATAAAACAGCTTGGCAGACTACACAGGCCTTGTTCTTAAGGTGAGCACCTTCTCTCAAAGACCACTGTATGTAGACCATGGGTAACACTTTTATGGAAGTGGATTCCAGAGTGATCCAGTGAGATCTTGGAATAAATGGTAACTTGGGAGTAGAAGGAATAACCTTTAGTTATTTCCTTTTCCAGTGCAAGGAAAAGATCTCAAATAATTAGGCTTTTATGAAACCATACAAAGGAGTTGATTATTAGCCTGGAGATTTGTCCTTAAACTAATAGGATTAAAATTTAAGTGGGGGGGGGGGGGGAGAAAGGAAAGCTAAACCAAGAACTGAGTGTATGTTAGTTTCAGATTTATTGTAAAAAAATTGAGTAAAGGGTCTATTAAGTGGAAAAGAAGGCTAAGTTTTAAAATATATATATATATATTTTTATTGATTTCAGAGAAGAAGGAAGAGGGAGAGAGAGAAACATCAATGATGAGAGAGAATCATTGATCGGCTGCCTCCTGCACACCCCCTACTGGGGATTGAGCCCGCAACCTGGTCGTGGGCCCTTCAGTCCACAGGCAGATGCTCTATCCACTGAGCCAAACCAGCTAGGGCAAAAAGGCTAAGTTTTTATCCAACTGCTTATTCCTTGTAAGAAGTAGGAATATTCAGGGAATGAAGAGTAATAAAGCAAACTGAATGTCTTTGCAAAACTTCACTGTTCATTTTACTCTTGTATGTGAAGTGTGTTATATGCTTGCCTTTAAACGAATGACCTTTCAGTGCCACAGAAGTCAAATATCATCAGTCCAACAGTAAAGCCCAAAGTAATAAGAAAATGCCAGAAGTGAGTTGATCTGGTTGAACTTTAGAATTCTAGAGTAAACCTAGTTTGAATAGAAAGTCCTTTAGTTGTGCTCGCTTCGGCAACACATATACTGAAATCGGAACGATACAGAGAAGATCAGCATGGCCCCTGTGCAAGGATGACACGCAAATCTGTGAAACGTCCCATATTAAAAAAAAAAAAAGAAATTCCTTTTGTTGCTAAAAATCCATTGAACATATATTAATTTTCTTGCCTTAATAACCAAGTGAACAGAATTAAATCTTGAATTTTGAATTGCAGTGCCTCGTGGTAGCCGTGGTTAATCTATTGAACACCCACTGGGGAAGGACACTGTGCCAGAGAGAAGTAGGACATAGCCTCCGCCCTCAAGGAGGGTGAGAGTATGAGGCAACAGGTGCCATGCAAACACCTGGTTTGGAGCTCCCAGTTTAGAGGAGGCAAGGTAGCTGTGGCCTGGCATGGTTGAAGAGGCCCAGGCGTGGAGGGCTGAGCAGAATTCTAAATGGAAGAGAAGTTTCTCTAGGTATAGCTAATGCCTAAGCAAAGGCAAATCAGAGGGTAGGAGCAAGGCATGGTCTGGTGGATAGGGAACACATCTGTTTGTTAGAAATAAGAAATGTAGGCAGGGGTAATGGGGAGATAGTTTAAAAGGCAGGGTAGGCATTAGCTTACAACGAGAACATTTCCCTCCTTCTTTCTCAACTATAAAAGTAACATACATACCAGTTAAATTTAAATACAAATGAGTGAGTAAAAGGAAAGTTTTTCTTTCCTGTTTTCATTCCCCAGAATAAAAACTAGGTATTTCTTTCACTAGTCTCTGGAAAATTTCTATGAAAATACAAACACAAAGCTCTTTACAATTACGAAAACAAAACAAAGCCTCCTCCTCCCCCCCCCACCCCCCCAAAAATAGCGGATCATACTCTACATTTGGCACTACAACTTTTTAAATTCTATTTAAAATACATCAAAATCCCTTGTACATATTTTAGTCCAAAAAGTCCAAGTCCTTTTTAATGGTTACATAGTACTTCTTTGACTGATTAATAGAATTCATTTAACCAGTCCTTAATATACATACAAAGTTTGAAGATACCGTCAAGAAAGAAAAAAAAAATGCTTTGGTGAACATATTTTTATATATTTGCACACTGAATGGTCGCGGGTTTAATTACTGGCCCAGGGCACGTACTTTGGTTGCAGGTTCCACAGCACTGGTAGGGGCACACCAATCAGTGAGTCTCACCTCAATGTTTCTCTGTCTCTCTCTTTTCCCCTCCTCCCTTTCTTCCACTCTCTCTAGAAATCAATGGAAAAAAAAAATACCCTCTGGTGAGGATTCAAAATAATTATACTAAATAAACAAAATAAAAAATATATTTATTGGAGTTCCTTCAATGTTGTTTGCCTGCTGGGAACACAGAAGAATCAGAGTGGCTCCTGCCTTCAGGTTGAGTGGTGAATAGGGCAACCTACCCTTTATTGACTTTATTTGCTGTAACAGGTATAAAGGAACAAGTTGTCAGTTCTATATGAGGGTCATATTGGAGAGAAGAGCCTTAAAATGCCTCATTCACGAACCTTGAGTCCAAATTCATGACCAAAAGGCCAAATTTTAAAGAAAAGGTCCTTAATGTGAATTATTATTCTAAAATGGGTGATTCACAGCATTGGCCAGATTGCTCAGTTGTTACCAGTAGTCGGCAAACTCATTAGTCAACAGAACCAAATATCAACAGTACAACGATTGAAATTTCTTTTGATAGCCAAATTTTTTAAACTTAAACTATAGGGTACTCCTAAGGCTTAGGAAGAGCCACATTCAAGGGGCCAAAGAGCCACATGTGGCTCGCGAGCTGCAGTTTGCCCACCACGGGGTTAGAACATCATCCTCATTACGCCAAGGTTGCGGGTTTAATGCCCGGTCAGGGCACAGACAAAAAGCAACCAAATGAATGCATAAATAAGGGGGACAACAAAGAGATGTTTCTCTTTCTCTCTCTGCCTTCCTTTCTCTAAAAATCAATAATAATAGAGAAAGAAATAAAATGGGTGATTCATGTGGCCGTCTTTACATTTCACAACTAGAGTGAAAGATGTTGAACGGAGAAAAATCATCATTTGACAGATGGTGCTATAAGCTAAGATCAGTCAGCTTTTATTTTGGGAGGGGGTTAATCATATTGATTGCTCAGATGGACCTATTATGTAAAGAGATGTTTGGAGAAGTCTGTTCAGTTCTAATCTGATTATCCTAATAGGGTTAGTTGGCACAGTAGTTGGCAATGGTCTAGCTATTAATGAACAAATATTTATTTTTAACTTGAACTTTAAGCTTTGATTAAACAATATGTTTAATTAGAACACTTGAGCCCTAGCTGGTTTGGCTCAGTGGATAGAACAGTGATGGCAAACCTATGACACGCATGTCAGAGGTGACACGCGAACTCATTTTTTTGGTTGATTTTTCTTTGTTAAATGGCATTTAAATATATAAAATAAAAATCAAAAATATAAGTCTTTGTTTTACTATGGTTGCAAATATCAAAAAATTTCTATATGTGACACGGCACCAGAGTTAAGTTAGGGTTTTTCAAAATGCTGACACGCCAAGCTCAATAGGTTCGCCATCACTGGGATAGAGTGTCAGCCTGCGGACTGAAGGGTACTGGGTTCGATTCTGATCAAGGGCACATGCCTGGGTTGCGAGCTCAATCCCCAGTAGGGGGCATGCAGGAGGCAGCTGATGAATGATTCTCTCTATCATTGATGTTTCTATCTCTCTCTCCTTCTTTCTTCCTCTCTAAAATCAATAAAATATATATGTATATATATATATTAGAATACTGAAGTCTTGGCTTAGAATTGATGACTTGAGAGCTTTAAAATTACTCATCTCTAATTGTGTTTTTCATAAGTGAACTATATACTCTTAATTCTCTCTCTCTTTGAGGACATAGGGACACACCACTCTGTCCTAGTTGGTCTCCATTAGACCTTCCCTCTTTATTGTCCTGTAGTTTTTATATCTTTCTATCCTCCTGTAAGCACTAATCTCCTGCTCACATCCTTTAATTGCTTCAATGAAGTCCTTTTAGTCTTATGAGGAAGCCTTAGCAATTTCACTTTAAAATTTTTATCATTAACTAAAACAAATCTTTCTTTTTTAGGATTGTAGAAATCTATAGTAGAAGATTACAAGGTAAATTTTAAAACCATTTTTTTTACTGAAAAAGTTTTTTCTTATTGTTCTTATAAGTGTAATACGCATGACATAAAATTAAAACCTCATCTACACTAATAAAAGAGAAAAATGGTAATTGGTGTACGGCGATACCCTTTTCATTGGCTAATCAGGGCTATATGCAAATTAACTGCCAACTAAGATTGGCAGTTAACTGCCAACAAGATGGCGGTTAATTTGCATATGTAGGCACAATGCGGGGAGGCGAAAGGGAAAGCAGGAAGAAGCCCCCTGCCACTGACAGTGATCGGAAACCCAGGGGGGAGCTAAGAGCTGGGGGGCAGGGCAAAGGCGGCCCTGGGGCCGCCTTTGCCCTGCCCCCCAGCCATGATCGGAGAATCAGGTGCCTTTTCCACCCTGGCCAGTGATAGCAGGAAGTAGGGGTGGAGCTAGCTGGGATGGGAGCTGGGCACAGTCGAAGCTGGCAGTCCCAGGAGCTAGGGGTCCCTTGCCTGGGCCTAAAGCGAAGCCCACGATCGCGGGGCCGCTGCAGCTGCAGGTCCCCGCTGCCCGGGCCGGATGCCTAGGCCAGAGGCGTTAGGCCTGGGCAGGGGTGGAGCTTGCAACCGCAGGGAGCTGGGGGTCCCCTGCTCAGGCCTGACACCTCTGCCAGAGGCCTCAGGCCTGGTCAAGGGGCCGATCCGGTGATTGGTGATCGGAGGGTGATGAGGGTCAACTCCTCTGGCCGAGGCGTCAAGCCTGGGCAAGGGGCAGAGCCAGCAATCGGAGGGGTCTGGGGGTTCCCTGCCCAGGCTTGACGCCTGGGCCAGAGGCATCAGGCCTGGGCTGGGGGCAGAACCAGTGATGGGGGGAAATGAGGGTCCCCTGCCCAGGCCTGACGCCTCTGGCCCAGGCGTCAGGCTGGGCAAGGGGCTGATCCTGTGATTGGAAGGTGATGGGGGTCAACGCCTGAGGGCTCCCAGTATGTGAGAGGGGGCAGGCTGGGCTGAGGGACACTCCTCCCCACACACCCAGTGCACGAATTTCGTGCACCGGGCCCCTAGTAGGAATATAAAACAGAAAATGTCTGCTATATATATTCCTTCACATTTTTATGCATATACAAACATTTTAAAATAAATTAATTTTATTACATTTCAAAACGGGCTCATATTATACATAATGGGCTTCACTTATCTTTTTTCTCTATCCCCCCCCCACCCCTTACATCTTAAACATTTTCCCCCCACAGAAATGTAAGTATTTCATTTGTTTTGCCCGCTGTTCAGCGTTCCATTGCACGGCTGTGCTGTGGCTTCATTTAATCAATCCCTGCTCTGATAGACATTTGGGAAATTTGTCAGCTTTCAAATGGATGTAATGCTGCAGTGAATGTATGTATTCAAAGGTCAGTTGTGTATTCAGCACAGGAACTGCCGAGGTTAACTCACTGGTTTTCAGCATTGCTCTAAGTACAATTCAATAATCACACTGTAACCCCCTTGTTAATCCTGTTGCCGAGCTATTTTTTTCATTTGCTCTGCTCTCCTCTGTGGAGGTGCTTGTTACCAATATTCTGTTGGTCTTGCTGCACACCTGAGAGACAGTTGCTGCTCTACTCCATTCCCTCCAGGGGTGCTGGAGGGCGCCTGGCTTCCTGAGCTGGTCAGCACCTGTACTGAGGGCCAGGATGCGACAGGGGCCTCCTGTGGCCCAGGCAGCAGACAGAGCCAGCTGGTCAAAGCTGGTGTGTCTCGGCTTTTACCTCTCTCAGAAGTCTGCTTTTTGAGATTTTTATATATCCTAGAGACAGCAAAAACGTTCAGCTGTTTGTGTCAGACACTTAAACTGAGCTCCTTGTCACATCCACAGTTCAAGAGCGCCTTACGAAACAGATTGCCGTAGCAATCACAGAAGCCTTGCGGCCTGCGGGAGTCGGGGTCGTGGTTGAAGCAACGTAAGTCCGTATTTGCCTTTAATAATGTCATCGTGGTGCATGAAGGAATATTCATTTCATTTCCTGTGTTGCCAATACGGGAACTAGGGTATGGGAGCCTGTTTTGTGTGTGTAAGTTTGGGGGCGGAGGTTGTGGACGAGTAGGGAGTCATAAGCTTAGGTGTAGTGATTTGCACAGGCATTAGCGTTGTATATCTTCTCTCTCTCTTTTTTTTTAAAAATATATTTTATTGATTTTTTACAGAGAGGAAGGGAGAGGAATAGAGAGTTAGAAACATTGATGAGAGAGAAACATCGATTAGCTGCCTTCTGCACACCCCCCACTGGGAATGTGCCTGCAACCAAGGTACATGGTCTTGACGGTCTTGACCGGAATCGAACCTGGGACCCTTGAGTCCGCAGGCTGATGCTCTATCCACCTAGCCAAACCGGTTAGGACTGTATATCTTCTCTTGATTTCTTCTTTAGCTCTTTGTTGCTCCAACCAGAGTTTTTCTAATATTTTGGCACATATTTTAAAAAGTAGAGAGAACTAAGAATGGGTACCAAGGGCACCAGAAGACACTTGTTTAAGTTGGAATGCATTATGAGAATTGCATGCAGCTTGTGGGCAAAATTCTCATGCATTCTCCTGGTGTGGCATGGACTCTGCACTGTGCATGCTCTCCAGCTTCGCCAGGTCGCTCAAACTCACCGTGGTCACCGTCCTGGGTTCTGGATGCTTCACCATTCACTGAACACCTCACCTAGCATAATGCTGTCTTGGTCATGAAAATGGAACAAGTGAGAGCTGTGGATTTCTTCTTATCTCGAACTTGCTGTATCTCCGTAGACCACTTGTATTATTTTCACCTAGGAAGAACATCCCATTCTCCCCTCTCCTGTTGGATGCCTTAAGGATTCGACCACTGAGAAGAATAAAAGATAGAAAACTAAGCAACTTTAAAATATATATATTTTTAGATAAAATTTATCTAAGCGAACCCAGTTTAATCAGATTTAATCTTTCGGCCTGCTTTTTATTTGAAAAACCAAACCAGTAACTGTTTATTCTCCCTTGGTTGGCTTGTTTTGTAGACACATGTGTATGGTAATGCGAGGAGTACAGAAAATGAACAGCAAGACTGTGACCAGCACGATGCTGGGTGTGTTCCGGGAAGATCCAAAGACGCGGGAAGAGTTCCTCACCCTCATCAGGAGCTGCTGAACATTCAGTGTACCCCGTGTGCTCCGCAGATCAGGCCCCTAGTAGCATTGGTTGTCTGGTTTCATTGTTTGTACAATTCTCTTCCCAATTGTGAAACTTACTCCTTGTCACTAATTGTGTTTAATAATTATTTATTGCAAATCAAATAAAGTTAATTTTAATATGGGGTGGGCCCGCTGCTTTGTTCCTGCCACTGCGTAGTGGCACCATTCACGCACACTGCCGATAGCGTTGTTATCACTGCCATTCGGTAACTGAGGATGCTGGGGAGAAAGAAATAATGTATTCTGTTCAAATAATCTGGTGATTTGGTTCATAAGCGTAGGAGTGTTGGGAATGGGAGAAAACTATGGCCAATATACTGCTTCTTCCATTCCCCAAACAAAAGTGGTATAATGCTTAAAATAACTTATTATACAGCTCTGCAAATTCAAAGTTCACCAGGCTCCACTCTAATCATGTTTATTAAACCACCAGTAACACTTATTTTTTATATATTTATTTTTGACTGTCTAGTTGTAATGTTAGTCACCAAGGCAAGGTGATGGATTACTTATGTTTTTTATTTTACTGTGAATTAAAAAGGAACATTTCTACCTGCTGTTCTTTTTAAAATTCATGTATCGGGAATTAATTCCTGGAGTTGTTTACGAGTGTGTTCTCATGTCAACATACAGGGATTTAGACATTTAACTCTCTGTGCCTTGATGAGAATATCACACCATTTGGAGTGTAGATACCTTCGCCTTTATTTAAAAGCCATTATATTATGAGATTGAGTACTAACTCTGCGTCCACTGTCAGTGTGGTGTAGTGGTGGTGTCTGTGAAAATGCACCATAGTCTTCTGGAATCCCTGGAAAATACTGGAAGCCCCATACTGGTTTCCCTTGTGGTCCATGAAGGTCTTGTCTTCAGTGTAACTGTACAAGTGGGCCAGGTCTTTTAGTCTGGGAAGCTGTTGCCTTATTGATGATTATCTTAAAGTTTCCTCTACTGGGGCCGTGTTGGGCCAAATTAAAACAGTAAAATAACCCAACTCCCCTGCCAAAATTAATTATTCTTGAAGAAGCCTCTTATTTGGCTGACATAGTGCTCCTCACATTGATCCCATTACCTTAAGAAGAATTGACGACAGTGATTGCTTTAACTTTGGTAGTCTTAGCTCTGCACTTTGTTTGGCTTACGATGAGACACAATGGAAGAGATTTAAAAAAAAATTCCCTACTTCCGTTTCCTATATTCTGCACTTGGAGTTTCTAAAGTACAGTGGTGGTTGATTTTGAGTTCCTTTTAAAATTGAAGCCAATAAAAACATTATCCTGCTTAATATTTAGATATTTACAAGTAGAATTAAATGCTCAACTCATGTTTGGTATCTTAAAGTAAAATCAGGTGTAGCTTGGAGGACCAAAGACATTGTTAGTTATAAATTTATCTTTCTGAGATCTATTGTATTCCTTTGTAAATGACTTCCCTAGAAGTGTTCTCATTAAGGTCTAATGTATCCATAGGCTGTCATCTTATTGGTAAATGCAAAATAATTACCTTGTTTTACTCTGGTCTGTAGTGCTTTAAAATTACCTTTTCATATCCACGACTTCGAATCCATTTTGGGGACTTTTAACACTGTTCAATGAAATTGTCTGAATTTTATGTGTGTCTGTGTGTATTCCTGAAGTTAATTCTATTTAAATTATTAAAGTGTTATAACTTTGCTCTTGTGAAAGTCGTTTCTTTTTGAACCACTGGTATAGCTATAGCAATCAATCAGGTGGTTTTCACTGTATTCTGTTTTAGCAAAGAAGGGCTTCTTGCAGCCACGAAGCTATTAGAATGTAAATCCCAGCTACAGTACAAATTAACCGTAGGTCTGGGATGAGAGAGAGGAATCTGAGTAGCCTCTGTGTCCCTGTTGTTTTAAGCTTAGTTTGAGTAACTTCAGCCCCCTGCGAACTGGCGCTCCTTTCCGTGTGGGAGTAGCTGGGGGAGGAAGAGCTGGAGCCTGGAGCCAGGCAGTGCAGGGAGTGGAAGAAAGTGTTCCTCCTTCTAGAGAAGAGCCCCTCTTGGGCAAAACTTCCAATTAGGTGCAAAGATGTTGCTGCCTGTTTCCTGTCTGTGCCTGGTGACTTCATCAGACCCTCTTTCCTGGTAGTCTCGTCTCCATTCCTGCTCCACCTGGCAGAGGCCCCTGCCCTCACTGGTTGTCAGCACATCTAGGTACTGGTGCACTGGAGAGGCCGGTGGCTCCTCAAAGGACCCCGTAGACTGTTGGGTAGCAAGTCTCATCACCCAAATTAGGAATGCTTATGGAAATAACACAGTCCTGAAACCACAACTCACAGATGTCAGTGAAACAATGAGCTTCTCAACTAAGCCCAAGATGCTGCTCCTGAGTTTCATCCCTAAAGATTGGTTGGCTGAGTTCCTTGTTTTGTCACTTAGTGGAAGAGCAGTGCAAATACCGAAGGATTTCAAGAAGGCTGCCTGTCAACCCAGAACAGCTGGATTCACGATGTCCCGGATCCTCCTGCTGAAAGTGAGAGCATCTTAATAGATGAGTTTCGGGGAAATGTAAATTCCCAACAGCACCACCCTCCCAGAGGCACTTGCTTTGTTTATTTTAGTCTCTATTATGGGAAAATAAAATATACAACGATAGACCATACGTGAGTACATAAACTTCCATGTACTTATCACCCAGCTACAATAAGTCTCAACCTCTGGACATCTTGATTCCTCCATACTTCCCATTCCCACTGGACTATTTCTCTTTTTGTTTCTTTTATCCTCACTAGAGGATATTTTTTTCATTGATTTTTTTTTAAGAGAGTGGAGGCGAGATAGGAGAGAGACAGAGAAAAACAGAGAGAAACATCAATGTGTGAGAGACACATCAATTGGTTGCCTCCCCGAGGTACATGCCCAGTGCTCTGCTGAGCCAAGCCATGCAAGGCCCCACTGGATTATTTCAAAGCAAATTTCAGACATCATTTAAAATTTTTTAAATTTATTTTTATTTAAATCAATTTATTTTGTAATTACAGTTGACATAAAGTATATTAGTTTTAGGTGTACAACATAGTGATTAGATATTCATATTCCTTCTGAGTGATCACCCTAATAAGCCAGGCATTTCATCCATAAATATTTCAGATTATCTAAACAAAAAGAAATCATGTAAAAACCCCACAAACCATTCATTATACACAAAATCAATGCTTCTATATTAAACATCTGGTCAGCATTCAATTTTTCCCTATTGTTTCATAAGTTTTATTTTTTACAGTTTATTTAAATCAAGGTATAAATGAATTTCATACATTGCAATTGGTTGATCTGGTTTATTTTGTTGTTGTTAATCTTTATCCGAAGATATTTTTCCATTGATTATTAAAGAGAGTGGAAGGGAGGGAGAGAGACAGAGAGAAACATTGATGTGAGAGAGACACATTGATTGGTTGCCTTCTGCATGTGCTCTGACCAGGGTCGGGGATGAGCCTGCAATTACGGTACGTGCCCTTGACCAGAATCAAACCTGTGACCCTTCAGTCCATGGACCAACAGTTAATCCACTGAGCCAAACCATCCAGAGCTTTTTGTGTGTGTGTGTGTGTGTGTGTGTGTGTGTGTGTGTGGTGAAAAGCACATAACATAAAGTTTACCATCTTAACCATTTTAAGTGTATAGTACAGTAGTAATTATATGCACATTGTTGTGGAACACATTTTTAAAACTTATAAAACTGAAACTCTACCCATTGAACAACTCCCCTTTGTTACTTCCTTCCAGCCCCTGGTAACCACTAGTCTACTTTGTTTCTGAGTTTGACTACTTTAGGTATCTCATATATATAAAATCATGGATATTTGTCTTTTTGTCACTGGCATGATGTCCTTAAGATTCATCCATGTTTAGCATATAACAAGATTTCCTTCTTATTTATTTATTTATTTATTTATTTATTTATTTATTTATTTAATGTTTTATTTTATTTTTATTTTTTTAAAATATATTTTATTGATTTTTTACAGAGAGGAAGGGAGAGGGATAGAGAGTTAGAAACATCAATGAGAAAACATTAATCAGCTGCCTCCTGCACACCTCCTACTGGGTATGTGCCCGCAACCAAGGTACATGCCCTTGACTGGAATCAAACCTGAGACCCTTTGGTCCGCAGGCCAACACTCTATCCACTGAGCCAAACCGGTTAGGGCTTTATTTTTTGACAGTGGCAAGAAGTAGTTTATTGGTGGAGGCAAGGGACCTGCACCCATGAGTGGTGGGTTCAGACCTGGCCAGTGACCTAGATATCCATGTTCTTGACCAGGTCCTGCAGATAGGCCTTGTACTGCTCTGATGTGAGAGAGAGAGGCTAGCTGTTGGAAATGTGCAGGTCCACAGTGTTCTCCAACAAGGAGGCACCCCCTACCTGCACCAATTCTAGCCAAGTCCTGAGGCACGTGGGAACAACCTTGACCATCACTAGCTTCTTGGTCCACAGCTGGTGCTGGGGCCGTGGCTCCCCCATGCAGAACCAGAAGGTGTAGCGTGGTGAGCATCTGCTTCCTTTGATGAAGGCAATCAGTCTGTCACAAATGGCCCCAGGTTGAGCATGCTTCCTTCCATCTCTTTGGGGACCTCACCATCAGGCCCTCTGCAGCTCCTCACCCACAGCCCAGTATGGGCGGCAGGAGCCCAGCCTCTGGGCGCAGAGCCACTGCCCTGCTCCCCACAGAGCGAGTCCCCTGCCCAGGCAGCTCAGCACAGGACTCACATAGCCCTTCACGGCCCTGTCTGCCAGGAATGCCCCAGGGGCTGGTAGTGTTATCGGCTGCCCAGGGAGTGTCCTGTCCCTTTCTTCTGACCCCACCAGCCGCAGGCCCTTGGGGCAGAAGACTGTCTGCTGGGAGACTTGGCACCCCGGTAGAAGGCAGTCACCTCGAACTCCCATCCGTCCTGGGGCATCAATAGCTGCTTCAGTGGGTTTTCAGGGGGCTCTGAGTTTGAGTAGGGAGCAGGAATGTCTAAGTTGGGGCTCAGCAAGAGCTGAGGCTCGAGGCCCCCTCATCTGGAATTGAGCCCCAGGCCATGTCTTTCAGTAACTCCTCCAGAATGTCTTCCTGGGTGTCAGAGGTATTGAATCTGCCACCGGTGTCTGGAGAAGTCTCCAGCTCAGGGAAGTCCCCAACTGAGTTCACAAACTCATAGTTCTTGTGTGGGTCGTGCGGGTTCTTGCTCTGGTCCTCAGCTAAACGCAACACTTCCTGTTCAGGGCAGACCTGCAATTCCTCTTCCAGGGTGGCAGGTCAGGCTTATCTTTCCCAGGAGCGTAGGCACCTCTGGCCTCTGCCCAGGCCTCCAAGATGCCAAAGTCCTCCTGCTGGACATCCTGCCTCAAACCATGCCTCCAGGGGATGCGGAAGCGCCTGCGGCTCTGGTCCAGCCAAGCCACGCCCTCCAGCTGCCCCTGGTTCAGCTGAGACTCCAGCCCAGGCAGGCTCCGAGGTTTTTGGGATCCCATGTCGGGCCATCAGCTGAGCTTTAGGGCAGTGAAGCTTTGTTTTCTGCAGATTTCTTGAAATAAAAACGACTTTCTCGTCTTTTGGGCAACAAACCCCAAAGAGGTGACACCCGAAGCCCGGACATTCCTCCTCCCCGTTCCCCTTTTTGGCTTTCTGCCTTTTTTATTTTTTAATGTATTTTTATTGATTTCAGAGAGGAAGGAAGAGGGGAAGATAGATAGAAACATCAGTGATGAGAGAGAATCATTGATCGGCTGCCTCCTGCAAGCCCCCCACTGCGGATCGAGCCTACAACCCAGGCATGTGCCCTTGACCAGAATTGAACCTGGACCTTTCAGTTCGCAGTCCGATGCTCTATCCACAAACTGGCTAGGGCAGATTTCCTTCTTTTTTTTTTTTTTTTTTTTTTTTTTTTTTTTAATTAAATCTTTATTGTTCATATTATTACATTTGTTCCTTTTTTCCCCCCCCCATAACTCCCCTCCTCCCAGTTCCCGCCCTACCCTCCGCCCTCACTCCCCACCCACTGTCCTCATCCATAGGTGCACGATTTTTGTCCAGTCTCTTCCCACATCTCCCACACCCCTTTCCCCCCCAAGAATAGTCAGTCCATTCCCTTTCTATGTCCCTGATTCTATTATAATCAACAGTTTATTCTGTTCATCAGATTATTTATTCACTTGATTTTTAGATTCACTTGTTGATAGATGCATATTTGTTGTTCATAATTTGTATCTTTACCTTTTTCTTCCTCTTCCTCTTCTTAAAGGATACCTTTCAGCATTTCATATAATCCTGGTTTGGTGGTGATGAACTCCTTTAGCTTTTCCTTATCTGTGAAGCTCTTTATCTGACCTTCAATTCTGAATGATAGCTTTGCTGGATAAAGTAATCTTGGTTGTAGGTTCTTGGTATTCATCACTTTGAATATTTCTTGCCACTCCCTTCTGGCCTGCAAAGTTTCTGTTGAGAAATCAGCTGACAGTCGTATGGGTATTCCCTTGTAGGTAACTGAGTTTCTTTCTCTTGCTGTTTTTAAGATTCTCTCTTTATCTTTTGCTCTTGGCATTTTAATGATGATGTGTCTTGGTGTGGTCCTCTTTGGATTCCTTTTGTTTGGGGTTCTCCGCGCTTCTTGGACCTGTAAGTCCATTTCTTTCACCAGGTGGGGGAAGTTTTCTGTCATTATTTCTTCAAATAGGTTTTCAATATCTTGCTCTCTCTCATCTTCCGGCACCCCTATAATTCTGATGTTGGTACGCTTGAAGCTGTCCCAGAGGCTCCTTACACTATCCTCGCATTTTTGGATTCTTTTTTCATTTTGCTTTTCCGGTTGGATGTTTTTTGCTTCCTCGCATTTCAAGTCATTGACTTGATTCTTGCGCTCCTCTGGTCTGCTGTCGGGCGTCTGTATAATATTCGTTATTTCAGTCCGTGTGTGCTTAATTTCTAGTTGGTTCCCCAATATAAGATCGAGGGTCTTATTAGTTTTCGTGTAGAGCTCATTAAGTTTATCAGCAGCTTCTAAACAGTTCTTGAGAGACCTTAAAAGTGTGGTTCTGAACTCTATTTCTTCCATTGACAATTTTGTCCTGTTTCTTTGTCTCCGCATTTTGTTATGCTTCCTTGGTGCACCCCCTAGTGGTCTTTGTTCGCAGTCTTATAGATAAATCTTGATTGCTGTAGCTAATTCCAGGGAGGGTTTGACCTCCAGGCCAAGTGGCTATGAGATTCAGCTGTGTCAGCGGTGAGAGAACTTCTGTCCTCTAGGGAGGTGCTAATCTAGCCTTTGCCTGAGGCTATCCGGCAAATGCCTTTGCCTGAGGCTATCCGGCAAATGCCTCTGTGCAGGGCTTGGGCAGGGCGGGTCGAACAGGATCAACAGTGTGGGCCGGAGAGAGCAGTTATGGCGGCTCTCAGTCCTGTCCCAAGGGGCTCTGCCTCTCTGAGTCCCAGCACCCGCTGCAAAGCTTGGAGAGAAAGCTGCACTCGCTCTGACCGAAGCCAGACAGTCCCGCTTCTTCCGCCTGAGTCTGGGTCCCTAAAGACTCGCCCGGATCTGGAGCTCAGAGTCTGCGACTCCCTCCCGATTGAAAACAACAACCGCGCCCTCCGCCGCCAGCCCGCTCCGCGCACTCCGCACCTCAGAATTTGACTTCAGCACTGCGCCTCCTCTGAGTGTCCGTATGCGTTTCTCTTTCCTCCTAGTTGTAGGACTTCCACTCAGCCAGCGCCCCTGTGGTTCTGGGTGATGTCCCTTCCGTTTTTTGGTTTCACTTTTGAAGTAGTTGTTCAAAGCAGCAAACTCCGGCGTTAACCTATGCCGCCATCTTGGTTCCCTCGATTTCCTTCTTTTTAAAGGTTGAATAATATATTAGGGTTTATATAAACTACATTTTCTTTTATTATTATTATTTTTTTAATCCTCACCAGAGGATATTTTTTTCCATTGATTTTCAGAGAGAGTGGAAGAGAGAGGAAAAGACAGAAACACACCAATTTGTTGCCTCCTGCACACGCCCTGACCAGGGTCTGGGATGGGGAGGAGCCTGTAACCAAGGTACGTGCCCTTGACAGGAATCGAACCCAGGACCCTTCGGTCTGCAGGTCAAGGCTCTATCCACTGAGGCAAACCGGCTAGGGCTAAACTACATTTTCTTTATGCATTCATCCCCTGATGGACATTTAGAGTGCTTCCACCTCTTGGCTATTGTGAATAATGAACATGGATGTGCAAATTATCTTCTCAACATCCTGTTTTCAATTCTTTTGGATATATATATGCAAAGGTGAAATTACTGAATTATATGGTAATCCTTTTTTAAAAAATATTTTTAATTGATTTTTTTTTTTTTTTTTTGAGCGGAGGGGAGAGGGAGAGAGAAAGAGAAACATCAATTGGCTGCCTCCTGCACACCCTCTACTGGGGATCCAGCCCACAACCCAGACATGTGCCCTGATTGGGAATTCAACCAGCAACCCTTAGGTGCATGGGATGACACCCAACCAACAGAGCCGCACCAGCCAGGGCTTCATGGTAATTCCTTAACACATTTTTTTGAGGAATCTCTATATTGTTTTCCATGGCTACTGTACCATTTACATTCCCACCAACAGTGCACAACAATTTCTCTATAGTTTTGCCAAAACTTATTTTTCAGTTTTTTTGATAGTGGCCATTCTGATGGGTATGAAGTAATATCTCATTATAGTGTTGATTTGCATTTCCCTGATGATTAATGATGTTGAGCATCTTTTCATATGAATGTTGGACATTTAATGTAGGGTATCCCCCAAAATGTAGACACATACTTAAAATAATTATAAAGGCAGTGTTTATTAAAGTACATTTCTTTTTTTTAAAAAAAAAACATATTTTATTGATTTTTTTTACAGAGAGGAAGGGAGAGGGATAGAGAGTTAGAAACATCGATGAAAGAGAAACATCGATGAGCTGCCTCCTGCACACTCCCTACTGGGTATGTGCCCGCAACCAAGGTACATGCCCTTGACCGAAATCGAACCGGGGACCCTTGAGTCCGCAGGCCGATGCTCCATCCGCTGAGCCAAACTGGTTAGGGCATACATTTCATTTTCAAAATTGAGCTATTGGCTGTTAAAGTGTATATACATTTTTGGGGGACACTGTATTTTTCTTTGGAGAAATGTCTATTCAAGCCCTTTGCTCATTAGGCTATTTGTATATATATTTTTTGTTGTTGAGTTGTAGGAGTTCTCCATATATTAACCCCTGTCAGATAAAGGGTTTGCAAATATTTCTTCTAATTTTTATGTTGCCTTTCACTCTGTTGAGTACTGCATAGAAGTGTTTAAGTTTAATGTAATCCCCTTCGTCTATATTTGCTTTTGTTGCCTGTATTTTTGCTGTCATATACAGGAAATCATTGTCCATTACAATATCACAAAGCTTTCGCCTATATTTTCTTTTAGGAGTTTTATAGTTTCAGTTTTTGCATTTAGGCCTTTAATTCATGTTAATTTTTGTATATGGTATAAGGCAGCGGTTCTCAACCTGTGGGTCGCGACCCCTTTGGGGGTCGAACGACCCTTTCACAGGGGTCACCTAAGACCATCGGAAAACACATATATAATTACATATTGTTTTTGTGATTAGTCACTATGCTTTAATTATGTTCAATTTGTAACAATGAAAATACATCCTGCATATCAGATATTTACATTATGATTCATAACAGTAGCAAAATTACAGTTATGAAGTAACAATGATAACAATTTTATGGTTGGGGGTCACCATAACATGAGGAACTGTATTAAAGGGTCACGGCATTAGGAAGGTTGAGAACCACTGGTATATGGTAAGGGTCTAGCTCTAGCTTCATTTTTTTTTCATCCTTATCGAGTTTCTCCAGCACCATTTGTTGAAGAGACTATCCTTTGCCCATTGTGTCACCTTGGCACCTTTGTCAATGATCATTGTATCATATAGGTGAGGATGTGTTTCTGGGCTCTCTCTTCTGTTCCATTGGTCAATATCCCTGTCTTTATGCCAGTACTATACTATTTTGGTTATTGTGGTTTTATAATACATTTTGAAATCAGAAAGTGTGAAGCCTCCAGCTTATTTTTCTTTCTCAAGATTGTTTGGGTCATTCAAGGTCCTTTGAAATTGTACATGAATTTTAGAATTTTTTTTCTGTTTCTGCAAACGATACCATTGAGCTTTTGATAGAGATGGCATTGAATGTGTAGATTGTTTTGTGTAGTACAGACATTTTAAGAGTAATTAGTCTTTCAATTCATGAGTGTAGGCTATCTTTGCATTTATTTGTGTCTTTAATTTCTTTTATCAATGTTATGTAGTTTTTAGAGTACAAGTCTTTCACCCCCCTGGTTAAGTTTATTCTTAAGTATTTTATTATTTTAAAAAATAGACTATTTGTAAAGGAGTTTTGGGTGCACAGCAAAATTGAGGAGAAGTTACAGAGATTTCCCATATACTTCCTCTTCCCATTTATGAGTAGCTTCCCTTGCTATCAACATCCCTCACCAGAATGGAACATGTGTTGCAGTTGATTAACTCACCTTGACACATCATTATCACCCAAAGCCCATAGTTTATATCAGGGTTCACTCTTGATGGTGTTCATTCTATGGGTTTGGGCAAAGGTATAATGACAAGCATTCACCATTATAATGTCATCTAAAGTAGTTTCCCTGCCCTAAAAGTCCTCTCTGCTCCACCTATTCATCACCTATTTTATTCTTTTGAACACTATTGCAAATGGAACTGTTTTCTTTTAAAAAAAATATATTTTATTGATTTCAGATAGAAAGGGAGAGGGAGATAGAAACATCAATGATGAGAGAGAATCATTAATAGGCTACCTCCTGCATGTCCCCTACTGGGGATTGAGCTCGCAATCAGGCATGTGCCCTTGACCAGAATCAAACCTGGGACCCTTCATTCCTCAGGCTGAGGCTCTATCCACTGAGCCAAACCGACTGGGGCTGGAACTTTTTTCTTCCTTTTTTTTTAAAAAAAATATATTTTATTGATTTTTTACAGAGAGGAAGGGAGAGAGATAGAGAGTTAGAAACATCGATGAGCGAGAAACATCGATCAGCTGCCTCCTGCACATCTCCTACTGGGGATATGCCCGCAACCCAGGTACAAGCCCTTGACCGGAATCGAACCCGGGACCCTTCAGTCCGCAGGCCAACGCTCTATCCACTGAGCCAAACCGGTTTTGGCGGGAACTTTTTTCTTAATTTCTTCCTTGGATAGTTTGTTGGTTGATATGTTTTTTTAAGTCCTTTAAAAGCTATGGAATCACCTCTCATTCTCCCTTTCCCGCCTTTTCCTTGCAATTATTTGGGCATTTGTTTTTGGAGAAGTCCTATGTTTACCCTAAGAAACATCAACTGCCTGAATGTCTGTGGCTGTCTGAAAGAAGTGGAACTTTGGGTAGCAAAGGAAAAAAGTATTACTTTCTGTTGCAACACTTGCCCATGTCCTTAAACTCCTGCTGCTGAGGCAGCCAGGGTTGGCCTGGTTCTGCTCAGCCTTTACTTGAACACAGCCCTTCTTTGTTTTGTGACTCAGATTCCTCATGCTCATCCTCCCCAAACACATTTTTTTTTTTTTTTTGCAATGCGTGGGTAGGGGTGGGGGAGGCCTGTCCTTTCTGGACAGTCTTTAGTTTTAAAGCATCTGTCACATGACTTCCTTGGCCGCCATGATTTCAATTAAGGTGGAAGGGTTATTATAAAAATGGAAATAGTGAATCACAAAAACATGGCATCACCTTGAGAGCCTGTCCCTGGGGAATTCCAAGGTTTAGGTGGAATGGTAGAAGTGCCTGGGTAGCTGACTTCTTCCATTTCCGCGGCCCTCTCAGTAAGAATACCAGGTGGGGAGGGAAGTGACACACCAGGTACTGTATTGAAGCTGCTTCTTCTACCCTCTGCCTAATGGTGTAGTTGTGACTCGCTTACAAGTTCTGCTGGGAGAACTCCTAGCACATGCATCGCACAGCCCTGACACCTTCATCCGCGTTTCCACTTATTTCTGCATTCTCCTGTTTGGTTTGAGCAGATCCTTTAACTTATGGAACTGGCTGTGCTGCCCAGACAGACATGGTTTGACTGTTGGTCAGTGTTGAGAAAGCTGTGGTGAGGGAGACCTGTGATGAAATACCCGGGCATGTGTGAAAACACCCTCCAAGGCTGTCCCATTGATGCCTTGTTGATTTTCTCCTGATCTTAGGACAAGTTTCTTCTCCTCCCTCCTTTTTCTGGATCTTTTCCTGTTTGAAAATGTGCTGAACAAATAGACAAATTAGACATTTTTCTTTATAATTTGTCTTTCTGTGAGGTTTCCCATTATGTGTGTGATGATGCTAATTTTTGCATCATGTTCTACCTTGACTGGCAAATTTCGTTATAGAGATTTTTCTCCTGGCAGAGCCATTTCATGTCTAAAACCAAAGGATAAACAGAATAAGAAGCAGAAAAGTTAGTACATAAAAATCAGTTTAAAATGGCAAGCAGGGACCACAGAATTCATTCAGATTGGTCATTTGAAAGGTACTTTTAACCAAGGACAGCTAATCCCAGAGCAAAATTTCTCACTTCTCATTAGTGGCTGTTTCTGAAAGGTGGTTTGCCTGTGAGCAAGGAACGTGTGAATTTGAAGCCTCTATCAAATCTTGTCTGACCTTCTCTTACTCAGCAGTTGTCAACATCACCTCACAATGGAAGGGTGGGAGGAAAGTGGCTACTTATATCAATGCTTGAATGCTTTGTTAACAGAATTTCCATATAAATTTAAAAATAATTATAAAATAAAGAGTGTCATGTGCACTTGAAGTATAGACAGGTCAACAATGAGTTCTCATGGCTTTTTAATTTTTTTATTTTTATTTTTATTTTTTTTTAATTAAATCTTTATTGTTCAGATTATTACATTTGTTCCTTTTTTTTCCCCCCCCATAACTCCCCTCCTCCCAGTTCCCGCCCCACCCTCCGCCCTCACTCCCCACCCACTGTCCTCATCCATAGGTGCACGATTTTTGTCCAGTCTCTTCCCACATCTCCCACACCCCTTTCCCCCCCAAGAATAGTCAGTCCATTCCCTTTCTATGTCCCTGATTCTATTATAATCAACAGTTCATTCTGTTCATCAGATTATTTATTCACTTGATTCTTAGATTCACTTGTTGATAGATGCATATTTGTTGTTCATAATTTGTATCTTTACCTTTTTCTTCCTCTTCCTCTTCTTAAAGGATACCTTTCAGCATTTCATATAATCCTGGTTTGGTGGTGATGAACTCCTTTAGCTTTTCCTTATCTGTGAAGCTCTTTATCTGACCTTCAATTCTGAATGATAGCTTTGCTGGATAAAGTAATCTTGGTTGTAGGTTCTTGGTATTCATCACTTTGAATATTTCTTGCCATTCCCTTCTGGCCTGCAAAGTTTCTGTTGAGAAATCAGCTGACAGTCGTATGGGTATTCCCTTGTAGGTAACTGCGTTTCTTTCTCTTGCTGCTTTTAAGATTCTCTCTTTATCTTTTGCTCTTGGCATTTTAATGATGATGTGTCTTGGTGTGGTCCTCTTTGGATTCCTTTTGTTTGGGGTTCTCCACGCTTCTTGGACCTGTAAGTCCATTTCTTTCACCAGGTGGGGGAAGTTTTCTGTCATTATTTCTTCAAATAGGTTTTCAATATCTTGCTCTCTCTCATCTTCTGGCACCCCTATAATTCTGATGTTGGTATGCTTGAAGCTGTCCCAGAGGCTCCTTACACTATCCTCGCATTTTTGGATTCTTTTTTCATTTTCCTTTTCCGGTTGGATGTTCTTTGCTTCCTCGCATTTCAAATCATTGACTTGATTCTTGCGCTCCTCTGGTCTGCTGTCGGGTGTCTGTATAATATTCGTTATTTCAGTCTGTGTGTGCTTAATTTCTAGTTGGTTCCCCAATATAAGATCGAGGGTCTTATTAGTTTTCGTGTAGATCTCATTAAGTTTATCGGCAGCTTCTAAACAGTTCTTGAGAGACCTTAAAAGTGTGGTTCTGAACTCTATTTCTTCCATTGACAATTTTGTCCTCTTTCTTTGTCTCCGCATTTTGTTATGCTTCTTTGGTGCACCCCCTAGTGGTCTTTGTTCGCAGTCTTATAGATAAATCTTGATTGTTGTAGCTAATTCCAGGGAGGGTTTGACCTCCAGGCCAAGTGGCTATGAGAATCAGCTATGAGTGTCAGCAGTGAGAGAACTTCTGTCCTCTAGGGAGGTGCTAATCTAGCCTTTGCCTGAGGCTATCCGGCAAATGCCTGTGTGCAGGGCTTGGGCGGGGCGGGTCGCACAGGATCAACAGGGTGGGCCGGAGAGAGCAGTTATGGCGGCTCTCAGTCCTGTCCCCAGGGGCTCTGCCTCTCTGAGTCCCAGCACCCGCTGCAAAGCTCGGAGAGAAAGCTGCACTCGCTCTGACCGAAGCCAGACAGTCCACTTCTCCCGTTTGAGTCTGGGTCCCTAAAGACTCGCCCAGATCTGGTGCTCAGAGTCTGCGACTCCCTCCTGATTGAAAACAACAACCGCGCCCTCCGCCGCCAGCCCGCTCTGCACACTCCGCACCTCAGAATTTGACTTCAGCACTGCGCCTCCTCTGAGTGTCCGTGTGCGTTTCTCTTTCCTCCTAGTTGTAGGACTTCCACTCAGCCAGCGTTCCTGTGGTTCTGGGTGACGTCCCTTCCGTTTTTTGGTTTCACTTTTGAAGTAGTTGTTCAAAGCAGCAAACTCCGGCGTTAACCTATGCCGCCATCTTGGTTCTCCAGCTCTCATGGCTTTTTTAACTGGAACACTGTAAAGAAAATTAAAATCAAGGTGAAACCTTGAGTCCTGAAAATGGAACATTTATGTTTCCTTAATTTTAGTGTTTTAGGGGGTGGAAGAGAAATCTTTTTTTTTTTGGATAATCCTCACTTGAGCATATGCTTCCATTGATTTTTTTTAGAGAGAGTGGAAAGGAGAGGGAGAGACAGAAAGAGAAAGATACATCGATTGGTTGTGGGGATTGAGCCTGCAACCGAGGTACATGCCCTTGATGGGAATCAAATCTGGGGCCCTTCAATCCTCAGGCCGATGCTCTATCCACTGAGCCAAACTGTCTAGGGCAGAAATCTTCCAGACTTAATGGTGTGTGTGTGTGTGTGTGTGTGTGTGTGTGTACTCAAAGTTAAATCTGAAAAGTTGTTATAAGGTACTACTTTTTTTTTAATTAAACTTTGATTCAAACAAGCAAACAGATATAATTATACATAACATATAAATATTTTTCTGTGTATATGAATTTTCTTGTATATGTCTTAAGTATTTTTGGAAGTACTAGTATATGTAAGAAGGTAGTAAAAAACAGTGACTTTGGGGAAGGGGACTGGGTGGCTGGGTATATTAACCTTTTAATAGTACTTTCCACAAGTATTATTTTCTCAGCAGCTCTCTTAAGTAAAGAACATTTCCATTTTATCGGTGAGCAAGTTGGGGCTCAGGGAGGTTTAAATGACTTGCATCATGGCCACTGGGATAAAGAGCTGAGGTTCCTGTCTTGACTCTCCATCTGTTGGTCTTTCTGTTAACCAATGGGCCCAGGCCATTAGATTAGCTCTAGCTCACCACTGCAGCTGCTAATCTTTACCAGTTGACCTCTGTAACCCAACTCGAGTGAGCCAGGCAACAGCTGGGCATCAGGGATATTTTATGAAGTGCTTTAAAGTAATTGCAAAAGGAAAACCCTTCTCTCCCACACCCTGGCTGACTGCTTGTACTTCTGAACGGCAGACTGTGCAGCTCTAAAGTGGTGAGTGGTTCCTGTAACTATCTGAGTGTAAGAGCCATTAGGATGATTATATCTAGTGTTCTTTTCAAGTCAACGTTAGATACTTTCTCGGGAAATATTTTAGCAAAACTTCTGCCCCCAAACGTATCCACTTCACAGAACTTCGACCTTTCCGCAAAAGAAGCGCTTCCGGCTAGCTGAGTGTCTAAAGCAGAGGCTCTTCGCAAATTTGGTCTTCTTTCACGGTCATGGTCACCTTTTTTGAAAAGGCAGTACATTCATTTGCATACAATGTAAAAGCATATACAGTGAAAAGTTTCCCTCTGTCCCCAGCCACCCAGTCCCCTTCCCCACAGTCATTGTTTTTTACTACCTTCTTACACATACTTCCAACAATACTTAAGACATATAGAAGACAATTCGTATACACAGAAAATTATTTACACGTTATGTATAATTATATCTGTTTGCTTGTTTGAATCAGAAATTCCGGACCCAGCGTGCCCATCAGAATCACCTGGGAAACTTTTAGGCAAGGCATGTGTCTACAACCTATGAAAACCTGCTCAGTATTTGTGACTGCCCTTGGTTATTTAGGGTTATTATCTGGTTGAGAAACACGAGCCTGAGATATAGCCATTCAGACCTGAGAACCCAGCAGGAAGCCTCTGGGCCCCAGCCCAGGTGGTTTGGGAGAACAGCTGCATGAATCACCCTGTGAGCAATCGGTTCCACTTCCACTGGTAAGGGTGTCTGCAACCACTCAGTTGATAAGTCTAAAGGTAAATTGCCTCTTAAGAAGGACTGTCTCCAGATTAATATAATCAGGGCTGCAATTACCTGTGTATAAATGACTTAGCTCTCTGGTCTGATTTTTCTAAACATATCCTACTTTCCCCGTTTTTTTATAGTTGTTCTTTATAGAAAACAGAAAATACAGTAAGCCTTAAAGAAAAGGACTAGTTAGCCAGAATTACCTAGCTCAGAGATAACTATGGTTAACCTTTAAATTTTACTTTTTAAATTATGCCTATGTTAAATGTGGCCCAGGAGCTCAGCTGGTTAATGCATTGTCCTCATATGCCAAGGTTGCAGGTTTGCTCCCTAGTGAGGCACATACAGGAATTAACCAATGAATGCATAAATAAGTGGAAAACAAATCGATGTTCTCTCTCTCTCTCTCTCTCTCTCTCTCTCTCTCTCTCTCTCTCTCTCTCTCTCTCCCCTCCCTCCCTTCCCCCTTCCTCTCTCTAGAAAATCAATTTAAAAATTTTAAAGGAAGTAAAATAAAAGAAATTCTACAGAGTGTATTTAAAGCAAATCTGTAGTCATATGGAAAGCAAGTCCATCCAGACATTATATCATTTTGTCTGTATTTACTTGAGTGTGTAACACTAATGGATAAAAGGGTAAGGAAAGACTTACACACACACACACACACACACACACACACACACACACACACACACACACTCACACACTCACACACATTATTATATCCAACAAAAATCTACAGTGATTCCTTAATATCATACCCATTCTCACTGACCTTTTCTCAGATTGTCTCAATTTTCTTTTTGAGTTCATTACTAGCACTTTGATATATACTCTGCAGTCTTTGCCACTCTTTCTCCTCCTGTAGCAATCTATAACACTGGATACTGTAGAGGACACATAGCCTTTCTCTTATCTTGGTATGTTATATGGATGGATCTCGTAGAATGATTACATTACGGTTCATGGTAGAAATGTCACACTGTATTGATCATTTTCATAATGATGGACTTTTGGGTTGTTTACAGTTTTTCATTATTATAAATAATGCTACAGTAAACATCTGTTTCCCAAGGATAGGATTCTAGGTATGGATTTACTGGAACAAAAAAGGTACCCTGTCTTTCTTTCTTCCCCTCCCCTAAGGAACAACAATGGAGTATTCACCCCTCCTCAACCCCTACCATGTATAGACATCCTCTTATATGTAACTGTCTTATAGCTAAAAATCTTATAGCACACAAATTAATTCCTTCTTTACCTAGGAGTACCTTTGCACCTCATTTATCTTGGCATGTCACCGTTTTTTAAAAAATATAAAATTTTATTGAGACAATTGCAGTTTTACATGTGAAACACTACACACAGATCCCTTGTGTACTTTGCTGGGTTTCCCCCAATGCTACATTTAGCAAACCTCTCCTATGATATCACAACCAGGGTATTGACATTGATATAATTCACTAACCTTATTCAGATTTCCCCCGTCTTACTTGTACATGTGGGTTGCGTGTGTGTATTGTTTTATGCAATTTTATTGCCTGTGTGGGTTGGTATATCCACCACCGCAGTCAAAATACTGAACAGTTTCAACATCACAAGGATCCATTGTATTGCCTTATTATATTCACACACCCCGCTCTTCACATTTTAAAAAGACTCTTGATATTTCGACTTACTTCCTGGCCAGGTATTACCAGAATTAAGTGTCATTCTAAAAATGTAAGTATTACTAGGTGAACAATATCTTCACTGTCCTATCCCTATGTTAAAGTCTTTTAACACATTTAACATGGTTCTCAAAGAGTATTGAAAATACTCTCCTAGAGAATACGGGACAGGCGTTTCTTTCATTTCTCTGGTTGTACAATACCGCAAAACATTATTTTCAGCAAAAATCAAATCACCGAAGCTACCAAATGCAATAAGCACACAGACTTCTGTCTTTAACAAAGCTGGTGCTAACTTCATAGAAACACTGCTCATGGGGTTGAGGCAATCGTATTTTTTAAAAAAATTAAATCTTTATTGTTCAGATTATTACAGTTGTTCTTCTTTTTTCCCCCCGTAACTCCCCTCCTCCCAGTTCCCACCCCACCCTCCGCCCTCACTCCCCACCCACTGTCCTCATCCATAGGTGCACGATTTTTGTCCAGTCTCTTCCCGCATCTCCCACACCCCTTTCCCCGCCAAGAATAGTCAGTCCATTCCCTTTCTATGTCCCTGATTCTATTATGATCACCAGATTATTTATTCACTTGATTCTTAGATTCACTTGTTGATAGATGCATGTTTGTTGTTCATAATTTGTATCTTTACCTTTTTCTTCTTCTTCCTCTTCTTAAAGGATACCTTTCAGCATTTCATATAATACTGGTTTGGTGGTGATGAAGTCCTTTAGCTTTTTCTTATCTGTGAAGCTCTTTATCTGACCTTCAGTTCTGAATGATAGCTTTGCTGGATAAAGTAATCTTGGTTGTAAGTTCTTGGTATTCATCACTTTGAATATTTCTTGCCATTCCCTTCTGGCCTGCAAAGTTTCTGTTGAGAAATCTGCTGACAGTCGTATGGGTATTCCCTTGTAGGTAACTGAGTTTCTTTCTCTTGCTGCTTTTAAGATTCTCTCTTTGTCTTTTGCTCTTGGCATTTTAATTATGATGTGTCTTGGTGTGGTCCTCTTTGGATTCCTTTTGTTTGTGGTTCTCTGCACTTCCTGGACCTGTAAGTCTATTTCTTTCACCAGGTGGGGGAAGTTTTCTGTCATTATATCTTCAAATAGGTTTTCAATATCTTGCTCTCTCTCATCTTCTGGCACCCCTATAATTCTGATGTTGGTATGCTTGAAGCTGTCCCAGAGGCTCCTTACACTATCTTCATGTTTTCGGATTCTTTTTTCATTTTGCTTTTCTGGTTGGGTGTTTTTTGCTTCTTCGCATTTCAAATCTTTGCCTTGATTCTTGCGCTCCTCTGGTCTGCTGTTGGGAGTCTGTATAGTATTCGTTATTTCAGTCCGTGTATGCTTAATTTCTAGTTGGTTCTTTATCATAACATCAAGGGTCTCATTAGATTTCTTGAGGATCTCACTACAGTTATCGGCGGCTTCTAGACAGTTCTTAAGAGACCTTAAAAGTGTGGTTCTGAACTCAATATCCTCCATTGACAGTTTTGTCCTGTTTCTTTGTCTCCGCATTTTTTATGCTTTCTTGGTGCACCCCCTAGTGGTCTTTGTGCGCAGTCTTGTAGTTAAGCCTTGATTGTTGTCGGCAATACTGGGGGTGATTTGACCTCCAGGCTAACTGGCTATGAGAGTCTGCTGTGTCTGCAGTGGGAGAGCTTCTGTGCTGGATCTCTAGGGCGGTGCTAATCTAGCGTTTGCCTGAGGCTATCCGGCAAATGGCTCTGAGCAGGGCTTGGGCGGGGCGGGTCCCCGGGGATCTACAGGGTGGGCGGAGTGAGCATTTATGGCTGCTCTCAGTTCCATCCCCAGGGGCTCTGCCTCACAGAGTCCCAGCAACCGCTGCAAACCTCAGAGAGAAAGCTGCCTTCGAGTTCCGACCGAAGCCAGACAGTCCCGCTTCTCCCGTTTGAGTCTGGGTCCCTACAGACTGGCCCGGATCTGGAGCTCAGAGTCTGAAACTCCCTCCCGATTGAAAACAACAACCTCGCCCTCCGCCGCCAGCCCGCTCCGTGCGCACTCCGCACCTGCGTATTTCACTTCAGCACTGCGCCTCCTCTGAGTCTGGGTATGATATTCTCTTTCCTCCTAGTTGTAGAATTTCTACTCAGCCAGCCTTCCTGTGGTTTTGGATGATGTCCGTTCCGTTGTTTAGTTGTTTTTTGAAGTGGTTGTTCGAGGCAGCAATCTCCGGCGTTAACCTATGCCGCCATCTTGGTTTCTCCAGGTTCTGTCGAGGCAATAGTATTTTTGCTTAATGGGGATTTCTGGCTAAGGGCAGACTGGAAGGCTTTTGCTAAACTTTTCTGTAAAATAAGTTTGTTCTAAATCAAAGGATATTTACGTTTTTTCTAACCCCAGTTTAGTGAAAATATATTTTCTTCATTGGAGGTAATCAGTGGGAGGAGGGACTCTCTCAGTCTCTCTCTGAGAAATTAGCTTGTTACTAGTCAGGGTCATCCCAGTCCCTGTAGCATGCTGGCCCCTTTTAGGGGTTGGAATTCTTACTGGTTTCCAGTGAATGGGTGGGGGTTTACTTTTCCTTACAAGCTATCATTCTGCTAAAGTCAGAGCATTGCTGAACTTGGAATTGATTATAAACAACAATATAGGGGTGAACTTGGAATAGAGGTGATGTAAACAATTGTGCAGGGGCTAAAGTGATGGATGACAGGTAGAATTAGAAGGGGCTGTGCTCAAATATAGCATGAGGAGGTTATTGGGCCAGAAATGCAATATATGATAAATCATTCCCCAGTTAGCCTGGAAAAATTACTACGTACAATGCATAGAAAATGCAATTTAATTTAGCCATGTAGTCATGCACATTTTAGATCTAAAAGTCATTTGTGGAGTATAAACAAAGATCAGATTCGGAAAGACGCTATATATATTTGCCATTTAAAACAATGGTAAATGCATATCTCCTTTGCCCCCCAAATTCTACTTTTGAGCATTTATCCTCTACATGTATTTGCACACGTGTGAAAGGGACATTTGTGTAGAAGGTTATTCATTACAGCATTGTCTGAAATAAGAGAGCTCTTGTTTATAAGTCAGCTCTAAACCCAAAGTATGTGCGTTGACCACATATGATTTGGGTTGTGATTTTTAGACTCTTCCACCCAGAGGAATCGGGTTCTGAGCCACTGTCCACGTTTATCTCTTGGGCTCACACAGAGCAGAGTTCTGAGGTTGGGCAGGGCACGTGGTCAGTTCCCGTTGAGAACGCCTCAAGGGCTTGGCTAGCATCTCATTCTAAGAGGACCCTGTGGGCTGGGCTGATTCTCTTAAACGTTAGATTGGAGTAGGGAGGCCTGGGGGAATTTGTTATTTGGTAAAGTCTGTAAGCAGATGAAGTGAGGGATGCAGAACTGTTGTCCATACCCCTTTCCTCTTACTCTTTTCCCTTAGAATTGAAAACCAAAGGCCCAAACTCTACCTCATAAAAGCCACATAAAATATCATGACTCAGAAGGGAGGTTCAGGACTGAGTTCCTGTAATTCTGAACAGACTGTTTATTTTTAAAGCATTTCCATAATTTGTTTTATAGATGTGTAATTGCTCTGATAGACTGCAGTGTACTGAGTTTGGAAAAGATCGTTATTGAAGACCTAGACCTTCTGGTAAGTATTGTGACACAGAGTCCCTCTTCTTAGCTTGTAAGCACATGAAACAAAACCAAATGAAGTATAAGTTTGAAATAAAACCATGGAACACTATTTGTCTCTGACAGTTTTTGTTGTTGTTGTTGTTAATCCTCACTCCAGATATGTTTCCATTGATTCTTAGAGAGAGTGGAAGGGAGGGGGAGAGACACAGAGAAACATCAAAGTAAAAAAGACACATTGATTGGTTGCCTCCCATATGTTTTCTGACCAGGGCCTGGGATCTAGTCTGCAATTGAGGTACATGTCCTTGACCAGAATGAAACCCAGGACCGGAATTGAGCCTGGGACCTTTCAGTACACAGGCTGATGCTCTATCCACTGAGCCAAACCAGCCAGGGCTGTCTCTGACAAATATTTACATAGTCATTATGTCAGCACTGATTATTGAGTTAACTAAAAATTGTGAGGTAACCTCTATTTTGGGAGGCAAGAGTATGAGTTCAGTTCTCACCTATCATGACAATTTGGATAACAGCTAAATTGATCAATCAAGAAGAGCAATTAAGCACAATTTTTAGTTAAGTAACTGCAAGGAGAAATAGGTAAATGACTTTTAAGGAGTTGTCTCCTTAAGTGGGGAGGTGGAGGAGGACTCTTGCTTAAATTAAAAGCTTTCTGTTCTCTATGTGACTTTTGAAAAATTATGTGCCTGTACATACTTTGTTAAAAGTTAAAAATATACCTATATTTTTACCTACAGATATAGGGCCAAGAAAATAAAGGTAAGCATAGTATCTGTAATGATTATTTGAAATATCCTTGAATGTTACAACTAAAGTAATGTTTGGGGGAAACAAAAGTATAAAGGTGAAGTATGAGAATTCTTGGATGAAATTAAAGAATCGTTGCTCTGACCTAACCTTATTTGGCCTGAATTTTTGCATTTTATTTATTTGTGATTCAGAGGTCTTCTAAAATATATTTTTATTGATTTTGGAGAGGAAGGAGAGGGAAAGAGAAATAGAAACATCAATGATGAGAGAGAACCATTGATTGGCTGCCTCCTGCATGCCCCATACTGGGATTGAGTCTGCAACCTGGGCGTGTGCCCTGACGGGGAATTGAACCATGACCTTCTGGTTCATAGGTCGATGCTCAACCACCGAGCCACGCTGGCTGGGCCAGAGGCCTTCTAGAGTTCTAGATGATGGTTAGCAAGCATTTCCTATAAAGGGCTGATGGTAAATATTTTAGGCTTGGCTGGTCACACAGTTGCTGTTGCAACTACAATTGACTCTTGAACAAGCCCAAGGTTAGGGATGCCAACCCTGAGAAGTTGAAAATTTGTGTTTAACTTTTAATTCTTCTAAAACTTAACTGGAGTTGCCCCTTGGTATCTATGGGGGATTGGTTCCAGGAACCCTTGAATACCAAAATCCAAAGATGCTCAAGTCCCTTACGTAAAATGGCCTAGAACCAGGCACCTAGCCAGCCCTCTGCATCTGTGGATTCCCAACCGCAGAGTGAAAACACAGTTTTTCAATCCATAATTGGTTAAATCCATGAATGGGATACAAAAAGCCAACCATATTTATTTTTTAAAAATCCACATATAAATGGATCCCAAACCCATGTGTTCAAGGGTCAACTGTACTCACCTCTGCCATTGTAGTGTGAATGTCGCCATAGACAATATGTAAATGAATGAGTGTGGCTGTGATCCAATGCAGTGTAACTATGGACATTGAAGTTTGAATCTCATATCATTTTTATGTATCATGAAATATTTTTTTCAATCATTAAAAAATGTAAATACCATTCTTAGCAGATGCAGGCTTGGTCACCTGGCAAATGCAGGCTTGGTTTTGGCCAACTGGCAGAGGAGGCGAGGCTGTGGGCACGCCAGGATAATATGCTGTCACATCCTCTGAGAGGTAGCTGGGGATGAGGGGGTAGTGATGATGGGTGGGACCTATGCCTAAAGTGGGACCTTTTCAACAAACATTCGAGGAAAGCATGGGCATGAGAGTTCTGGGCAATGATGAAAAGGTGTTGAGAGACTGGGATACAGAGATGCCATGTGCTGGGTTCCTCAGCAAATGCATGGGTCCGTGCGTCTCCCCCCCATGACTTAGACCTGGGCTAAACCGCTGTACATGCTCCTCGATTCTTTTCTATCAGCTTCAGAGTACAAACTGCTGGGTGATGCTTTTTCCTTCTATGTAGGTGTATGTCTGGTTGGCTTCTTGGCTGATCTTCCTTCCGAAGTAAGCTTCAGCTTTGGGGAGGGTGATCCTGGCATCCTGGCTTACCTTCTTATTGAGCTGGGTGTTCAGTGGCCAAGGAAGGAAAAACATTCAGGACATCACCTGTGGCGAATCAGGGCCCTGCCCCGGAAGGAGGTGTATCCGGGTTGTGTGGAGGGCTGGCTGACGGCATGCAGGGTTCACGGAGGTCCATGGAGGGAACTTGCGACGAATCACTGCAGCTCTGTGCAGACTTTCCGGAGGATCAGGTGGAGTTGGAATCATTCAGCCTATATTCTCTGACCCTGTCTATGTGAAAGAATATTCAGGATTACATCATAGATGGCTACCTTCCTGGGATAGATGAGCTTTCAAATAAATACAGAAATAAAAATAAGGCCAACAAATTCTGTAGGTAAACGAATAAAGCACTTTTATCCAGTCTTGTAATTTAGGATTAAAATGTTCTACTCTCACACAAAACCTGCCATGTCTCATCAAGACTATAAATTATAATTATAAAATTCACCTCCGTCATGACTAAGCTGTTGCTCCTTCTCTCCAGGACAAGATGCGCACAGATCACAAGTTCCTATTCCACACAGTAGGTGGGCGAGAGCAGGGACTATCTCCTGGTCGTTTTCAGCAGGTAATCAATCTGGCATCTTACTGTGCTTATGGTGGAAGTGATAGTAGCTAGTGGGGAGGCCTGCTGTCCTCCATGTGCACACAGAGTGAAGATGAGGCCAAGGCTGGAGCTATCATAAGGGCCCATTGTGTGGACCATTCACTTCTTCATTCATTCAACAAATATTTAATGAATTTCTGCTATGTATCAGGAATGGTTCTAGGCACCTGGGGTAGAGCCTAGAAGAAAACAAATTCCCTACTTTTATGGCAGGTGCATTCTAGTGGAAAGAGAGAAAATACAAACAAATATATGGCATGTTGTAGTGATAAGTGGTAAGGGCAAGGGGAGGGAGAGTGATGGGGAGGTTGCTAATTGGGATAAGTGGTCCAGGAAGATCTTTCTAACTAGGTGGCAATTGAATAGGGCAAAGAGAGGGGCGAGAGCCAAGAGAACACCTGTGGGGAGAGATACCAAGGCAACATGGGTCGCAGGGCCTGAGGCTGGAGCGCATTTGGTATGTTGGAGCAACAGCAAGTGTGTCTGCAGTGCAGGGGGTGCAGGAGGGACAGGTGGGACCTGGGGCTCGACTTTGATTGAGTGAGATAGGAGCCATTGGAGGGTGTTGAGCAGAGAAGTGGCAGGATCTGACTTCAACCCGCTGGTCTGGTTGAGAATGGAGTAAGAGGGAAGCTGGGTGTGGCAGCCAGCTCATGATATTAAGGTAAGAAATGATGGGGGCTTGGACCAGGCTGGTCACAGTGAGGGTGTGAGAAGTGGAGGAATTGTGGATAGATTTTAAGTAGAGCCGACAGGATCTGTTCACAGATGGCATGTGAGGTGTGAGAGAAGGGAAGGTGCCCAGGGGACTCTAAGACTGTGAGCCTGAGCAGCGGGAAGAATGGAGCACCACTGAGGCTCCAGGAAGGATACAGCTGAGGGACGACCCAAGGGCTGGGACACCAATGGCTCCTGGGAGCAAAGATTAAAAATTGGAGTGTATTTATTGGTAAATATGCCTACTTGTTGGTGGGCCTTGGCCCGAATCTGGCTGGTAGATATGTTTGGGGTTTGGTTCTTACAGTATTTGTTAAACAGCTGAATTAGTTGCAGATGTTTAAAACTCACGGCATTTTATATAAAAATCTGTATTTCCTGTTCTTTAGAACAGTGGGAGATCCGGCTGGTTGGTTCAGTGGGCAGTCACACCCCTTCTCTCTGTTGTCTTATGTGCTACTACCCTCCCCTGCCGGTCTCCCCATTTGAAAATCGGAATAACAGTAGCGCCTGCCTCCTGGTTGTTGTTTTTTAAAGGAAAATTAACAGAGATAACTCATGTAAAGCAACTAGAATCGAATAAAAAATGTTCGTTGTTATTGCTGTTTTATCATCATCTGACCACCTGGTCTTGCAGGGCTTGAGTTTGCAGGTCTGAATTGTGGATTTCAGAAAGCCAGAAGATGATCCTAACAAGGGCTGAGAGGCGAGCGAAGCTTCCCTTAATAAATGATGGCACCGGACCAGACAGGCCGAGTGAAGGCCGCACAGCCCCCACACGCTCAGAAAGCTGTGTGCGCCCGGGTGGTACCTATCAGCCCCGCAGATCAGGGCTCGCTTCTCCTCTTCCGCAGAGCTCGGCACAGTGGCCTGCATCACCCGGTGACTCATCTAATAGCCCCACGTGTTTGCCCAGCTTGCGGCACCACAAATTACATTTGCAGCCTCCTTATCAGGCAAGCTAGGAAATTAAACCTAAACGGCTATGGTGTTGCTAAGTAATATGGCTGCGTACACAGACACCCGAGGCGGAGACCATCACAGCCCCATTAAAGCATCGTTTTACTGTGGCTAATCAGGTTTGGAACCTTCAAAGGAAACCCACTGGGTTTTTTATTTTTATTTTTTAAGGTCAGAAAGCGGGGTAACTTGGTTATAACAAGAGGTAGAATTTCCCTTCCTAGATCCTAGGGGGGGGTGTACGTGAGTGCGTGTGCATATGCACGGGCCTGTGATGGAAATAAATCTGCAGTCTCTTGGCCAACAGAAGCAGCCAAGCAGGGAGGGGAGATCTTGCCCTCCTGGACCCTCTGCCTCAGGCCATGGGCGCCTGGTGAACTCCACCTCTGTGTCCAGCACCTGGTGTTGGTTACCTGACTGTTGCTTCACTCTGCCTGGGGATGCTTCTGAGGGATGCGCAGGTCTAGGGAGCCGGGGCGTTTCTGGTGATTTCCCCGCAGGAAAGTTTTTTCTTCAGGGGGCTTTTCTCTTTGCATAACAGGCCCTAGAGCCACCAGGGATGCTTGGGTAGCTGAGCTGGACTCGGAAGTGAACTTCCTTTTCCAGTTTCTCTCCAGTCAGACCATCTGTGTCCACTCAGGGTTTGGCTCCTCATGGACCTGCCAAGTTTAGAGCTCGAGGCACCGCTCCAGGGAGGGAGGCCATAGTGTCTGCAGGCAGGGACTCGGCATGCGGGCGTCACCCAGCGCAGCTCTTCTGTGCCCCCATGCTGGGTGGGTGGTGAAGCAGGTCAATGTGTTTAGCTCCTGTGGTCTGGGGTTGGGGGCATCTGAGGCCCACGTGTCCTCTCTAGCTCCCCTCTCTGAAAGGACTCCCCCCCATCTTTTCTGATCTGGCCTCCTGGGAGTGTATGTGTGTGTGTGTGTGTGTGTGTGTGTGTGTGTGAAGGTGTGTGTGTGTGTGAAATCCCTCACTTTAGTTAGTATCTCTAATGACATCTTTTCCACAATGATGAGGATTATCTCCCAAGCCACAGGCAGGTAGGGTTGGGTCTCATGTCACCTCTGGTTGGTGAGAAGAGTGTGGGACGTAGAGATCACCTGGAGGGGGGTGCCTGGGACACAGTGGAGTGGGTGTGTTTGTCTGTCCAGGAGCCCTAAGCTCCTTCTCTGGTAGCTGGAGAGAATCTGGCCTATCCAGTCCCGATCTTCACTGAACAGAAGAATGTGGAAGAGAATTCCTTCTGTCGCTCCTTGTGTGGTGTGAGACATGGCTGTGCCTAGACGGGCCCAGGATTTCAGCCTGGGGACGTCTCCTGACCACACGTTCCTTAAGTGCATTCTTTCCATTGGGCAGGGCTGCTGAGGCTTAGCCCATCTCCCTGGGGAAGAGCTGTGCTCCACCAGAACCATCTGTGGGCTACCTGGGCTGGCTCTGATGGGTCTGTCTGTGCTTCTCACATCCTCATACACCCCCTCAGCTACGCACCAGGAAACACTTGACCAAGCAGGGGTCAGATTTTAGTTCAGTCTCTTGTTTCAAAAGAGAGTTGAGTTTAGTTATTGACATTGAGTCATGAACCATCCCATGTTGCAGTGCTTTGCAAGCCTTGTGTAGCTGTGAGCTGTGCTTTGTTTCATGTGCGTATACCACGATTCTTGGGTCTTACTGGGTTGTTTTCATATAACTAGTTCTGCTATTGCTTGGAGGCTTACTACGTTAAATCAAGGGCTGTGCGATTACTATCTCCTCTCCCACTGTTTTCACGGAAGGAAGTGCTAGCAATAGTTAAACAGTGCCAATTGCATTTCTCTGAAGGGCCATTGCTTGCTTGGTTGAATATGTGCATTTTCTTGGATGGGTTCCTTTATGACTCCTGTCGGTCCGGCTGCTGAAAGACTTCCCAAGCATGAGTTGGCTCCAAGCTGAGCATCTCCACGGCTTGGCTGACCTTCTTCTGGATGGTTGGTGAGTTGCTAAGCACATATATCTGCACGTTTAGATACTTGACCATTTCCAAGAGCGTCAACCCCAGCTGAATTTCCTGGGCTGGTATAAAGATGGGGGAGGGGAGCAGGAGGCACCCCTCCCGCTGGGGGACTGTGGCAAGATAGTGGAGCAGCCTTGTGTCCTTGTGGCAGTCCCACTTCATTCAGGTTTGTTTCCATCTCTGCCTCTGTGGAATGTCCTGGCTGAGTCTAGGGTCCCTGCCTCTCCGTTCCTTCCTTCCAAGTGAAGGCTGGTCAGACCCCTAGAGATTGTGGGGCACCTTTAGCAGTGATAGCATTTCCCAAAATTCTGATAATAAACTATTGCAGATTCATGGTGGAAAATGCTGAAAATATAGAAAAACACTATACAGAAGGTAAAAATAACTCAGAACTCACTGTTAAATCATAGATAACCACTACTTCTGGAAACATCTATTTCAGGATTTATACACACACATTTATATATGCTTACTAGTATATGTATAAATTAAAAAATAAGATCTTACTATTCTGTAAGTTGCTTTTCTCATTTAACGTGATATTTTAAATATGTTCCTGTATCATTACATTATTCTACATCATCATTTGATTGCCTATCATTCATGAATAGACACTTTCTGCTTTATTTAACCAACTCCTTACCATGTGCCCTTTTGGTTGATTCCAATATTTTCATTTTGCCGTTAAAATCATTGCTGTAGTGAACATCCTTGGGGTTTCCTCTTTATGTCCAAATTTAGCACGTTTTAAAAAGGCGTGGATTGATACTATCCAATGATTCTCCTGAAAGTGTGTACACATTTCTGACCAGCTGTGTATGGATACCACTTACTGCAATTTAAAATATATCTGTCAATTTGATAGGTGAAACATGAGCATCTTGTTAATTTCACTGTTTTGGATGATGGGAGGTTAAACATTCTCCTTGTGGTTAATGAGCCGGCAGGGCTGTCTTGAGCTCCCCTGCTTCCAGGCGATGGCATTTAAGTGTCTTTAGTTATAACTTAAGAAGATGAAATTGGGGCATGCTGCCAGGAGCCGAGGGCAGTTAAAGTAGTTGCTGTTAGCCTTCAGAGCCTAAAGCCAATCTTCCTAAGTCAAGCATGTCAAACTCACAGCCTGTGGGCTGCATATGGACCATAATGAATATTTTTGTGGCCCAGCCAATATAACGGTATGTAAGAAACGTTTTAATAAAAATTTCATAGGTTAATTTTTACAATATCCTGTTATACATAACTAGAGGCCCGGTGCATGAAATTCATGTACTGGAGGGGTGGGGGTCCCTCAGCCCGGCCTGCACCTTCTCACAATCCAGGACCCCTTGGGGGATGTCTGCCTGCCAGCTTAGGCCCAATTCCCTCAGGGATCGGGCCTAAGCTGGCAGTCAGACATCCCTCTCACAGTCGGAGTCTCTCACAGTATGGGACCCCTTGCTCCGTACCTCCTGCCTGCAGCAGAGGCAGGAGAGGCTCCTGCCACTGCTGCTGTGCTCGCCAGCCGTGAGCCTGGCTTCTGGCTGAGTGGCGCTCCCCCTGTGGGAGTGCACTGACCACCAGGGGGCAGCTCCTGTGTTGAGCATCTGCCTCTTGGTGATCAGTGCGCATCATAGCGACCAGTCGTTCCACTGGTCGTTCTGCCACTTGTTCAATTTGCATTTTAAGGTTTTATTATATAGTATTATTAATAACGGACTACAATGTTCACCAATGACTGATTAGTATAATCATGTTGCATTCATTTCCCTTACATGCCTTATGCACAGGTGCACCATTTCTCTCCACTAATACTAGCAGCGAATATTTTAGCAGCCGATTGCCACATCATTAGTCTTGGACTGATTTGTTTGGTGTGCACAACAGGAAATATTTCACTTTCAGAGAACAAGAAAATAGGTTTATTTACATTATGCTTATTAATTGTGCAGTTATTCAGTGTCAGGTAAGTTAATGTTCAAGAAAAAATATTAATTTTTATTAAAATGTTCTATTGTTTTATGTTAACTATTACTCATTTATTTCAGCCCTTTGTATTCAGCATGTCTCTATCAAAATAAACCTACGTTTCTATGAAAATTGAAGCTTTTGGTTTTTTTTGTGGCCCACATAAGCTTAAACCTTGTTTATTTGGCCCGTGTTAGCCTTTGAATTTGACATGCTTGTCCTAAGTGTTTCTTTTCAATCAAGCCTTAGTGCGCCTTCTATTCTGAGGGTATCTCCTCCTCCAGGCCTCCTGCGGGGCAGAGCTGGGCGGAGCATGTTTGGGGCACACGAGGCCGGGGAGGCTTCCTGCAGGCAGGGTGCCCGGCTCACTAGTGGATTGGTTTCCTCCACCTCCCACCTCCCATCTTTGCCCTTTTCCTTCCCCTCCTTGCAGATAATCACGTATGGAATGTCTTTCATTGTGCTTTGTGGTGTCTGTTCCCTTAAATGATGGGGTAACTACAATGTCTGATGCCAGTGTTGACACTCAGTCTGAGGTGGGAGGATTACCTGCCTGGTAGGCAGTTTAGGGCCAGCTGGGTGTGGGTGCCAGCTTTCTGTTCTTCCCAGGGGTGCAGGCCTGCGGGATGAGGTGAGGGGAGAGGTGAGAGGGGAAGCCGGGTCTGGCACGTGGTCATTGTAGGCCTGAGATACACACAGAGACAGACAGGTATCATCTGTAAGACGTTACAGGCAATGTGTTGGGAGCACCAGCAATCCTGGGGGCTGTGGCTGGGCCTTGAGGAGAAGTTGATGATCTGTGCTCCCTTCATGATACAAAAATGACTTATTCCAACTCATTCCTAGAAGGTCCAGAGGTGGATCTGGAAGACAAAATCATGAAGAGTTTTGCCTGTTTCAGTAACACGTTCATGAGGGGAAAGCAATGGCTGTGAGGAGGTCTGAGGGGACGCTGGTCCCTCCCGCAGAGCCACACCTGTGCGGGCTGGGCTGTAACGGCCCCTCCATCACCTCAAACTGGCAGGCGCTCCCAGAAGAGCTGCCGAGGTGTGAAACGGCATCGTTACCTGGAATGTGGGAAAGAGGGTAGAGGTTTTCTGTGTAGTTTCTTGTCCTCAGAATCCAACAAAGTCATAAACAAGCTCAGAGAGACAACTGGCAATAGAATCCAACATGAATGCCTATTGCTTCCAAGGTGCTGGGAACGGAGAGGAATTCAAATTGCATTTTCCACTTTGGGTTTTGACTCTGAAGTAATTTGGTCAAAGCTAACTGTAGTCAGTTGACAAAAGAGGCCCTGCAAGGTAACATCATGCCACCGGGATCAAGACTTTCACTATGACAAAAAAACCCTGCCCAAGGATATGTTTATTGATTTTAGAGAGAGAAGAAGGGAGAAGGAGAGGGGGAGGGGAAGGGGGAGGGGGAGGTGAGAGATACATTGACCAGTTGCCTGTAGCATGAGAGCCAACCGGGCATCGAAACTGCAACCCAGGTTTGTGCCCTGACTGGGAATCGAACCCACGACCTTCTGGTGTACAGGACAACACTCCAGTCAACTGACTCAGCCAGGGCTTTAAACTCTTTTGAGGTGATAATCCTGGATACCCCGTAGGTCTCCAAGAGTTGAGGCTGAGACTATCAGAGCGTCGTGACAGGGATGTCCGTCAGCCCTCCTTGCTGTGAAGGGACTGGGGTCTCTTGGCGCTGAGGGCAGAGGCGAGGCGGGAGGGTGGGTGGCACACACAGTTGGCGGCCACAGGAGAACCGCCTGTTGGAAGAATCTGGAGACATGTATTTGGTTGAACCTCGCGGTGAGCCAGCATTTACTACTCATCACAGCGAAACCGCTTTGTGTTTTTCATAGAGCTGACTTGATCTTCAGAATGCAAACTATTTTCCAGAGGTTACTTGAATTTCAATTTTTTAGTCGATATTTGAACAATTGCTCAGCCTCACAGAAGGGGCAGTTTTATAATAGGTGTGTAGAGGAAGGAAGTGTGTTCCACAAGCCGTGGCAGCCCATGTCGGAGGAGTTGGGCATGAACCCCAGTCCCAGTGTGGGTGCAGTGGGGGCAATGTGGGCTGCGTACCGCAGAGTGAAGATCACAGAGTCAGACCACGGGAGACCCCCTGGAGGCCTCGCTCCCACTCCCCCTTGGAGGCATCCAGGCCCTGTTTTCTGTCCTGGGATCTGTGTGTAACTTAGCGGGCACTTAGACAGGCATGAGCAGAGCAGGAACAATGGGTGGATGCAGAGGGCCGCCAGGGCGGAGAGCCCCAGTGCCTAGCAACAGGCAAACTATGGGCCTTGCAGGCCCACACCCTCAAGCATGAACTTCTGGAAGGTGACATCTGGGCTTCAGCTGCGTTTCAGGTCCAGGCCCAGAGAAGCAGCAACATCAGAAGGAATGACGCCATGGCTGACATCAGGAACAGCTGCATTGACTGATGACCCCCTGGTGCCAACCAATTGGTGGGGCAGCTGGAAAGCTGATGTATATTCTATTGGGATCCTCCCCTGAGACCTCAGGTAAAGGACCTCAGAATGGAGGACCCAGCATGGCTCTCTCTATGGAACACACTAAGCCTTCCCCCATCTCCTTCTTTCCCTTGGGTTCTCTCTCTCTCTCTCTCTCTGTCTCTCTCTCTCTGTCTCTCTCTCTGTCTCTCTCTCTCTCTCTCTCTCTCTCTCTCTCTCTCTCTCTCTCTCTCATTTCTGAAAGGGGTTGATGAAAAAATAACCTTTGAGTTTATGAGATAAGAGGTCAAAGTGGGAAACTTGACCTTGAAAAATTCATTAATCTCTTTACGTTGAAGGCAGCAGAGACATGACTTCTCACATGAAACCCCCCAAGAACTGAAGGAGTGAATGATGTCCTCTAACTCTTGGCCTTGCCAGTTATCAGCTGTGTAACCTTGGGCCAGTTGCTTAACCTCTTTGAGCTTTAGTTTCTTTATTTGTAAAATGGTGTGGGGAGGAACAAACTTCCCTTCTCCCTCAAGGTTTTTCGGGATGTTTGAATAATCAAATAGATATGAGACAGATTAGCAAGGGGAAATCATTACATTTAATACACAAATATGTATGGGAACCCCGCAGACATGAGAGTCAGAGCCCCCTCCCACAGAAGAGGTTCAGAGATAGAGAAGGGGATTGAGGTAGAGAAGACATTCTGAGCTAGGGATGAGGTGATGCCCCTTGGGAGCTTCAAAGGGTCATAGTGTTGGCAGCAGGTACTGGGCCAGGGGACAGTGGAGTCAGACCGGATCTTGGTTCAGCAACCACGATACTTGAGTTCTGGCTCAGAAAGCATTCAGAGACAAGACTCAAACTATAAGAGAAAGTTTATTTAGAAAGTCACAGAGGTAGAAGAAGTGATCAGTAGAAGGAATTGGCTCAAAAAACAAGTTACAGAGGCAAAAGAAGGGTCATGGTCTCCACTAACTGATGGGCACTAGGGAAGCGGGCCATTGGTCAATGCAGCTGGTCAGCTTGTCTGGTTTTACTGCTTTTCTGGGCCTGGAGCTGAAATACATCTGAGGCCTCGATGTATTTGATGTGGGTCATAACCTCATTGTCCTGGGGGCTTAATGCTTCAAGGCTGTTCTCCAGTCCCCTTGTTAGTTCCCCCTCTAAGGTATCTAACCTCATGGCTAGCAACAGGCCAGGGGAGGAATGGTCAGGGGAGGGTCTGAACCACAGGGCCAGCACTCTGCTAGGGGAGGCTAGGTTACCTGGGGGTGCGGTCCTTGTTTTCCCAGTTTGCCTGTTGCTAGGCTCCTGGGGTTTTCAGCCCTGGTGACCTTCCGTACCCGGATCTTGTCCTTGCTCTGCTCATGTCTGTCTAACTGCCTACAGCAACTGCAGGATGAGAAGAAGAACAGACATTTAGTAAGTAGAAGTTTGCCTGCCCTATAGGTAGATAAAAAAAAGTTATCTCTGGGCCCTGACCAGGTAGTTCGGTTGGTTAGAGCAGTGTCCCGGTACACCAAGGTTGTGGGTTTGATCCCCAGTCAGGGCACGGACATAAAGCAACCTAGGAATGCATAAATAAATGGAACAACAAACTGATGTTTCTTTCTCTCTCCCTTCCTCTCTCCATCTAGAATTAATAAATAAAAAATTGAAAAGAAGTTATCTCTGAAAATCTCATTATGGGCAAGGCTCCTGATTCAAGGTCTTCTAAGGTAGTTAAAGAGAGGAACAGAAGTTTCTCTTGAGCCTGTGGCTAAGATTGCTGTTAGCGCAAAGTAATCTGCAGATCTGGGGGGCTGGGGCTCTTTCTGAACCCCCACACTGGGAATCATACTTCATACGGTTGTTGGAATTACTAACTCAGATGACCTGTAGAGTTAAGTTCCTGGAACCTGGTGAGGGCTCAGCAAAAGCCCATTCCCCTGCTCCGATTATGTTTATTATACATGCTTATAATTTCAAGCTGCCTTACCGTTTACAGTTTCCAACTCGGGGGACGGATTACTTTCACAGCAGGGCTTGTCCTGGGGTGGTCCTCTCCCTCACCTTGAAAGTTGTAGCCCTGACCAGTTTGGCTCAGTGGATAGAGCGTCGGCCTGCAGATCCAAGGGTCCTGGGTTCGATTTCGGTCAAGGGCATGTACCTTGGTTACGGGCACATCCCCAGTGGGGAGTGTGCAGGAGGCAGCTGATCGATGTTCCTCTCTCATCGATGTTTCTAACTCTCTATCCCTCTCCCTTCCTCACTGTAAAAAGTCAATAAAATATATTTTTTTTAAAAAAAAGAAAGTTGTTAACACAGGACTTCCCTGACGTTGGCTGGACCTACCCCCCTGTGCTTGGCGGTTGTCCACGTGGAGACATGGAGACATCGGGTGCACATGGGCCGGGCCCGGCTCCTCCCACCTCTGCACGTGTCTGCAGCCCCCTGGAACAGGGCGTGGCACGGCTCCCATTTGTGATCAGGGCAGGGCTTCTGAGGCTTAGGAGGTGCCTGTACGCAAATGTTCCTCATCATCGACTCCTTCCACTGGGCAAATTCCTAGGAGTGGAATGGCAGGCTTATACGGCAGGTGCATGTTTAGTTCTTTTAGGAAACTTCCAACTGTTGTCCAAGGTCGCTGTCCCAGTTCACATAGTAACAGCAAAGCATTGGTCCACTGGGCACAGCGGTAGCCAATTACGCAGACGCCGGGCACAGCGACAGAAAGTGACGTTATTACTCAATGCTCCGGGAAAACCCGAGCTTCCCCAGGGCTTCTGGATAAGAGGCTTCACAGAGCACGAACCGTAAGTCGTCAGGAGCAAGGGGCTGGAGTCGTGGGTGAAACGGATAGATCGAGAACGAGGTGAGGGCAGGTCTTGAGGTCGGCTTCAGCGCCCCTCAGTCTGCTTGCACGGGGACCCACCAGGGGGCTGTTCCACTTTAGGGCTCAGGAGCTGACGCCCAATCAAAGGCCTGATGTTATCTTCAGCTTCACAGACCCACACCTGTGACCATTCGTCAGGGCCTGGCCTTCACGCCTGGCTGCCTGAGGGAGTAATAAGATGGAAGGGGAAGGACCAAGGCTTACCAGACAGGCAGTGAGGAACCTAAATGAGTGCTGGGGCTACATGTTAAATCAAAATCACACATTCAGTCAGGACTCTCGGTTTCACCTTCTCACCAAGTCCAGTTGTGCAGTCTCCCGGCCACACTTTTTATTCTTCCCCATATATCAAAGTTGGTGCCTCTCAAATTAAAAAAAAAAAAATCCATGTATTTTTTTAAAGAAGCAGAACCTTAAAGCATAAAAATGGTTGTACCTAGACCCCCAGTAAATACAGCGGGTGGGGAGATAGACGCTGTGGCTGGCGGGTCGGAGTGTGTGGAGCCCGCAGCCCCGGCACCTCTGCCTGCTCCAGGGCCCCGGGAGCACAGACAGGAGTCCCCGCTCTAGGTGACAACCTGGGTCAGGCTGTCAGATTTCACTTGCAGTTGAGCTCTGGGCCTGCCGGAGTCACAGAGAGACTGCCCAGGCCTGGGCCACCACTTCTCTGCCAGCTGCGCTGAAGGCCTTCGCAGGGCCGTCGAGCTGGCGCGGAGGCCTGGCGCTGGCGATGCTGCTTCTTGCTGGACCAAAGGGTCTTTCAGCCTCTGGATGCCCCCTTCCCACCACGGCGTGTCCGTCAACCTTACTGCGTCCAAGACAAACATCAGGGGCTGTGCAACCCCAGATACCGGGAACAAAGAAACAAAGTGGGAACACTGGGCGTGGAAGAGATTTTAATAAAGATTGAACTGGCTCCGTGCGTAGATCCTGCCACTCCTCTTATTGCGATCTTGACAGTGATGCAGGTGGAAAATGAAAGGCTGAGCCGGAGGCGATTCATATCCCTGGCACTGACAGCCCAGGGCAGCCTCCGTGGTGGCTGGCGACAGACGGAGGTGCCTTTGCAGGGCTCCAGGGGCGCCTCCTGCCCTCCGTGGGCTGTGGGTCTCCCACCTCTGTCCCCAGGCGCCGACGCGGAGGTTTCTCCGTGTGCCCGTGAAGCCCGAGGAAAGCAGGTGCCCAGCGCTTTCACCTTCACTCAGCTCCCCGGGCTGGGGCTCTTGGCACGCTCCTTCCTCCTCCTCCTCCTCACGTTTATTGGGGACAATTTTAAGCATTTACCGAAGTAGGTGCAATCGTATCATGAACCCCTCTGTACCCACAGCCCAGTTTCAACAGTAACCAATAGGGACACTCTTGCTTCATCTCTGTCCCTGCTCACACCCCGCATGTTATTTTGAATCAAATCCCTGACATCATATTATTTCACCCATAGACAGGTCAGTAGGTATGGTTGTGATAAGGGCTTTTTGTATTTTAAAGACAAAAATCTCGCTATCATAATCCCATCTAAAAAACTGAGCAAAGGCTTCTGGGTGTTTCTTGGGCAGAGTCCAGTGTGAGGCCCCCGGTCCGATTGGGAGGCCAGTTCGGCGGTGGCAGGAGCCACGCCTGACGTGTTGGAGGAGGGTGTGCGTTTGTAAGACTGTTTCCCGTTCCAGGTGACACCCTGTATTATTCTGTATTCGTTTCAGGTGTTCAGCACAGTGATTAGACAATCGGATACTTTACAAAGTCGCCTCCTTGACACTTCCTGTACCCAACTGGTACACGCGGAGTTGTCACATATTGATGACGATATTCCCTATGCTGGACTTTACAGCCCCCGGACTGCTTTGTGACTACCAACCTGCACTTCTCAATCCCTTCACTTATCCACCGCCCAGCCAGACCGTGTTCCCCTCTCTGGAGGGGCTGGTGGCTTTGAAGGTCTGGGGAGGCCAAGGCGTGTCCCCCAGAGCCGGGTCTGTCCACAGGCTGTTGCTTATGGCTGGCTGGACGCTCTACCCCTGCAGCCGGGAAGACTGCCCTCCCTGCCAAGCCCCGGCTCCGAGGTGCTCACAAGAGCTCGCTGGGGCGACTCCTGCAAACGTGTCTGGTACCTGCCTGGTGAATGCTGGTCTCGACGGTGGGGTTTGTGGAGGAGGAGCAATGCTGTGGGGAAGATGGCCTTGGCTTTGGGGTCAGGAAGTTCCATCCCCTGGCAGGGTAGGGGACCGGGCTCCGATGGCACAACCATAATAGATGGGAGTTTGATGACATCTCTCAAATCACAAACGCCCGTCCGCATCCCTTGACCCAGCAATTCCTCTCGTGCAAGGGGACATATGTACACGGAGGCTCAGTGCAGAGTGTGTGATGGCAGGAGACTGGCAGCAGCTCATGCCCATCAGTAGTGGTTACTCCGTACAATAGTCTTCTGAAAGGAAGGCGGCAGCTCTGTACAGTGACTGCACAGAATGATCTTCAGGATTATTATTGAGTGAAAAGGGCAAGACTGAGACATGATACCTCTTGGTATCCCACTCTTGGTGCTTTTTTAAAAAAAGCCCCTTTTATCTGCAAAGACTATGTTTGAACAAGGTGCAAGAAACTAAAACCCAAGGTTGTCCCTGGGGTGGTGACCTGGGGAGAACGTGGTGGGAGGGAGATGTGTTTTTACTTTTTTAAAACTTGAGTTTTCTACCATTTGTATGTGTTTAAAATAAATAAAGTATATTTAAGTAAACCCCTGGCATTTATGGGCTGTGTGATTTGGGGCAAGCCACGTTTGTGAAATCGGGATCTCAGTTTAAGGCACAGTGCTGCAAGGAGGATGAGAACTGACAGATAAGCAGGCTCTTGCACAGGATGTGGACACCAAGGGGGTTCGGTGAGTGGAGCTTCCATGATTGTTTATGATTATGGTTAAGTTGTTATCCTCTGGACACCAGGCAGGGAGAACAATCCCAGGCTAGGGGACAGGGTGGGGGAGACCTTGAGCACCTCAAGGGCCAGGATGGTCTCTTCGTCATCTTCCTCCTCTCCAGCCACTGCCATGCTCCCCCCCCACCTTCCCCCCTCCCCAGCCCCACCCTCCAGCACAGCAAACTTGTGTTAATTTGAGTTGTGCTGGTCCAGAGCTGCCTCCCCAGAGCAACTGTAGAATCGCTGAGATAACACTGTCCACCAGAGGGCGCCAGCTGCTGCATTGCTTTCCTTCTCATTTCTGGAACCTCTCCTTGGGCTGCCAGCATGTGACAGGAGATTTGCCAGGGAAGATGTTTAAGGTGACCTTTTCCTCCTTGCTGTGGCCACTGAACACATTGTAAATGTAAAGCCTGGGGGATTCCTAGCCACAAAGGGGCTGCAGGAGCTGGTATAATCCCTGGGAACGGGTGTGTGTGTGTGTGTATGGGCGTGCATGGTGGCCATGTGCACATGTGTGTATGCACACGCACAAGTGTGTGTGTGTGTGTATGGGCTTGCATGGTGGCCATGTGCACATGTGTGTATGCACACGCACAAGTGTGTGTGTGTGTGTATGGGCTTGCATGGTGGCCATGTGCACATGTGTGTATGCACATGCACGTGTGTGTGTGTGTATGGACTTGCATGATGGCCATGTGCACATGTATGTAAGCACATGCACAAGTGTGTGTGTGTGTGTGTGTGTGTGTGTGTGAGTTCTATTCAGTGTGTGTGGTGTGATGTGCATGCGTTAGCATTCGTAGTGCACATACACATGTGTGTGTGTGCGCAGGACCCCAATTTGTGAGTTCCAGGTCAGTTAGCCGGCCTGGACGGTGACTCTGCCCTGAAATGGACCGAGCTGCCCAGGCGTCTCTGCCCCGAGTGGTCAGGGTCCTACGGCCTGACCACTTGCATTTGCAGAGTGCTTTACATCCCAAACCCCTCCACCCACCCTGACCACGGTCTCTCACGGTCCTGTTCCACCGTCACTTCTCGCAGCCCTGTGGCTTTATCAACAACCTCTCCCCAGAGAGCAGAAGGGAGAAATCCCCCAGGGAATTCCATTTCCCAGCCTCAAGCGCTCTTCCCTGCAGGATGGCATCTCCCAACCCTCTCAGGCACCTAATGGGCTTGTCTGTGCCCTCTGCCTCCACCCTCCGCTCACAGCAGACACAGTGGGGCTCGGGGTCATTTCTCTCAGTGGCCTGTCTGAGACATCCCCACAGGAGCTCACGGCTCCTGACTCTCAGACCCAGTCTCCCAGCCGACAGCAACCGTGTGGGTTCTGAGGGGAATGGAGACATGGTCTGCCTGCAAGCATGTCAGACTGGCATGCCTCGTTTATTTAACCACCAGGCTCTCTGGCCGTCTCTCTAAGGTGCATCTGAGACCACGGAGTCAGCAGGCCCCAGGGGTTGGCTGTCAGCAGGAGAGGGGAGTAGCTCTCCCCAGGGCCTCCCGGGGCTGCAGGGCGGGTTAGAGCCGAAGCTTCGAAGCTTCCTCGCGCACTGGAGGCAGGTGGGAAGCCACTGCGGGCACTTCTGTTCCTTTTAACTTATTTTTTGAGTCAGTCCCGGTTTGCCGGCTTCCTGCTGGCTCTCCACGGAACCCAGCCTTTGAACGGAGACTGAGCCAGAGCAGCCTCCGCCATTCCCCGACGCTGAGAACAATTGCTCATGAAAGGCCTTTCAGAGCAGTCAACTCCCCTGCTCCGAGGCTTTGAACCCCGAGTGACCCACAGGTTGCAGCCCAGCTGGAAAGGAAGGAGAAAGGAATTGGGCTGCTCAGAGTGACAGGATGAGGCTGGGCCTGGTTCTGAGACCCCAGCGATTCCACAGCTGGGCGGGCGGGACAGGAGGCCACCCAGCCATCCAGGACACCACCTCGTCTGATGACACGCCTGCAAGCTCCTCCAGGCTTTGAGGGTCCGCAGAGAGGCAGTGAACCCAGATAAAGTGACCAGAGCTTGCTTGTAGTGGGACCAGGTTCCCCAACAGGGAGAATGGGCATTGGCCAGACAGACCCTAGAACCTTACCCAGCTGGGCCCAGGCAGGGAAGGGATGCCCTTCCCAACTCCCTTTGAAGTTGGATGTGGCCGTGAGACTTGCTTGGGCTAAGGATGTGTGAGCTCGCTTGTGGAGGAAGCACTTCCCTCTTTTCCTGGAGTTGGCAGCGCTGTGCCAGCCTGGGTTCCAGCGGTCTGTATGGAGCAGAGGCCTTCGCTGACCTGGGATGGACATGCAGCCCAGTGAGTGATAAGTCTTTGTGTTCTTAAGCCAGTGAACTGTTGAGGGTGTCTGTTAATGCAGCATAACCTAACTCATGCTGACAGATACATGGATTATCAGATAAATGAACTCTGGCTAATGGATCACTCGGCTAATGTGTTAGGCATCCCAAGCTATAAAATTCATTACCCTAATTGAAGTACACAAACTTTCCAAAACGGAAGTCTCTGTGGTAGGCATTGCAGGCACCGCTGCAAGCCAGCAGGGGGAGACATTTGGGATTGCTTACTCCACCTGGTTTAGAGGCTCCCAGGAGGGGGGGGCACGGAAGGATTGTGATGGGTCACAGTCCTTAGTTCTCTGATGAGTGGATGGAAACAGCTGCCTTTACCCTTGTCTATCAAAGAGGCAGAAGCCCATAACATCATAAACCACTTCAATAGAAGAGGAGAAGCTAGTCACCTAACGCAGTGGTTCTCAACCCTGGCTGCACATTAGAATCACCTGGGAATCTTTTTAAAATCCTGATTTCTGGGCCTCATCCTCCGGAAATTCTGTTTCTTTGTTATGGGGTGAGGCCACCACATTAGTAACAAAGAAACAGAATTTCCGGAGGATGAGGCCCAGAAATCAGGATTTTAAAAAGATTCCCAGGTGATTCTAATGTGCAGCCAGGGTTGCGAACCACTGCCTTAATGTGTGGTTCTCACACTTGGGTGCACATTAGAATCACCTGGGAGCTAAATGCCTCAGGCCCAGGCCATGCCCCCGGCCGTTCTGGTCTCTCGGGTTGGGCCTGCATCAGGCCACAGCTCCGAGGGCTCCTCTTCCTCCACCAGGGACACATTTTAGCCAATGTCTTGAGATGACCCTTTTTTACAGAATTCTAACTCCTCGTGTAACCTTGTGTCTCGGGCTGCAACACACATTGGAAAGGAGAGGCCTGGAGATTCACCATAGTCTCCGTCATGTGAGGGCTCATGTGGGGCTTCTCAGAGCCCAAGACAGCCAGCCACGGTCCCTCCCAGCAGGATCTGGGGCTATAGACAGACTTGGATTTGAGCCCCTGCCTCGCCCCTCCCTGTAACAGTTCTGTGACATTGGACAAGCTGCTTGATATCTGTGAGCCTCAGTTTCCCCATTTGCAAAGTGGGGATAATCTTAATACCAGCCTTACTCATTGAACACAATAGTCTCTGCATCATGGCTAGTTATTTATTGTATCTCCCAGGTGACTTGTGTTAAACGATGATGCAGGTCAAGTAGCACAACAAATTCCATCAGCGGTCCCTACCCCCAGCCCACTCCTTTCCTGTGAATAAAACCCCAGCGTCCCAACGCCTAGGCCAGAGAGCGGGGAGTCAGCCTGGACCCTTCAGTCTCTTCCTCAGCCCCACGCTCCGCCCAACGTTAATCCCGATGCTGCCCCCAATGACCCCCTAGATCTGCCAGCTCTCCCTACCCCCCCGTCACTCCTCAAGGCTGTGCACTGTCCGGACTAAGGCAGTAACCCCTGGTGGGTTTCCCCAGCCCCCTTTGCCTCTCCTTCAATCCATTTCACAAACTGGAGACAGAGTCACCTTCCTAAATCTCCTTACCAGGTATGAAAGCACATTTGAAAGTGAAAATTTGGCAAAATGACAAAATAATACCTGTGATGGTTAGTTTCTTTTGTCAACTTGGCAAGTCTAAGTCCCCAGTTATTTAGCCACACGCTTACCTAGGTGTTGCTGTGAAGGTGTGTTGTAGACGTGGTTAATACTTACAATCAGTTGACATTAAGTAAAGAACATCCTTGATGATGTAGGTGGGCCTCATCTAATCAGTGGAAGGGCTCAAGAGCAAAACCTGAAGTTTGTGGGGGGGATGGGAGGAGAATTTCTGCCTCCAGACTGAAGCATCAACTTCTGCCTGAGTTTCCAGCCTGCTGGCCTGTCCTCCAGATTTCAGACTGGCCAGCCCCCACACCTGAGTAATCCCTTAAAACGCCTCTCTCCCATATCCAGGGGTGGGGAAAAGTAGGTTTATAGTTGTGAGTATGTGAAACACAGAGTATGGCCAGCAGACTACAAGAATGTGCAAATAGCCCTCACTGGTTTGGCTCAGTGGTTGGAGCATCGGCCATCAGATTGAAGGGTTGTGGGTTTGAGTCCAGTCAAGGGCATGTACCTTGGTTGCAGGCTCGATACCAGGCCCTGGTTGGGGCGTGTGCGGGAGGCAACAAATTGATGTGTCTCTCTCTCCATCTCTCCCTCTCCCTTCCATTCTCTCTAAAAATCAATGGGAAAAAACATCCTTGGGTGAGGATTAACAACAACAAAAAAGGCTTTGTAAATAATGAAGACCGGCAATTTGAGCACTTATGAGGTTGTACATGAGTGCACTGTGCTATTGTGACATTCTTTTGAGTTAATAAAGCTGTGTAATCATCATAACCTGCATGTCCATACAGACAACTGTACACCTACTTTTGCTCACCCGTGTGTGTATAGTTCATGGTGTTTCTCTGGAGAACGCTGACTGATAGACTACCCTTTACTCCAGCAACCCCACTGTCCCGCCGTGGGCACCCTTGCACGCATGTGAAACCACCCACGTGCAACTCATTTCACCGGGGCCTTGTTTGTAATAGAAAGAATGCAGGCCCCCTGAGGCCCAGCAGTACGGGGCTGGTCAGGAAGTCACGTTAACCCACAGAGTGGGGCACTGCGCAGCCACCCAAAAAGATGAGGCAACAACGCAGAATAGTTTCCAAAACTGATGTCACACGCACACACACACACACACACACACACACACACACCCCGAATAGCAATGTGCCTACTGTGCTCTTTTGTGTAGACAAAGGGTGAAAATATACTAGTATTAGAGTTTGTAAACGTAGACACTACCTCTTGATGGGAACACCAGAAACCAACCCTGAAAATGTCAGGGAGGGGCACTGGGCGCTGGGTCATGGGCCAGGAGGGGGACATTTCGTCCTTGTGTGTCACACACCCAAAAGCCTCACATCTGATCCTGTTGCTGGCTGGCTCGGGCAGCTGTGGTCCTGGGATGGCCTCCTTTATGACCCCGCGGCTGCCTCCATCCCACCTCACCCTGACCCCACTCCTGCCCACTCCCTGCATTCTCCGCCCAGCCCTGGACTCACTCCAGTTCCTCACACTCACGTGCTTCTCACGCCCCAAATCCAGACCCCCCTGAGCCCTCTCCAAGCTCCTGCTTGTCCTCCGTGCTGCCTTTCTTGGAGGGACCCGGCGGGCGGCTTGGCTCTGGGGAGAGGAGCCCGCTATCCCTGCCCTCTCCTGCCCTCTGTGGACACCTGGCCGCTTGGCTCAGGCCATTCAGGCTGAGACTGAGCGGATCCCTCTGCGCCCCCCCCGCCCCGCCCCCGCCCCAAGGTGCGCACAGGGGAAGAGACCTCCCTGTACCTGGACCTCACCTACCGTTTCCAGAAGGAGCTTGTGTGGAAGACACCCTCTGTCTCAGACGTGGGGCTGGCCAGCCCCCGGTCCCCGGGAAGTCCTGTTGGAGGAGGAAGGCCCTAAGCCTGGGGCCTGCCCTTGTCTTTGCTGGGAGCCGGTGGATCTGAACATGCCACATACAGGGGTGGGCAAACTTTTTGACTCGAGGGCCACAGTGGGTTCTTAAACTGGACCGGAGGGCCGGAACAAAAGCATGGATGGAGTGTTTGTGTGAACTAATATAAATTCAAAGTAAACATCATTACATAAAAGGGTACGGTCTTTCTTTTTAGTTTTATTCATTTCAAACGGGCTGATCCGGCCCGCGGCCGTAGTTTGCCCGCGGCTGTTAGAAGCACACCTGGACAGACGGGGCGGCAGGTGAGCAGCGGGACTCTGTGGGAGGAGAGCAGAGGGGAGGAGGGGAAGCAATCCCAACCCCAAGCCCAGGGATGAGGAAAGCAGGAAGGGTGTGTCTCCCCAGCTTGGCGAAGGCGGAGAGAAATGATGTGTGGAGTAGGCGTTTTATTCCTCTCACCCACAACTTGCTGTCTTTGTACAGATTCCATGGATGAGGGATGGGGTCCCCGGTCAATGCCAGAGGGACTCAGTCGGTACAGGGAGGGGAAGTGCATGCTTAGCCTTTTCCCAGGGAACAGACCAGGGAGAAGCCCAAGAGAAAGCAAGGTGGTGAGGTCCGACTGGGCAGGTTTGACGGGGTGGGGGGTGGGGGGTTTGAAGGCTCATCCGATTTCCCTGGGAGCCCGTTAGAATCTGAGGACAGGGCCGCTGGAGTGTCTCCGGAGGACACTGGTGCACACGGGGACACCAGCCCCACCTGCGGTCCCACAGCGGCTGCACCTGGGACCCCTCAGCTGCCTCCAGTGTCCGCAGGGCTGCTGGGGCCTCCCTCACCAAAGCTCCGATGTTGTTTCTCCTGGATTGGACTTAAAAAAAAATAAAACCTCAAAAAACTGTGGAACACACTATTTAAAAACATGCACTCTGAGTCAAGCATAAACACAAAGCTGTCTTGTTATAAAGTCTGAGCTTTATAAAGTTGCCAAATGTTTCTCCGCTGGCTTTAAAAATTGAAGTAGAAACCACTTAAGAGTGAAAAAATATTCCGTGGAGGAAATTCTCAGACACAGAATTCCCAGGTTTCATCACAGAGGACTCAGTGTCTGGCACCGGGGAGGGGGGTAAGGCTGGTGGGAGGGAGCCCCGAGCCAGGGTGCCGCCAGGAGGACACGATGAGCCATCGCCCACTCCCGGGGAGCTCCTCAGTGGTAACCCCGATGGCAGGCTTCAGTTTTGCCAGTTTCCCACTTTCCCAGGCACCCCCATTTCCTACTTCACATGCCTGTGTCCCAAGTGGACCAGGGGTGGGCAAACTTTTTGACTCGAGGGCCACAATGGGTTCTTAAACTGGACCGGAGGGCCGGAACAAAAGCATGGATGGAGTGTTTGTGTGAACTAATATAAATTCAAAGTAAACATCATTACATAAAAGGGTACTGTCTTTTTTTTTTTTTAGTTTTATTCATTTCAAACGGGCCGCATTTTGCCCACGGCTGGTATAGACAGACACACACCCAGAGGATACCCTCTATTCTCTGTCCTTCTGGTCCCGGAGCTGAGAGGGAGGAGGGGGAAGACCACGGGCTCAGGGTTGCTGTGGACGTTAGGTTTGGGCTCTCACCTCCCAACCCTGTCCCAGTACCTTCTGGACCCTCCTCTTCCTTCCCTTCCAACATGTACCCTTTCCCAACTCTTTCCTTTTTATCTCTTACCAGAGGCCGTGTGCACAGATTCATGCACATTGAAAGGAAATTAATTAGAAGGTGGCCGGTGGGGAGGGACTGGGCGAGATGGGCCAGACACGCCCTGGAGCCAACCTCCTGCGGTCTCTCCCCCGGCTGGCCACACCTGGGGCGGTGCCAGGGCTCAAAGGGCGTCTGCAGAGTGAGCAGGGTCCCTCTGGCAGGTGGGGTCCCTCGGCCTGGCCTGTGGGGATCAGGTTGAAACCGGCAGTCTGAAATTCTCCAATGAGGTCCTAGAGTGTGAGAGGGCACTCTGCAAAGTTGCTGTCATTCGGCAGCTCCTGCATTGAGCGTCTGCCCCCTGGTGTTCAGTGTGTGGCATAGCTACTGGTGGGAGCATCTGCCCCCTGGTGGTCATTGCACATCATAGCTACTGGTCGGACGGTCATTTAGGCTTTATGTATATAGATAAATGGTAAGTGAACAAAGCACTTGCCATTGTTGGGCCAATTGGTGGGCATTGTTCAGAGCAGACAGTCACTTCCCTGTGCACTGTAGGCACCGCTTGCCTGGATGAGGGAAATGTTGGCGTCAGGGTTTTTGTTTTTTTCTTTTTCTTTATTTTTAAATTTATCTTTATTGTTGAAAGCATTACAGGTGTCCGCTTTGTTTTTTCCCCATTGATCCCCTCCTCCCTGCACCCACCACTCTCAAGCCTTTGCCACACTCTTATCTGTGTCCATGGACCATGCATATCCTATATAATAAAAGGCTAATATGCAAATCGACTGAACGGCGGATTGACTGGTCACTATGAGGCGCACTGACCACCAGGGGCAGACACTCAATGCAGGAGCTGCCCCCTGGTGGTCAGTGCACTCCAACAGGGGGAGTGCCACTCAGCCAGAAGCCAGGCTCACAGCTGGCAAGCACAGAGGTGGTGGCGGTAGCCACCACAGCAGCACTAAGGATGTCTGATGGAGCGGGCCTAAGCCATCAGTCGGACATTCCCCAAGGGCTCCCGGACTGCAAGAGGGTGCAGGCTGAGCTGAGGGGACCCCCCCCCCCCCCGCCCGCCAGTGCACAAATTTTGTGCACTGGGCCTCTAGTATGCATATAAGTGCTCTAGTTCATCCCTCCCACCGCCTGCCCCGCCACCTTCCCTCTGAAATTCATCAGTCTGTTCATTGTTCTATTCTCTGGATCTATTTTGTTCATTAGATGCCACATATGAGTGAGATCATGTGATACTTGTTTTTCTCTGACTGGCTTATTTCACTTAGCATACTATCCTCCAGCCCCCCCTCCGCACCCCCCCCACCCCCCATGCTGTCTCAAAGGCTACGAGATCCTTCTGTTTTACTGCTGCCTAGTATTCCAGGGTGTAAATGTACCACAGTTGGCGTCAGGGTTTTCACCGTCTCATCCTGAGGGCCGTCTCCCAGGCGATTGTGCGGGCTGACCCCACGGCTCAGGGAGTTAGAACTTGATAGCAACTTGACAGAGTAATTTTGTCCATTGGCTCTAGTACAATATCGGGGTCTTAAAATTTTTCTTTTACTTTTATTGTGTTTTACAGAAACTTGAACTGTGTGGGCTGGAAATAAACAGCCACCTCCACAGGTGGGACTCCCAGAGGGGGTGAGAAGCAGAGTGAGCCGGGCATCCCACCTCCTGTTGAGGACCCAGAGGCTGCCGGGCCCAGAGGTGGCGGCTCTCAAGGACTGAGATGGGTGGATGGAGGACAGAAAGCGGAAGTGCCTGTAGAAGCCGGTGGACGGGACCCGGGAGGTCGGTGCTGGAGTGTGACGTGCCAGCACAGCTTAGGGGCCAGGGGCCAGGGGCGAGGGTCAAAGTCTGGGCCGCGCTGTGCCTCCGGGCGGGCGGGCCAGCCCCACCCCGGCTGCTCCACAGCTTCCTCGAGGGTCAGGTTCCGGCCATGGGGGAGATGTTCACTGCCCCAAACCCTCCCCTCAAACCCTGGGACAGTGGGTCTTGGGCTAAGGGGGAGCCCAGGCCGCGGTAGATGTCACTCGTGGCTGCTGAAGGCACCAAGCCAAGGTGCGCTCACGCGTTTCGATTCTCCACTGTTTCCTTAGGGCGGAGCGTGTGGATGGAGAGCACCCATCCGGACTCCTGGCTCAAGCCATCGCCAGCCTCTCCCAAGCCAGCAAGCGGCACAGGTGTCCACCATCCGCTTAATAACGGAATCCCATCTGTTTGGGGCAGGAAAGGACTGTTAGGGGGAGTCCTCAAACTTTACCAAGGCGAGCAGCCTGCCTCCGGCATTGAACGTTCCGTTACAAAGCTCGCTGGGAAGGAGCTGCAGCTTGTGGGTCAAAACGGCTAACCTGCCCCGCCCCGGCACCACGCGGAGCCCTTCATGTTCCCTCTCCTTCGCTCCCACGTGCCCTCACCCCACACACGTCCACAGTGAGGCCCGGCTTTTCTCTTGTCCACTCTTCTCCCTCCCTCCTTTAAAATACTCTGTCATACACTGAGATACACAGCTCCGTTGGGTTATACGAATTTAACTTTAGGAAGAGTTTCATTTAATGTCTCAGGCGTTTCTCTGTGTTTCTAGGGAGCATTTTGAATTTCACATGTCTCCTGAGTAGCTTGAGCTGATGAGCAGGGAGTTGCCCCGCGGTCACTGTCCCAATGTCAAGCTGTGGTTGCTTCAGGGAAATCTTGGGCTACTAGGTTTTGGTGGCAATAACCTCTATAGCCTCTGTTTTCTTTTGTTTTTAACATTATCATTATTATTATTATTTGGGTTAGAGATTTACTTATATAAACCTTGAGTAAAAATAGGCCAAAAACCAAACTCACGGCTCAGAGAGGTTAAGTACCTAGCCTAACATCACACAGCCAGAGAATGCTGGAGCCAAATTTCAAACTCAGGTTAGTCTCTTTAGCCATATGCTTAGCCAACATTATTTAGAATTTATATTAATGTATTTTATATGTCAAAGTGGGATTAGAAGTATTAAAATGAGATTTACACTATGTGTACTGTAGTTCAAACCCCAAGGGTCTCAGGAGGTTGCTGTTTCTTTAAGCGGTAAAGAGTAAGATATGATTTCAAAGGCATTCAGGGTGGAGAGCAAGTTATAAACAATACCATCTACAGCAGCGGTCACCATCCTTTCAGACCTCACGGACCACCAGCGGTCCACGGACCACCAGCGGTCCACGGACTGCCAGTTGGTGACCGCTGATCTACAGGGTTAGAGTTTCTATTTAGATACATGCTCCTTGGTCAGGTGATGCATTTATTGGCTACTTTGGGCGCAGATCAAACTGCATAAAACTGCTTAAAAAAAAAAAAAGCAGTTCATAGATGAAGACATTGTTTGTTTAGAATGGTCAGGTGGGAATAGTTCACAGGGATGTCATGCTCGTTCTTCCTTGCTGGCTTATTCCTAAGAATCAGTTCTTGTTTTCTAATCGATCATATTGACAAAAAGGAAAAAAAAAACGACACTCACACACACCAGTGTTACAAAACCTTGTATTAATCATTTCCCTTCACTTTCAATATAACGTTGATATGAAATATAGCCATGATTCTTAGTTACATGGGAGGAAATGAGTAATAAATACATTGTAGCAAGTTTAAACCACAAGGGTGTTTCACTGGTAACAACATTTGAAAACTGTACACTTGCAAAGAACAGCATCTCCAAACATTAGTATATCTGTGTATCAGTAAAGCTTTTACATGTAACAAACATGCTATTTCCATATATGACAAATTTTAAAAATATGCATTGCTTGGCAACATGAACTAGGCAAAAATAGTTCTTTGTTCACTAACTTTATACAGGAAAACAGGACGAAAGGCATGCATGTACAATAGAGATGCCTGCATGGGGCATGCAACAGAAGAAAGCTTTTTAAAAGTCAGCTTACATTAGGCATAAATACATGAGGGTTATATATTAATAAGGGAGGAAGTCTTCTGTTGGACGCTATTAACATTCCTGTTTTCTTCCTATTCCTCCCAGAGGAATACACATTCACCTTTAAGTAAAGATAAAGGAATTACAAAAAAAAAATAATAAAACTCACTTTGCAAACATCTCAGGTGACTTGTAAAAAAAAAAAAAATCAACACTAGTGTTATCACAGCCCCATGTGCAAATGTTCCTCTGCCGGTCCCCCTTGTAACAGGCACGCCGGGCGCCTGGGCCAGGCTGCTCCTTGGCACCCAAGCTGGGGGCCTGCCGCGGGCATCTCCAAGAGGGCCAGCGAGACCGGGGCCAGCTGTCCTCCCCTCACTGCCCTTCTGGTCGCAGGCCTGTGCACCCAGCCCGACGCAGCCCGGGCTCTGGGTGAGACCCTCACGCTAGCTGGGCGTGCAGGCCTGCACACCTTGCCCTGGCACTAGCTACAAGAGGTGCAGAAGGACAGAAGACCCAGAGAAGCCTCCCATCCCGTAAAAGGCAACCAGTGACACCTCAAAAGAAAACCGTGTTTCCCTCAGTGTCTCTTCAAACGAGTGGGAGGCAGGGGCCCAGCTGTGGCTCCCTCCTGAGCACCCAACAGGGACCATCGATACCCAGGACTGGAGAGCTCGTGCAAACAGCTGCCTCCTGCAGGCAGGCCCAGCAAGGTCTAGTTTGCTTGCTGGCCCTCGGTTAGAAAGGGAAACTCAAAAAGCATGTGGAAACGACGACGTATCAGCAGCAACGTTTCATTTCTTGTACACAGTTCATGTGTGTCTTCCTATCGTTTCTGTTAAGAAACCACTATGAATAAAAAGCACCAGTAAAACATCACACATGGTAACAATATTGTAGAACGTCACTGTCCCTGGGACAGCGTAGAGATGCCACACACACACACACACACACACACACACACACACACACTGCTTAAATCAGAACAAGTGGGGGAAAACATGGGAAATAGATTTTACTCGGAGATCTTGAATGTTTACTATTAATATAAAACAGTCGCATCTGTGGGTCAATGGGTAGTTACAAAAAAAGGCACTGCCGCGTTAGTACTAAACATCCGACGTCACAGCCTCATGCATGCAACTGTTTGACTCTCTTATAAATAAAATTCTTTTGCTTTAGGATTTTCAAATTGAGCTGTATACCTGCAGCCAACACAGGACTCGTCACGAAGTGGGGCTAGGTTCCTAAAATTGATCAGAACACTCAACTTAAAAAAAAACAACTTAAAACACTAAGAGCAAAACACAACTAAGTAGATAAATCTATACACAGTCAATAAAAATAAGCTTTTCTTTTCTTTTTTTAAAAAAAGAATATGTTGTTATTAATAACAGACTTTATCATGGTTACCAGCCATAGCAAGTTAATAAGTAACATATCCAAAATAATATCTCTAAGAATCAGATAACCATTGTTTCTATATTCAGTGAAGGAATAAATAGAAATTCAGATTTGCAAATACGTTTAAGGTCTTCCTTTTAAAGGAGTCATGCTAGTGTGATTGTATTCACAATCTGGTTTCTGAACCACCGCCGTCTCTATGCACGTGTTCTGCACAGATCCGAATGCTTTCTTATTTCTCCACGAGATGCGTGGTGCCGTCGCCTCTCTCCTCTTTAACGTCCTCAGCATCCAAAAACCACTTCCGCAAACCCTCTAGTCCTACCTTTGGCCTTCAACATTTTTACTGCCTTACATGTGATCGTCCATCCCAACACATTCCTCAAATAACACTAGGCTTATTTAGAAAAGGGATGTGGAGGATGAATGTTAATGGCACTTGGTTAAAAAAAAAAATCAACTAAAAAATGCCGCCTCTTTCTGCACATGGATTTGCGTCTTTAGAATGTGCCACCCAAAGAGAGCTCTCTCTCTCTCTCTCTCTCTCTCTCTCTCTCTCTCTCTCTCTCTCTCTCCATGATTTTGTAGGTTCCAGCCTTGGCTGGCTTGTGAAAGGCTCTCTACAGTTAAGATGCCCTCACCCTTTTAGACCTTAAAGGGACTGGAAAAACCTCATCACAACCTCCAACGCCACTCAAGGCTGTGTGGGGTGTACATTTTTAACCTTGAAGGTGAAAGGAAGTTGTTTGAATTTCATTAAGGCCTTTGACATCGGTGTTTATTTCATTAACACTTTTCTTTTCAATAACCATGAGCAAGTGCAGCAATTTTCATGGTCTGATCTTTTCAACTCTGACCGACTTCACTTAAAAAAAAAAAGAAAAAAAGGCACCAGATGCACCCATTTACTAAACAGACCTCATACCCTCTCCCCGGTCGCGCCTCCGGCTGAGCGTTCACTCCATCACTGACACAGCCCGGTTTTCCAGCGCACAGCTCGGTCCTCTCCCATTCCCTCGGACACCCTCCATCGCGTGGGATTCCCAAACGGAGTCTTTCTTGCCCTTAAGACATAGAGCTATTACTCTGTGGCAGTGTCTGCTAATCTCTCGCCGGGTAAAGGGTGGCTTTCTCTCCCTTCTGTGTGGAGGGGAAATCAGCCCACAGCGCAGCAAATCCCTCACGGACACCCTGCGGACGGAGCGCCGGTTCCATCACACAGTCCCTTTCCCACCCGGGACGGTGGGCGGCCGGCCGTACACCTGCCTCCGCTCCCTCTGCCACTTGCGGACTGACGGACTGACCGTTCCGACGGCTGCTGGCCGGGGCCTCCTCCTCCCTCTCAGCAGAGAACCAGCTCAGGGGGGGCGGCCCCAGGCGCAGGGTCCCGGGAGGACCCAGGTCAGCGGCGTTTTGAGCTCATTATCTGGGTAGTAAGGCCTCTTGCAAGGAAACCAATGTCCATCCTTGCCTTTTCTCTCCAGGGGCACTCGTCCCACCTGTGTGTGCCGCCAGCGACGGGCTGAGAGCCTGTGGTCGGGCGGGGGGGCGGTCTCGGGTGAGAGCAAGTCCAGCAGAGAAAGGGCCTCAGGGCCTTTCAAAACCTCTGGGTGGCCCGCAAACCCCTCTTTGAGGGCCCCCCCCCCCGCACCCCCAAGCGAACGCGGGGCCCAGGTCAGCACACCTCGTCCTTCAAACCCACCTGCACGCTCCCCGCCCACCGAGACCACGCCTCCCGGGAGCAGAGCCATCGGAACAGACAGCCCTGCTGCTGGTATGAAAATAGAGGGGAATGAATCCATACAACAGACCCTTCACAAAAACCACAGCATGAAGAGAAGTTCCATCCAAGGCTTTCCGCGGCATGTACCCTTTAGAGCTGTTATGTAAACAATACACAAATCAAAGTTTCTCTGAAACTTCGCTGGAGGGAAGCTCTCCCTTCTTGCCCCCGTTGCCCGGTGGCCCTCTCCGGTGGCTCGATCCCAAGCGGGGGGCTTCAGGGAAGTCCAATGGGGGACAGAAGAGCGAGCGCCGTCTTGCTTTGGTCACACGCAGCCGTGACTTCCTCCCAGGGCCAGGCGGTGAGGCCGGCCGGCCCCCAGAGCGGCTCTCAGGGCTGGGCTCCGGCCTCCCTCCTGGGTCTCTCTTCTCTCTTTCAAGGCAGGACTCTCTTCCCCCTCCCTTTCCATCCAGGAAGCCACTTGCATTCCCTCCACCTCCCCCCACCCCCCAGTCCCACGTTCCCCTAGAGGCCCCCACCCCCACCCTCCCCCACCAAGCCACCCCAGGACACAAACAAATGACAGAATAACCAATCCCAGGTCTACTGATATGTTTACAAGGATGACCTACGCTCTCACAAAATCAAAGTGGGAGAGGGACCAGGGGAGGGCTGCGAAGGATCCCGGAGGATTCCGTGCAGCCCGACGATGGCTGACACTGGACCCGCAGCAGTCGATTTCACGGCCAGCGCGGTCTCCCCCATCTTCAGCTTTAGATTGTGGAGGTCCGGTCCACCCCGTCTGGAGAGAGAGCACACAGTGGGCACCATGAGCAAAGCAGTTCCCAGCAGCCACCTGGTCCCACACCACGCAGGTCGGGCCTCTCAGTCTCTGAGGACAGATCAAGGCTACATTCATTCACTCAGTCACTCAGTCCTTCCACACCCACCCCCTCACCAGCTGGGAAGGAGCTATTTGGCCGGTAACCATACTGAGCTGGCAGTCAAGACGTAGAGACCCAACCCTCGCCGTCCCGGTGCTCACATCCTAGTCCCAACTCATTCAGGTAAGCCCGCTGTGGTGTGTGAGTGGCAAGCGCTGCAATGCAGTGTGTACCAGGCACGGCAGAAACACGGGGAAGCAGTGTTAAGTCACCCTTAGAAACCAGGGACCGTTTCCCAGAGATACGACATGACTTTCATGGACGCTGCTGCAGGAGGAGAGAGGAGCAGCCGGAGGGGATGAGTTGGGGAGGGCACACAGCTCACCTATAGGCATGATGACGGCCATCAAACGGTGAGCTGCGGGCAGGCTGGGGGTTTAGGGTGAAGGATGGGGACGGAGGAGTGGCCGGAGAGGAGCCACAGTCAGGCACGGCCTGCAATGCACCTGCAGGTGGACCTCACTCACATCCCTCTCTCTGGGAGCCTCTCCCTCCCATCCTGAGGCTCTGCTGAAAATGACTGGGAATGAGGTGGCGTGACTCTGAGCCCTGGTCACAGCTGAGCAGACCTGGGGGACACATCGGACCCAAACTGACTCGGATTCTGTCTCAAGAACCAGACCAGGGGCAGGCACCACGGTTAGGAGTGGTGGGCACCGGGCACGGCGGAGCCTGTGGAAGACGGACAGTGTCGAGGCCGCCAGGATGTGTCGTGTCTGGTTGCGGGCTATGAAGTGGGGGGGAGGGGGGGCATGTGCGCCGGAGTTGAGAAGCCGTGAGTGGACAGACGGCAGAGGGGCCCAGGCTGCCTGACCCCTTCCTGGCTTCCCACTTACACACAGATTGTAGGAGAGTGCCCGGAACCAGACCGTTAGGGTCTGGTACTATGAACGGGAGCTTGGACATGGGGGGTTAGGGAACTATAAGCAGGGGAGCTGCCAGGTCTGATTTTAGAATGGTTTTCCTGGCAAGGCTGGTGGCAGGACCACCAGTGAAGAGGCGCCTACAATGGTCCATGCTGGAGCCAACGAGGGCTCATCAGTGAGCAAACAGAGAGGCAAGGGCTAGTCATCATCACAGGGGGTAGCAACGGCTGTGCTCAGCAAGCACGACCTGAAGGCCACGGGGGTGGGAGGAGGAAGGGGGTGCAGGGTGCCTGCCTGGTTTTGCTTATATCCAAACACCAGCAGACGTGTCCCAGTCTCAGCCTAGATATCGCAAACCTGGTCTACCAGATGGAGCCTCCAGATGCCCTGGGCAGGACTCAGGTGTGAGGGGAGGGCAGGATGCTTCAGGGACAGCTGGAGGACCTACGTGGTGGGGAGACGTCCTGAGGCCACTGAGGGGTCTCTTGGTCCCCGTATGGCGGTGCCTAGCCGGTGTCTCACCAGCAGGGACTTGGAGAAGAAAGATTTCTTAATTGAAATTTTGATTGTGATCACTGTCGGCTCACACACGGGTGTAAGAAATAGTACCAGGTTTCCCCAATGGTGTTATTTTGCAAAGCTTTAGTACATTATCACCACCAAGATATTGACACAGTTTGCCCATCTTATGTAGATTTCCCCAGTTTTACTTGGACGCGCGCGCGCGTGTGTGTGTGTGTGTGTGTGTGTAAATTCTATCCAAAATTTGGAGTGTTTTTAAATGAGGGAAGCAGATGTGCCCTAAGGTCATCTGTGGCATCAGATCGCCAATCCTAGAGGCCCTCAGATGTGAACTTACCACCCATAACCTCTCCCCACCCTCTGTGGGTGCCTACTTGCACCTCCCGTGATGGCTCTGCAGTGGGAACTGGTGATGGGAACAGGAGGGTGTGTGTGCACATACACACGTGTGCGTGGGGTGGGGGTGCATTGGTCACTCCCTCATCCGCAGTGCACACTCCTGCCAGGGCTCCCTGGCCCACTCATTACTGCCAACCCTTCATAGTTGCGGGAGTGGGAGCTGGAAACCTGGAAATCTCAACTACCCAACCCCCAGTCACATTTTCAGGAATTCCAGCCATAAACCTCATCTACCCAAAGGTGACGGTTTTCATCTGCAGGGAAAGGACCACCAGGCAAGTCCAGACTCACCGTTCACCGCTGTGCAAACTGTGCCTTGCACAACTCCAGGGGGTGCTATTCACATGCCACCATCACAGCGTTTACAGTAGGGACGACATATTCCGAATAAAAGGCAGAACGGCAGGTTGAGAAAGTGGAGCCATTTCCTAACTTGCGCAAATCCTCCTGCTGGCTAGGCGTGGGGCTGTAAGACCCAGGACGGAGCCAGGAGAGACGGTGGTGGGAAGGGCAGGGGTCATGGGGGAAGCGCGAACCCCGGCACATGGGAGGGACTGCGCACTCCTCTCTGTGGTACACCTCACTCGGACTCCATTCTTCTGGGAGGAACCTCGATTTTGTACTGGTTGCCCATAGAAACCCTCCGCCGTCAGAAAATAACAACCAGGCTGGGCACTGAGACTTCCTGAAACCTGGGCCACCAGGCAGGGGCAAGCCCCAAACAGCCAGAGTAATTAAGCCTTACTGGAGACTCACAAACGACAGAACCCACCCACCCAGGGTTTCCTCAGGGGGCTGTGCTGGAGGGAACAGAGGAGAGGAATAGGGAGCTCCAAAGAGAAAAGCGGGGTAGGGGGGGCACCAGGAGGGCAGCACTGGGGGAGGAGACAGAGAGCAGAGACATCGGCACAGAAGGATGGGCTCCCAGGGCCCGGGCTGTGGACCAGCCGCACAGAACGGCCATCCGGGGACACGGTGTCCCAGGAGCCTGAATGTCTCGCCTTTCCGCGAGCAGGGGAACCTCCTAGTCTGCTTGCCTCTCCCTGGTTATTCGTCTTCCTGTAAAATGACTTAATCCATCGCCATTCTGTCCCCAGCAAGGTCCCCTTCCCTGGCACCTGGAAGGGGCGGGCGGGCAGAGAGGCGCTGCCCTAGCAGGGGGGCACTCGGCCACTGTGCCCAGCTGGGCCACCCGGAGCGTAATCTGCATTCCCTGCTCGGGGAAGCTGCTTATGAGGCTTCCCACCAGAGGATTACCGAGAAGAAACACAGCAATAAAAAAGCTTAGGAGATTAATCAGATGGAAACACTAGCAAAAACACATCCGTTCAGAAAGGTTTTCTGTAAAAAAACAACAACAGAAGAATGGCCTGAAAAATGAAGCCTTTTGAATCAAAGCCTCCCTTTAATAAAGAGCATTCGGCATTCTTGTTACTAATGATGATAATGTTAGTCCTTAGCAGTTGGGTAAGAGCTTCCAATATGCCAATTATCTGGTAAATATCCAGCCCTGGGGAAAAGGCCAGTCTCTTTGCTGGCTCAGAGGCAGGGAGAGCTCCCCCGCCTCCGGGCACCCCAGCCACCAGCAGGTGGGAGGGTGCCCGGGCCGCCCACAGTGGCCTGATGACTCAGGTCTATGGGGGTTCCCTTTATGAGAAAAATTGAGATATGATTCACATGCCACGAATTTCATCCTGTTAAAGTGTACAGTTCAGCGGTTTTAAGTATATTCACAGAACTGTGCAACCATCACCACCATCTAATTCCAGAATATTTTCGTCGTCCCCAGGAACAACTCTGGCACCCACTCCCCGCTCCCTGCAGCCCCTGACCACCACAGTCTGTCCTTTCTGTCCCTATAGATGCGCCTGCTCTGGACATGTCATCAGTTCACGAGTGGAATCCTGTTCCGTGTGGCTCCTTTCACTTAGCGCATGTCTGCCGCCCCCGCCGCCCTCCCCCCGCCAGGTCGCAGCCTCTGTCAGTACTTCATTCTCTTTAAGGCTGAACCATATGGTTATTCTACATTTTGTTCATCCATCTCCACCTGCTGATGGACTTGAGGTGGTTTCTCTTTACTCGTTAGGGGCTACTGGTGTGGGCTGACCCCGTCTCCTCCGTGACTGGAGAAGTGTGTGTGTGGGGGGGCTCATCCCTGACGTACCAGGGATGGACCAAGGAGGCTGTGCAGCTTCCAGGATCCGAATGGCCAAGGGAGAGAGCAGTGTGTGCACATGGAGCTCCCTGCACCCGGGGAGGTCGCAGGAGGAGCTGTGCCCCAGAGGCCTCGGGTCCCCTCCCTCCGGCACTGACCGGACACTTCCTCCGGCTGCAGACAGCCGCGCACACACGCCCTCCGCTCTGCTCTGTGCAGAGCAGTTTAATCTGCCTCATTTGGTTTCAGGGTAAGGCTGGGTGTGCAGAGACTAAAATTCAAAAATCCCTGGGCAGAAGGACAACGCTCTCCGGAGTAGCTGGTGGAGCTCCCTCCCCCCCCCCGCCCCCCCACTGCCAGACACACAAATGTTGGCCCAGGTGTGCTGCTGGCCCGCCTCTGGGGTGGGTGAGTGCATCCAGACCGAGGTCAAAGGGAAGGGTCACAGGAGACCTCCCTGGATCTCCATGACTCAGAGCCGCCCCGGACGCTGGCAGGAAGGAGCGGCCGGCTCTCCTTTGCCTGCCAAACGTCCAGGGCTGGCGGCGAGTCCCGGCTGGAGAAAGGCACCCGGTTAGTACCAGGAGGGCACAGAGTCCTCCCGGGGCTGTGGTGACAATGCAGGGTTTCAAACAGATGAAGGGAAGACCCGCTGCTTCTGGGAGCTCTTCGCGGCCACAGCCCTGCCCACCACAGGCACATCTGACTAGATGGCCCCATCTCACTGCCAAGGACACCTCGGCCTGCCGGGGCGCCAGGCACTGTGGAGCCATTTGGATATAAAAGCAAGCAGGGATTTCTGTCTCAAAACTCCTGGTTTTAGGGCAAGTTGGGATATGCTTGGACCAGGCTGGGGAATCTAGTGCCGAGGAGGAAAGAATGCCATGCTGTGGGCATGTTCCCACTCGAAGCCACGTGCTCCCTGTGCTGGGCTGGGCTGGCCTGTGGTGGGACTCCCGTGCGCACTGCGGGGCGAGCCTCTGGGAAAGGGGGCCGGGCTCGGCTCCAGGTCCTCCTGACTCACCTCCCAGAAAAAGGAGGACGAGCGGGCACGTGGGCCAGTGGGTGTGGGGTGGCTTGATGACAGTCCAGTAGCCCCTGAGGCCCCTCGCTCTCCGGTCCCCTGCCTTTCCCTTCTTGTGCTCTTCCCATCCCCCCAGATGACTGCCAGAGTGTAGAGAGCAGGTGGCCAGTGGCTCTTCCGGGCATGAGAAACACCAGGAGGACACTCACCTCCCAGGGCGTGCTCGGTCATACTGAGGCACAAGGACTCCAGCCTGTTGTTGATGTCAGGTTCAGTCACGGGAAGCTGGAATTCTGCAGGGGGCAAAGGGTTATGTTGGTGACGGGGGCTCTAAGAACAAAGAGAAAGTGTGCACAGTGCCCCTGGCTCCACCTGCCAGGGTGAGGGTCTGCTGGGCCTCCCTGGGAGGACCTGGGGGGACTGTCGGGCCAGCACGGAGGCCAGGTTACACTCGGGCTCAACCAACCCCCAAGGTCACACTCCCTGAGTCCACTGTGAATGTGGGCGGCTGGAAGAAGAGTGGGGACTAAGAATAGCTGCTCAGAGGCATCGTCTGTCAGTCCCTTGCTCAGAACCAGCGAGCGCCTTCCCATCAGAGGCAACCCAGCCCCTGCCATGGCCTGCAGGCCCCACACAGTCTGGCTCCTTGTTCGCTCCTGCCCTGGTACACTCTCTCCTCCTCCAGCCTACCCCAGGTCCTCCTTGGCCCCAGGGCCTTGGCACTGCTGTTCCCTCTGCCCAGAATGTTGGGCCTGGATGTCTCCACGGCTCTCCCTCTCCCTGCCATGTGGTCTCTTGCTCGACTGTCTCCCCAGAAAGGACCTTCTGTTCATTGTATGTGGACAGGCCTTTTCGGCCCCATGCCTTTCTGTTGCTTTCCTTCACTGCATCGATGGCACAGCACCTGACATATGCATTTATCTGCTGCCTCCCCAGTTGAAAGTTCACGTCATTGGAACAGGCCGTGGCTCTGCTCCCCGTGCCTGCCCCGGGCCCAGCGGGCGCATGTTGCTTCCTTCTGAGAGCAGGAAATGGGAACCACAGCGTGGAAAGCACCTCTTCTGCCCCTGAGCCTGCGCCGGGCGCCAGGTTCCCAGGTGGGGCTCCGTGAAGCTGAGTGACCCGCCAAGGTTAGCCAGCGGACACAGAGCTGGGCCAGGAACCCACATGGGACTGAACCCAGAGCCCGTGCTCTCCCTGCCAACACAGCCTTCGGCTGAGATGTCTGCTCTGCAGACCCTCCCTGTCTCCCCAGGCTCCAGACCCTGGGGCCTTCCTCCTCGGTCCCACTGGGGGCCCCTGCGGTCAGTCTCTCCCCGGCCCCTTATCTTGTGGAGCTCCTGAACGTCCTTGACTAGCTTGGAAGTGCCTTGCAGACAGCAACGATGCTTTCATAGTCCTCGGAATCTCCCATAATACCCCGGCATGGCTTTCTGCACACCTCGGCCATGCCCACTGAGGGATCAGAAATGGAGCAAGACACCGCAACTCTGACAGCTAAGACCTGAAGTCCTGGAGCGGGGAGGCAGAAGAAACATCAGCCAGGGGGTGTGTTCTGTGCCTGGGGAGTCTCAGCACTGCCGCTGCCTCCACAGGTGACCCTGGGAAGCTGTTCTCTTCTTGGGGCCTTAGCTCTTCTCCCCGTAAAGATCCCGCCTGTGTCCCAAACTTAAGGCCATGTCTTTGCTCCTTCACATCTCCACCAGGGGGCGCTCAGGGCCTGGGCCGGGGATTACAAATGCGCTGGTGGTTTGGTGGGATGGGAAGTTGAAACCAACGGCTGCTAAACCAAAGTACACATTTGTTTTCCTTGGTTGGCTGTACATTTAAATGCCCTTTGCAATCTGGGTTCCCCATGACCAGCTCATTCAGAGGCAGATGTCATTTCCGTTACGTAAACTTCTCAAAGAGAAGGTTGGCAGAACGGACCGACGCAGAAAGCACTGGGGAGCAGAAAGGGTTCTGCACACAAGTGCCAGCATCAGTGGAACTTCTGTGCCAGATCAGGAGGCCAGTGGGGCTTCCCGGGCGACTGAGAGGGAAAATGCAAGGGTCTCCCCGCCCCCTTCGCTGGCTGCTCTCAACTGGGGGCCGGGGCACTTAGACAATCCAGGGGGGGGGAGCATGTTAGTGTTTCCATCCATTCATGTGAAAATCATATGCATGCAAAAATTACCAGCCTTCAGGGTGTGAAATCTCTAAAAGAGAAACACAGTTTTATATATAGCCAGTTAGCAAATATGAAAAAAAAACCACCCTCAGCAATTATAGCCATCCATATGCTCATTGTAAAATTTAGTTTACTCTCTAGCACTTCCCTTTAAACAAACACTGTGGAGAGATTTGGATAAATAAAGATGCTCGACATTTGGAGAGAAGTGTCTCAGCTGCAGGATTTCTTGCCAACACGCAGCAAAATGACATTTTCCAAGCCTGGGATTGCGTGTTCCAAAAAGGGGGCTGAGAAGTGCAGGGCTCTACGCTCCAGAATCTCCAAACCTCCGTGGCTGCTCTTTTAGGCGGAGAGTGGGCGTGCTTGCTCTTCCTCCTCCAGATCCTCCCGCCGGCGTGCCGGGGAGTCATGACCCCTTCCATTCTCAGAATGGCTCTGAAAAGCTCCAAGTCTTGGGAGAAACACATATGTTCATATTCCCGAGTTTCCTAATAGTGTGACTTCTTAATTGGGTATTTGATAAAAACAGATCTGCCGCATCTCTTTGCACATACAAGACAGGTGGGTACCAGCCTCCTGCCTCAGCCACGTGTGGGTGGGTGGGTGGGTGGGTGGAGCTCTCAGAACCTTAGAGGAGCATCCAGGCAGCTCCTGCTCCACAGGCCCACAGTAACCACCAGCCAACTCTTGCCATGGCTCCTGCTGTCCCTACGACTCATCGCAGTGATCCTGGGCCCCCAGCTGTAATGGACCAGGCAGATTCCGTTTCCAGTCTCCTGGAAGGCAAAAAGGAAGGACTCTGCACCTGAGTCCTCTGCTGTCTCTTCGGCTCAGATGCCACCTCCGTGCACTGGAAATTCTTCCCTCACCATCAGCTCGTTCCAGGAGTCAGTGCGGCTCCCAGCTCTCAGATGCCCAGGGCCTAGGCTGACTTGGGACTTTTCACTTGGGTGGTCCAGGTGGCTTTCCCACAGCAACCACAGGGCAGTCCTGCTGAGTTTCACGCCTGTGGCACCCAGGGTGCAATTGCGCATCTCTCTCAAGGCATGGAGGCTGAGGCAGGAGGCCGATGGCTTCAGGACTTCAGAGTAAGAGACAGGTCGGCATGTTAGGAAGGAAACCTTTAGGATCCCACTTTGCCAGTGGCATCTGAGGCTCCTCTGCTGAAAGACTTTGAAAGTCTGGTGAAGTGAGAAGCAGGGCCAAGGGCTAGAGAGAACTCGGGAAAGACAGGCAGGTGAGGAAGGGACAGAGGACGGGAAGTGGGACCTGGATCGCTGTGATGGGGGGTGGGGGGGGCAGGTAAGGAAGAGAGGGAGACGAAGCCGGAACCAAGAAGAAAAGGGGAGGATGGTAACACAAGGCAAAGAGAGCAGTGTGGGCAGGAAACGGGGTCAGCATGGCAGGCAGACTGGTGATCACCGAGACCCTTGGTCGGGGAAGGGGGAACATGAGTAATGAATGAGTCGCACGCCGAGTCTGTAATGGTGGCTGAGGCTTTTCTCTGGTGGCTTCACTCCTAAACCTGTGGAGGAAGTGTTGTGGAAATCCTCCCGGACCCACAGTTTCACCAAAAACTGATGAGTGGAATATGGTGCAAGACAATAATATTGTCCCATCTTGCCGCAAGTTGGTCTCTTTGCATGTGACTCTTAGACGCAGGGGGGCACGGGCCCAGCTGGGTTCTTGGCTGTGAGAGAACAGACTCAACTCACCAACCTCCCTGAGCAGGGCCGTTGGCCTACTTACTAGAAGGCAGAGGGCAAATGTTTATTATTTAAGGGGGTCTCTGTTCTGGCCTCTGCCTCTGCATGGCAGCCCCTGCCTTCCCCTCATGCACCCAGGGCTCTTATGCCCTCTTCCTTCCCCCACTCTCTCGAAGGCAGCTCTCTGAAAGGAACTGGGAAACTCACTCACACGAAGGGGGAAATGGTGACGGCTCCCAGACGTGCAGCAGTCTAATGGTGGGAGAAGGGCAAGCGTGAGCTGGTGCAGAGGGGAGGATGATGGGAACGGGTATGTTCCCAGAAATGCTGCCACGGAAGGCACTCCGTATCCATCTCACATCTGGTGGCCCAGCACCAGGGGTCGTGTGCTCATGGTTTTGTGCAAGGGAAGAGCGAGATCTCCGTGGGACTGCCAGCCGACCCTCTGCCATGTCCTTTGAGGCCTGCTGCTGCCGCCCTCTGCCCTTTCTCTCTCCGGCCCTCCAGGTGTCGGGAGCCTCAGCTTCCCAGTGTTGCTCCAGGGCTGGACCCCAAGGGTGGCTGAGCCGCGTCAACAGGAATCGAGCTGCTTCCGAGATAGGGCACCGTTCTGCAAGCCGTTTCCAGACGAGTTTTGCAGTTGGGCAAACACCCTGCCCCTGCGAGGACTCTGAGCCCTCTCACCGGGTGCCATGCGTGTTCTGAGCTCAAGTCCCTCCGGGGTGAGTCCATGACGCCCTGTCCCCTCGCTTCGTGTTTCCTACTCATCCTGAGGCAGCGAGAGGCAACCATCCCCCGTAGCTCTCCTGGCTCGTCCCGGGAAGCGTCTTGCATGTATGGGAATAAGGTGAAAACCACCCTGACGTGGCTGCCAAGGGGCCAGACTCTGGGTCCAGAAGAGAGGGGAGCCTCTTGCACATCTGAGCGAGGCAACTGACTCGTTGATGCTCAACTTGGTGCTGGTTCTAGCCCCCAGCCTTTTCTATATTCTTTGGAGCTATGTAAAGTCTTCCATGATTTCAATGAATCATTTTAAGTTAACAGAATAAATCAAAGCTCCTTTAGAATGCATTGCAGTCTCCAAGATTTGCCCAGAGGGTTTAAAACGGCACCCAGGGTGCAACTGCGCATCTCTCTCAAGGCATGGAGGCTGAGGCAGGAGACCGATGGCTTCAGGACTTCAGAGTAAGAGACAGGTCGGCATGTTAGGAAGGAAACCTTTAGGATCCCACTTTGCCAGTGGCACCTGAAGCCATCGCCGGCCAGGAAGAAACCACTATGTTGCCTGTGACGCGGCTCTCTGAGCATTTAATTTTGGGTTGGCCACATGTCTCTGTTCCCTTTTGTGTTCACTATTACAGCCGCCTTCTGCCTTCCTGACTCCTGCGGCCCTGAGAGAATACTGACTGTAGTCCCCCCTGCCCGCCACCACCCCTAGACGCCCGCCTAGCGAACCAGGACGCGCAGCGGAGGGGAAAGCCCCACCCGCACAGGAGACCCAGCGCCTGGCCCACCGCCGAGGCCCTGTCTCTGGAGCGTGAGTCCTTGTCTGGGCCTGGCCGTGGGATGTTTGCTTAAGGTCACAGACCATGGTGCCCAGGATGCCTTCAAGTCCTGCCCAGATTCTCTGTCACTGGGAGTGGATTACCCACAATTCTGCATGGTGGCAGAGGCTGGGACTGGACAACCCAGGGGTAACATGCACAACCCCCGAATTTTATCCAGCATTTCTGCCTGGGAAGAAAAATAGCTACACGTATCAAAATGGAGAAAAGCAGCTTTAAAACAAAAGTGCACAAATACGGAGCATTCTAGAAGCCAAGAAGCAACTGTACACAGGCATCCGGACCTTGTGGACGCCCCTTCCTTTCCTGGCACACCTCGCCCCACAGCAGCTCCACTCCTCCTCCTCCTCCCCGTCCTCGTCCTCAGTGGCCTCCCCACCCACAGCCTGCCTCCCCGTCACAGTCCACGCACACTCTTGCCTGACCCCCTGCTCAAAACCTTCCATAGGTACCCCACTGAGAGCGGCTGGGCTCGAGCTCCTTGGCCTTGGATTTAGAGTCCCCACCACCGGGCACCATCTTCCCAGCTCCCTTGGTCAACCCTCTGCTACTTCAGCCCAGCAATGGCTTCTGGGACGCACCATGGCCCTCGGTACCACTGAAGCTTGCTCCCCTTCGGCCTGCGGTGCCGTCTTCCTCTTCCATCTCCTCACCCTCTGTCCCCTGAAACTCAGCCCCAACTCCAAGATGCTTCCTTGCCCACCCAAGGCCACAGCGACCTTGCCCCTCCTAACCTCCTGGAGGACTTATGCCCAGAGCGAGAGCATCTACTGCCCAGGCTGGGCATTTCCTGCAGGTGCACATTGGGTTTGCCCGCCTGCGGGGGGCATCTAGGTAGGTGCAGTGGTGACTGTTCATGTGGCTTTGCATTCTCTGTGGAGTCTAAGGTCCCTGTCTGCATAGAGAAAGGGTGCGAGTATTTGCTGGTTGTACATAATTCTGACTGCTTGTTTCAGGGGCAAGGTGAAAGGTGAAATGGACCTGAGCTGCACTAAGATGCTCTTTGACCAAGTGCAGGAAAGATGGCCGGTCCAGCAGTCATGTCTGCAAGGCACTCCCAAACCGGGGGTGGGGGAGGGGTCCCTTGTATCAGCGCTGCCAAGCCTTCTCTTTATCTGTCTTATTCTCTACACCGCCCGCCCCCATGGCACATGGAACCCCTCCCATCCCCCCCCCCACAAGCCCTCCAGTGGTATCTCTGCTTTAATCAACCTAGAAATATGACTAGTATCAAAAATATCCCCATCAGATTACAGCGACTGTGGGGCTCCTGGCGCTGGCTTCCAGCCAACCAGCCGCTATTCATGCTGGCAAGGCACCGTTTAAAAAAAGAAAGGCTTCTATAAGCTCGCAAGAATGCGTGGTGACAGTCGAGGCTAAGCACTTTCCAGCTGGGTTCACCAGGGCATCTATTTTGGCGTCCTGGCCTCACCGGTGTGTCAGGGGAGAGCAGAGCGAGAGAGCAGGCTCCAGGCCCTACCTGGCTGCTGGAACATCAGCATGTTCTGGGGAGAAGTGTGCACGGGCAGCGAGCGGGTCCTCTGCACGGAGCTGTGGGTGCGGCTTGGCATGCTGTTGCTGCCCCCGGGGTTGGCAAACCAGAGGTTCTAGTGAGAAACACAAAATGGGGACCGTGAGTCCAGATACCCTGGGTGGGGGGCTGGGGGTGGGCAGCAGGGTCTTCACCCCCCCCACCCCCCCAGAGCTCAGGAGACAATACTCTAACTTCTGGCATGGGGCTTGCAGGCCAGTGCTGCCCATCTGCTTATTTATAGTGAGGGATTTTAGGTTCCGTTCCTTTTAGCTACATGCCCATTGCTCCCACCTCCTGAGCCCCAGGCCCCTCTCTAAACCTCAGTTCAATCTGGACACCTCTCTCCCTCTCCCCCTCCCTATTATCCCTTTTGTTGCTTTTCCTGTCATTTTTCTTGGAAATGGGGGGGAGAGGGTGTTTATAGATATTTGCCATGAAGAGCACCATTTCAGGTGCCAACTAATCTCATTTGATTTTTTTGAGATTCTTACAAGTTACTACAAAGTGGGGGGTGGGGGGTGGGGGGCGAGGGGAAGAAGCCCTGATCGGCAATGAGCTGGCACAGCTGGGCTCGTGTTTGTTACTATGTGGTGACTTCCTCTTGGACTGACCTGGGGGCTGCCCACAATGACCAGAACACGGGGCTTTTTCATACCCCGTGCTGCTCCCCGGGGAGCCAATCCCCGACGGTTGTGCCTGGAGCCGTTTTCCTGTTTTTAGACCAATCTGTCACCCCTGCATTTCTCAAGACAACCCAGAACCTCGGGCCCACTTGTGTCCCTGCAGTTCCAGCCCCAACCTACACGGCCCCACAAAGCTGGAGGTACATGGATGGGGGGCACTGGGCAGGGTGTGGGACGGGGGCAGAGGGGCGTGGGGCCGCAGGACAGGGGTCAGCTCTAGGTCACACAGCTTTGTCTGGCCGAGACGGTTTCACCCCTCCCTCTGGAGGCCTCTCCAGCTCCTTCCTGTGGCTTCTCCCCCACAGCTGGACCACAACGAAGGAGCTACTTGCCACGAACAAAAAAGCTAAGCAAGTTCCTTAGAGGCAGAGGTTCCTCTGGAACCCCGTTTGGGAAGTGGTGGGGTCTGCTGGGGCAAGTCAAGGGCCGGGGCAAACAATAAACAGGTATTACATGTCTTTCTAAAGGCACCCTTGCTCGGGGCCCCCAAGGTTGAAGTGGTCCCAGGGGCCTCCTCAGCCACCCTCCGTGAGGCCGGGCGCAGCCTCAGCCCTGGTCTATCTCCCGGAGGACAACGCAAGCGACGTCGGTAACGCAGAGGACAGGGACACTGTCTCTCAGCTTAGCCCCCCTCGGCCTCTCCCCTCACCTTGGGGTCATCTGGGGAAACATCCTGCAGGCTTGGGCGCTGAGCTTGGCTGCCCACCCTCCTCTCTGGTGCAGAACAAACCTGTCTTCCTTGTTTCATGATGGTGGGGTTGGCTGTGGTGTTGCGCTGGGTGGAGCTGACGAACCCGCTGGTGCCCAAGAGGCCCAGGCGGGCAGAAGGGACGTTCCGAGAAGGGATCTGGTACTGGCGTGGGTTCCGTCTGCCCATGCCGCCGCCCACAGAGCCGGCCGTCGGGAGGGAGTTGGACTGCCCAAAGCCGCGACTGTGGGAGCGAACAGAGAAGAACCAGGGAGTATGAGTCCCCTGCAGCCATCTCAGCCCCCAGGCTGCCTGTGGGACGCCTCCTGAGGGGGGCGGTCTGCTCGCATTTTGACAGTCATAGGCCTATGGGGTCCTGCCTGGGGGGTCTGAACCAGGAAAGCGCTATGATTAAAACGACAGCTGACGGCTGAGAGCAAAGGTTACGTGCACCATCAGGGCACTATTACACTGATTCTTCCATCCTCACGACAACCCACTGGAGTAGGCGCTCTACCCACTTTTATTTACAGCTGGAGAAGTACATAGAGCTTAATAGTTTCTCGAAGGTCACTCAGCCAGCAGGGAGCAGTGCTGGCTGCCCTGAGCTTTAACCAGGCCGCTCCTGGGCCTTCTGCCAAGCTGGTCACAGGGCCCAGAGCACTCACACGCCTGTCAAGAGGCCACACAGCGAGAAGGCTGCACAGCCAGGCTCAGTGTTCCTGCCATCAAACCAAAGTCTTCCCTGATGTCCGTCTGGCTCTGTGGGAGACTCGGGGACAGTGGCCTGGGAGCCCCCTAGGATGTCAGCCCCCTGAAAAAAAGGTTGACGTCTGTCCTCATCAAGCCTACGTGTTCCGTGACCGAATCAGCTCCTGACACGGTAAAGGCATGTTGAATGAATGAAAGAATGGACTCGCCTCTGCCATCAGGGCGCCTCTCCACATGGCAGGACTGACCCATGGTGGGGGCGCTGACTCCAGGGTATGGAGAAGGGATAGGAGAACGGAGATGGTGGTGTTTGGCCCCCGGTCACCCACTGCTCCCCACTGCGCAGACCCTCCCTGCAGAGAGACCAGAGGCTGCGTGTCCCCCCTGGGTCCACGCAGGACAGCGGCCGGAGACCCAGGCGGCACACTCGGAGGCTGTGCTGCCTTCGCTGTTGTGACCTCATCTCCAAAGCACTTGTCCTCTCTCACACGCCTCAGGTTCTGGGAGGGCGTACGGCTGCCAGCGGGGTTTCAGGAACCAGCACATTCTTTCCAAGAAGAGTCAGCTTTAGTCATTCACTGATGTTTAGGTCGAAATGCTTTACCTCCAATGGCCACAAGATGGAACAGACTCGCTTTCCCCACCGTGCAGGGGAGGTTTGTGCCGAGCCTGTGAGGAGACTCCCGGAGACAGGGCTGACGTATTTCACCAGTTGAGGATGATGGGGTGGGGGTGGGGGGCCCTGCTAAACAGTCATTTCCTGAGGGAGAGTTGTGTGTGCCTAGACTCAGGAAGGGGCCCCTAAGCCATCAGCACAGCAGATCTCAGGAAATGCTTCTCTTTCCCCAGTGCTCCTCTTTTCCCAGGGAGAGGGAGGGCAGGGAAGAGAGTTCCACGGTGAGCTGGCTGAACTGAGTTCTGGGCTATGTCTTTTCACTTCCAGGCTTTTGTGGCTCCTCTGTGCGCGGTGAGAAGGGGCACTCCTGGGTTCTAGGTCTCTTTGTTTATCTCATCCTTCCTCCCTCTTCTGCCCCTCTTTCTTCTTTGACTAAGGTTTCAAACATTTGGTTTGAAAGAGGAAATTCAGGCCAGGTGGGGTAGGAGTCCTTTCATGGGATCCCAGAGACTTCCCCTGGAGGAAGGACCATCTGAGTGACTGACAGGCGGAGAGCAAGCGGCGGCTGTGTGTGTGTGTGTGTGTGTGTGTGTGTGTGTGTGTGTGTGTGTTTTAACTACGAAAACTAGGCCTTTGGTTTTTGAGTCAGAATGTTGGCCACCTGGTAGATGATTCAGTATTCTGCTAAGACTTTTCCTTATTTAGTGCGAATGGCTTTTTTTCCCCTCTCGTTTTCCTTTTCAGTTGGATTTTTTAAAAGTTACTTCATATGCAAAATACAGTAGTCAGTGAACGATGCTAAAAGGATGTGTGCTTCCAGGAAGACAGAGTATATCTTGAGCAATAGAATGTGGGCAGAGGGTTCTGTTATGGGCCACTGGAGGAACAAGGGCTCTAGGCACTCCAGAAGTGAGGACTCGCTGGCTGGATGTGGTGGGAAAGCCCTGAACATTTTGGGGACAGAATGGGTGGGTGGGGAGAACTTGGCTAGGCCGTCTTTCTAATGATGGTGGGGCTCTACTGTGGCGTCCTGAATAGGTTATTACAAAGCCAGGGTTGTTGAGCGGTGCCACTGCTGGCAACCAGAGTGAACGCTTAGGTTACTTAAGATCACTAGGCTTAATGAGATAATCATTTCTTCTGGGGAGAGAATAAAGCGACAAAAGTAAATTTTCATTTTTCATTCTCTTTCTCTGCCCATTTGCGTCTCTCTTTGCCTTCCTAAATCTAACCAACTGATTTCATTATCTTGAAATGCGTGAAAAGACTAAATAAGAACCAATTAATTTGGGATTTGGGATAATTCAAGCAGGGGGTGGGCAGCAGATACCTTTGTATTACTGGAGAAACGGGTCTTCAAAGCAAATTAATAGCATAAGAAGATCCCAGAGGTAATACGTAGGAGAACAAATTATTTTCTAGAGCTCTAGCAGCCTCCAATTGAACATCTACAATTGATGATTAAATTCATTCTTATCTAATCCATAAAAAGAGGTCCACTGGGACTCCAATCTGGCAAACCTTAGGTTAGCCCAAAACAAGCTTTAGGTAGTCACACTCTAGAGGGGTCAAGGTTAACCAAGGACAAGGCAGGGCAGACAGAGGCAGGGGGTGAAACTTTGGGGTGAGAAGCAAAGCCCTTAAAAGCTCTATCTTCATGGTCAACTTCTAACTTCCCTCTTCCGCTTGGAACTTGGCTCCCAAGGGGCCGGTGTAGCAAGAGGGGCTGGCACCTCCTCCTCCTTGGGAGAAGTGCTGCTATCCATACAAGAGGACAGGCGGGGGCGGGGGGGGGGGCGCCCCAGGGGAGGGGCCTGGCCTTTCATCAGGGTGCAGAGCTGATTCAGCCCAACCCACCAGGGAGGCACCCCAGAGGGCATGGGGCCAGGGAGTGGGAAATAAAGAGTGTTGCTTGACCTGCCCATCTTTTCTGCACAAAGACCATGAGAGCTGCCTGGCATCCACAGTGGTTAAGAGCACTGCCGCTGCCGCTGGCCTGCCTGAACCAAATCCTGGATGCCATTGCCTACCGACTCCTCCGTAAAATGAGGCTGATAGCAGCTCCTCCACCTTACATGGTTGTTGCAGGATTGAATGTACTAATATTCTTATCGTGCTTGGATAATTGGCACATAGTAAGGGTTCAATGTTTGTTTAATAAGTAACCGTGTTGTATAGGCTGGATAATTCATGTTACATTAATCTTTAACAAAGACTTCACAAATTTCAACGGGCTTCACCCCCCTTAAATAATATCCAACAGTGATGTTGGAAGGCACACTTATGCAAATAAATGCACTGAGAAATGAATTCAGAACTTTTCAGGTGCAAATGAAAACATTACGTGCTCATGTTTAAAACTGCAAAAATAAATGGAATGTGGATTTTGAGGATGTTCGCATCATCATTCTGTTGTCTCCCCAAAACTCCCTGTCATTGTACAAGGCTTAATCCACGCCTCCCCTTAACTAACTGGCACGGTAATTCACCTTTCATATGCTATTGGATTCCTCAATTTAAAGCCAGATCAAGGGGAGGGGGGTCTCAAGTACAATACGGCTTATTTTTAACTGCATCCAAGAACCTGAAGCACTATGAGAAATCGAGAACGGTGCTGCTCCACTCTTAGATTGCAACTCAGACCAAAATAGACTAGCACTGGGCTCTTCACCCTGCCACCAACTATAATTAGCTTGTCTGCAGCTAGAAGAGAGAAAAAAATTACACGACCACTTAAGGTGCTGAGAGAACAATCCGTTTCTGTCCTTTCAGAGCCCCCTTTTGGGGATAAACTACCAAGTGTTCTGCTGGCGTTCATTAAATTATATCCACTCTCTGCATCCGGAGGAACGCTGTCACTTTGACAATGTCAATTGAGTTACAAAAGATCGCATTCAGCTCTTCCTCTGGGAATGCTCTCTCTCCACAGCCTTTCCCAACCCCACCTGTTTAAGGACGGCGATTTGGAACTTGCCACAGGACACCTTGATGACCAAGGAATGCCCTGCCTTGTCCTGCCCCGGGAACCCAGGCAGGCAAATGAGGCACCTGGGAGCCACCATGCATTACAAACAATGAAATCCCAACGTACTTTCTTTGCTGTCGATATCCTGATATGTCTAGAAGGGTTTTCCGAGGGAAAGACCGAAAGAGCTTCTGCACCTGCTGTTTCCATGACAACAATCTTTTTTTCTGCGTCTCTGTAAATGCCTGCAAAAACAAACAGGATTTTTTAATGGGTGACGCAGCCTAGCATTAGAAGGAGAAACATGCAATTAATAGGGGAAAACATTGGCGTCTCTGTGGTTGCCTTTTTTCCACCTGTTTCCAAGCTGGTTCAAACAGCAGTCAGTTTCATAACTGAAAATTCAAGTTACTTGGCATTGGAGGTGCCTGGTACGGTACATGCATTAAGCTTTTCAAATAATACAGATATTTTTATTGATTTCAGAGAGGAAGGGAGAGGGAGAGAGAGACAGAAACATCAATGATGAGAGAGAATCGTTGATCGGCTGCCTCCTGCACGCCCCACACTGGGGATGGAGCCCGAAACCTGAGCATGTGCCCTGACCGGGAATCAAACTGTGACCTCCTGGTTCATAGGTTAATGCTGAACCACGGAGCCACGCCAGCCGGGCAGACTCTTGATAGCCCTTGGTTTTGGTTGCATTTCTGGTAGGTCCATACCCACCTTCTCTTGCCTCTGACTGCACTCTGGACTCTATTTATTAACCAAGAATAAATTGCAAAATTGATTGTTGAATACTCTGGCTTCTGGAGGCCCCCGGCATTTTCATAATCAATGGAAATGCTAAACCACTCCAAAAATCAATATGCTTGATAGTGTGTGGACACCCTGAGTGGTCAGCTGGGCTTCAGAACATGGAGTTCAGTCTCTGCATTTCAGGGCTGGGCTGAGAAATTTCTAGTTAAGGGATCTGGTGCCCTACCAAAACCCCACTGCACCCGTCCTAACCTAAATTGAAGTTTAGGAAGATGGGTAGATTTGATTGCTTCTTGAGTCTTTTCTAGTAAAACTGGTGTTGGGGGATGTTGTGCCTACTGCCCTGTAATATGCTGTCATCTACATCATGTGTTCTTTTGTGTGCAGCATGGCCCAGGGAAGGACTTTCAGGGGTTATTTGTCATGGTCTATTAGATTTCCCAAAGGGACCAGTTAAAATGCGGATTCCTAGGCCCCTCCCCCACACCTAGAGCCTGACAGATTTGGAGGGGAGTGTGGGGGGGTGTTGTGTTTGCAGCAAGTGCCCTGGTACAGTGGTCGGCAAACTGTGGCTCGCGAGCCACATGCGGCTCTTTGGCCCCTTGAGTGTGGCTCTTCCACAAAATACCGACTTCTGCGCATGGGCCACGAAGTTTCAATCGCACTGTACATGCGCGCCCGCACGTGTTATTTTGTGGAAGAGCCACACTCATGGGGCCAAAGAGCCGCATGTGGCTCGCGAGCCGCAGTTTGCCGACTACTGCCCTGGTAATTCTGCTGCAGGCAGCAATTGGACGTGGAGTGCTCGAGATGATGAGGACCACACACACAATTCAGGAATCCTGTCAAGTATCCAGAACTGTGGTCCACACGCTGTGGAAATCCATCGGGTTTGACAGATCAGCATTAACAGTGATGGAGATAACACGCCTAGGTAGTTTTGTCAATAAGGCATGAAATTTAAGAAGCAATAAGCTATTACTTAGAATAACAGACTACATGATTATTTTCCATGAAGGAAACAGATTTCTGAAACAGGGGGGGGAAATAGAAAGACAGCTTAATTTTCTTCTGATGACATTTAATCTTTAAGGACCTAAACACAAGAGAGCTATGTGAACAAAAGCAAAAAGATATCAGTCATATTGCAGAAAAGTTATTGACTTACAAACTGCTTCCCCCTGGGTGACCTTAGCCAGACACCATTAAGGGTACGCATCAAAGAGGGCTATCAATCAAGGGTCCCAGTGCCCCATTAGAGAAAGAGGTGAGTGGCAGGACGGTCTCATGGCTGAAAGGCGAGGACCTGGTTCTCCTCCGCGGTCCCTCTCATTTTTGGTGATGCTCAGTGAGTGTCCAACTACACACGAGGGCCTCTGAAAACTGCAACAGGCAAACACATCTGCTGGACTCACAAAGGGATGGATAGATTCTGCTTTTGACGGGCTCATTCAGCCAGGTGTTAAGTGAGGCCACAAGATGCAGGCGCCCTGGTCGAGATGAGTTGAGGAGGGGGGCCCCGCCAGTGGGTCAGAGGAAAGCCCTGGATGCACACGGGAGGGTGCGAATCCCCCCACGCTCCCTTATGCGAATCCCTCCACCCGAGACTCTGCTCCTTCTAAAAGCTGAGGGTGATAATGTCTCCCTCTAATGGACGCTGTAAGGACTAAATGAGATAACACACGAAAAGCACTCAGAATACTTAAGAACATGCCTGGCTCTTAGTAATGATTCAACCCACGCCACTCACAGATACTCTAACCGGCTATTTTCAGTTGCGTGGACCAGCCCTTGGGTGGTGGCATGTGCGTGTGTGTCACAGTTGGTGTTCAACAGCCACCTTTAGCCCCCAACAAATGACTTCAGGGTCTCAAAACCAGAGTCCTGAGCTGGTCTGGAGCCAGACTGGAGGACAAGCCTGAATTTCAAGTGACAAAGGAGTTAATGGTTCACTCGATAGATGTGCATTTAAAGTGTTTCAAAGGACACCAGTTCACACATGACCTCGGCCACGGGGGCAAAGAGCCTCTGAAAAGAAGGACATGTAGGCACCTCCACAGAGAGGTCAGCTCGCTCACTCCGCACCTGGGCCTCAGGCTCATTTAGTGCCGGGGCGCAGACAGGAGCGAGCCCCCAGCAGTGCGAGTGAGTGTGGAGGCCGGTTCTCAGTCCTGGGAGGGGCAGCTGGGAGCAGGAGCACTGGGCCATGGCGGGCTCCCAGTGGTTTTTGAAGGCTGGTTCCTGTGCTCCGCCATCGGCTGGGACGGCGGGTACCACACCCCAGCCTCCTCCACCCTGGGCTGGAGTGGAAGGAAGATTCCACACTGCAGGCTGCCCAGACACAGCCAGCCAGCCACTGCTCCGTCTTCTGTCCCTGTCAGGCCCAGACCAATCCGTCTGTCTGGAGGAAGATGTGTCCTGCAGCTTTGGTGGCTGGATTAAAAGCCTCATTAAGGGGACAAGCACTCAGATTCCCAGAACCTTGTCAAGACCGCAAGCAGGCAATATGCCTGGGGTTACAATCCATGAGGAAGTGGTTGGTCCCAGATACAGAATCCAGGACTTTCCTATCCTCCCTTTTCTTTCTCTAGGGAGTTGGCCCTTCATCCCTGGGAAGGAAGGTGCCTTGGAAGTAACCACGCCTCCCCTTGCAGTGGGCAGAGCACAGCAGCAGCAGGGCTGGGGGCTGAGGAAGGCAGCCCTGTCCGGAGCCCAGGCTGACCTCCCCTCCGGCCGCAGGGAGGGTGCGTTCTCTCACACACAACCCAGGCCTGTGGAAAATTATTCAGACCCGTTTCCTCCTTCTCAACTAAAATAATCAAAAGGCTTGCACAACATTTTCCCTTCCAAAGCAGAGTGCAGGCCCTCCGTCCCGACCTGAATGCAGGCAAGCGGGCTCGTCCTGAGCTCCTATCTGCCGTGACTCCCGGTACCAAGAGGCCCCTTGCCTGGGCCTCCTGCCGGCAGAGGAGCCCTCAGTGTCATCTTTGCATTGGGTCACTGGGCATCGGGGAGAAAAAGTGGGAAGAAGCAAAGAAGAGCCACGGTGCCCAGGGAGGGCACACCCGAGGCAGGCCAGTGATAAGCCTCAGGCCACAGCTGCGGGGCTGGTGTGGTCCAACAAGGAAGCAGAGGTGGCCGGAGGGCGGTCATTCTGCCTCCTGGGCTCCGCTGGCTGGTGGAGGCAACCTGTCCTCCACTGCTCAGAGTGAACGTGGGGGAGGAAGCAGGGATCTGCTTTGCTTTCTCAGAAGTTAAAAGGCTCCCTTCTCGAAATCCTCCCCAATGGTCTTCCCTAACAAGACACAGAAACCCCCAAAACGCTGCCCCGTCTGCCTGCAGCACTCTCCTGCCTCCTTCCTCCCCGAGCCATGAGACTCTGCCTGCCTTTGGGGGCAGCCCCTCTGAGGAACACCTGCTTCCGGGCAGGTGCCTGCCACTCCTCATCTGGGCTCTGGGGCACCCCGGGAGGGCGTCTCAGAGGCCTTATCGTCATGTACGTGACAACCTGTTTTCCCTGCGTCTCACCCACTACCCTCACCATAAGCTGCCTGGCCAGGGCCAGAGGAGTGATAAATATCTATGGAATGAGTGAGTTCAGAAATTCGTCATTGTGCTCTTGTCTTCTGTCTGTGGCTTTTTGCTGGTCAAAACAAGTGCAGGGCCAGGACTGGAAATAGAAAAGGTTGAGTGGGGGCGGGGTGGGGGGAGTTGGGGAGAGGCACATAAAAGAATGGATGCCTCTGTGAGAGAAAATTGCAAAAATGAGATTTTAGGGGGTGGGGGGGCGTGGCTGGAGTGGAAACCCAGCAGGAGACTGGACACCTGCACACGAGGATGGGCGGAGTCAGAGCACGGAGGTGGGGGCCCCAGGGAGCCGACCACACCCGGAGAGTGGGTTAGGGGCCAGGCCTCTGCACTGGCCACCCCCCCAAACTGGGGGCCCCTGGACTCCCAGGGTTCTGGCCGCCACCACAGCAAAGGTGAGGAGACTTGGAGGCCTTTACCATCTTATTCTCATGTAAAAACCCCACAAAAAACCCTCAATGCTCTAGGGCAGCGGTCGGCAAACTGCGGCTCGGCAAACCGCGGCTCGCGAGCCACATGCGGCTCTTTGGCCCCGTGAGTGTGGCTCTTCCACAAAATACCGACTTCTGCGCACGGGCCACGAAGTTTCAATCACACTGTACGTGCGCGCCCGCATGTAGTATTTTGTGGAAGAGCCACACTCACGGGGCCAAAGAGCCGCATGTGGCTCGCGAGCTGCGGTTTGCCGACCACGGTTCTAGGGTTATCCAGTCCTATGTTTCCTGAGGCCTAGACTTTGTCACTGGAACTCTCTGGAGGAGAGCCACCAAAGTAGCCACTGGAGTCTTGGATTTGAGGCACAACGGCCTGTCCACACATGTCGGTCAGGGCAGCCATGGCCAGCACCTGCCTGCCCCGTGGGGGAGCCTGTGCTAGCTTTGAGAGCCTGGTAGGCACAGCTCCAGCCTGCCTCGGTCCTTCAAAGGACACACGGCTAAAAACAATCCCCCCACCCCCACACTGTTTCTGCTGCAGACTCTTTCTCCACCCCTCCCTCAAAGTTCCTTGAGCCCAAAGGCAAAATGTGTCAAGGCAAAGCATTGAAAGACTTGAGAACATCAGGGGCCGGGTGGCAGGACTGTGTGCACACCTCCCAGGCTTGGTCACTCAGAGATTCTTCTGGAGTCTGAAGTTCCTCTCAGGCATGCGCCCTCACATCAGAGCTTGGACAACTAAGTCATACACAAGCTTTGTTTAGGCTTGAGGCCACCACGCCGAGTTCTGCCCGAGCTATTCGGACATGTACCCCACAGAAACAAGTTGTTGCTGATTTAAATGATCCCGCCACAGGAACCATTTCTAAGCCATGAGAAAAAAGGCGTTGTGAACTCTATCATGACTCACCTCATGAATTAGACACTTGTCTATGAGCTGTAAATAGGAACTTATATTCTCCTCATCGGGTCTGGAGACCAAGAGCTGTGTGCACACTGTGAATTAAAAAAAAAAAAAAGATGAATTAGAAAAATGCACACCCATCTCCTAACCTTGAGATCTGTTTCTCATTTCCTTTCAGGACCAGTATTTTGAGAGGTCTGTGTGCCTGTGGCTGCACATACGGCTCACAAAAAAGGCCAGGAGGTTCTTCATTCCACTGAAGTCAAAGGCTCGGGCACCACGGGAGCCCTTGCCTCGAGGAGCCCCGTCGATTAATTCCAGGCATACCATTCTATATTAAGCCTTCTGCAACCCAGCCTGACACAGACACGCTGGGGGAGGAAGAACGCAGCAGTGTCCCGAGCTCTGTCTTTGCAAGAGGCTCCTTTTGAGAGAGAGTTTAAAGGCAGCAAAGGCCATCGGTGTTATTAGAGAGCAGTCTCCGTGATTTTTATGAATGAACCGCGCACCTCATTTGGAGGAATCAAGCTGGCACATCCTTTAGGACGTGAGGTGCGTGGGTGCACACACGAGCAGGAAGCCTGATGCTCAGTCACTGGAGGGTTATTTCTCAAGGTGATCCACGCACTTATACACACACAGGTTCACCTGCACGCTCGGGTAAGTGCTGAGGCTGACAGCAGAGTGAGTCTGTGGGCTGAGGACACACGCTGCTGGGTTTCATGGCCACATTAGTGGAACCCACTCTGCTCACGTCTAACTGATGACAAAAGACATCAATTAGAAGTGAAAATGCCTGGCACTCCGTAAATCACACTTGAAACCTGGGCATTCTGACTTTTTTTTTTTCCTCTCCTTAATCTTGCGCAAGATTATAGCGTTGTTTGTAACAACAGAAACTTGGAAACCACTTGAGGTCCATTCACTGGGGCCATTAAATCAATTACGGTTTACACATACTGTGGGAAAGTATGCAAGAATGAGTTGGTGCTACTGCATGGATAGAAATATTAAAAAAGAGTTGGTGCTACTGTATTGATAGAACTGTTAAAACTATATAATGTGAAAAAAAAACTGCAGAGAAACATGTAAACAAGACCCGTTTGTGTGTAAAAAGGACACTCATGTGCTTGTATAAAGTTACCCAGGGCATATTCCAAATCTGTTTAGAGTGGTTGCCTCTGAGGCTTGGGGTGGGAGGGCTAGTTTTCACTGTCTCCCACTTTGTGTAGTTCTGATTTTTTATGTTGACCTTGCAATTATTTTATAATTTATTTAAAAGCATTTAAACTTTATAACAAGCTGGGCCAGAGAAGTGCAGGCCTCCTGAGGGCAGAGCCCCCTGTACTTCTCGCCACAGGGGAGGTGGGGTGAGGCACCTCACACTCAGGTAACCACCCCCACACCACATGGCCCTTCATCCATGGGCTCTGGTCATCTGCTCTAGGTGCCTACTAGGGGGTGGGGGAGAGCAAGGAGGCGAGGGGAGGAGACCAAGCTACTGGCATTTCAGCCCCAAGGGATGCCACAGGTCATCTCCTCTGAATCAGATTTTTAAGGATTTAAGTCTTTTGTAGGACATGGACCACGGGAAGTTTCTCAGTGCAACTATAAGACTCAGGTGTTAGCCCGGTGAGTGTAGCTCAGTGGTTGAGCATCGACCGATGAACCAGGAGGTTACAGCTCAATTCCCAGTCAGGGCACAGGCCCTGGTTGTAGACTTGACCCCTAGAAGGGGCCGTGTAAGAGGCAGCCAATCAATGATTCTCTCTCATCAATGATGTTTCTATCTCTCCTTCTCCCTTCCTCTTGGAAATCAACAAAAAGATATATATAATTTTTAAAAAGACTCAAGTGTCCATATCTGTTGGTAAAAACTTTGTTCTTTAAAATGGTCTAAAATATTGGACAATAAAGAAGAAAAAAATTATCTCCCCTTCCTGAAAGTAAAGTACCGATATTCACTACATTTTTCAAATAATCAAGTTTTCTTGTGACATACTTACCAAGCACAAATTATTCTGGCATTGGACCAGGATATGTGCACAAAGAGCTTAGCAACGGCAGTCCAGGTAGAAAGGGTGCTCTTACCCACAGGACTACGTGTGAATTCTGTCCTGCCCTCCACACACACACACACACACACACCACACACACACACACACACACACACACGCACGCACACACATACACGGCATGATCTGATGTCAGGGCTGACTTTAGCCCAATGATTTTCAACACGTGCGCTGAGGCACACTGGTGTGCTGCAAGAATCTATAAAACATGCAGTACCTGACCACTTAGTCAGGGGCACTGACCTCCTTTCTCTTAAGATTGCTGAAGGGAAAAATGACAACAGCCAACACAATAGCTGTCCGGTATGAACAGATAAAAATTATACCCATTTTTCATCATATCGGCAGAACATATATTTTTGGTGTGCTGCAGAATTTTGGTAATTAATGTGTGCCCTGCGATGAAAAGGTTGAAATCGCTGCTTCAGCCTGAGGGTCCAAGGCCCAGTGACTCTGCCAGGAGGGCCAGCAGCCCTGGTCTGGAGTGGGAGAGGAAGGATACAAGGTTAAGGAAGGGACCTTTGGAGGTCAGATCTGAGATCTGAGTTCAGATCCAAATTCCTCAACCTCTCAGAGCCACACTTTCCTCATCTGTACAATGGGCTCATGACATCGACCTTGGCAGGCAGCTTCTCCAGCCCCCAGGGGAAGCCCCTCGGGGGACCGGTAGTTCTGGTTAGTGGTGCTGAGAAGGGAGATTGGGGGAATTCAGGCTCTACCTTTCCCCATGACACGTGTGAACTGCCCGGGGAGATCCCCCTCCGGCAGGGGGGCGACAGCCAGCTCCCCGTCACAGCTGCTCAGATGGTGTGGCTGGAGCCCGCCGCTGGCGCCGGCTGAGGTGGTGGCTGTGGCACTCGGGGCCGCGGCACTGTCTTTGCAGTCGGGGCTCTGGCTCTCGGGGCCCATGAGCGAAGCTGGGTGTGGGGCCTGGGGCTCCCGGCGGCGAGCCTCAGGGGTGGCACTCGGGGAGCTGTAGGCCTTGATAGGAGTCAGGATCATCTGGTGCAGCTCCTGGAGTGGGATGCGAAGGCTGCCCCCCTCGATGATGTCCTAGGCGGTCAGAGGGAGAAGACCATCATTAGGGTCAGGGATGGGGTGCCCCACCTCCAATGCTTCCCCTGCCTTGCCCAGAGCTCTTCCCAGACAGGACGCATGGCTGTTGGCCCTTCATCATACATTCATTGGAAAAGCAACCATTTCCATTTTATCTAATATTAGCCCAGGTAGGAAACTCGGAATATACAGATATGTACAGTGAGGAAAATGTACGTCATCTCACTATCTAGAGATGATCACTAAAATTATTTTGGTCCATTTCCTTCCCTGGCTTCTTCAGGGCCTTTCTAGAAAATGCATTTCTATAGCTTACACTCACATACTTCAGAAGCTGTATAACAAAGCTGGGTCATATGGTGGCTTCCTGTCTTGTATATCAGTGGTTTTAAGTGAAGGAACCTTCATTCAGCCCATGGTACAGGAAACACAGGGTAGTCGTTTAAAGCACAGATTCTAGGATGGATGTGGGGTTTCAAATTCTGACACTGCTGTGTGACCTTGGGTAAATGACTTAACCTCTCTGTGCCTGTTTCCCTGTGTATAAAATGAAGATAACAATAGTACCTGCCTCATCAGGTGGTTGTAATGATATTAATATTTGTAAAGCTGCAGGTCTATTTTTGCGTCACATGAAGCAGAGTGGGTGAGGGGAGGAGGGTGGGAAATGAGTTCCGAGGAGCCACAGGGGGCTGAGTGTAGAGGCCTGCAGGCTGGGGCAGGGATGCAAGAAGAATTTCTTCTAAATGAATGGGAAATGAGGGAAGGTTTGTCGCAGGGGCACAACATGTTTTAGAAGTATCATTTGAGAGAGAAAGACATGTAAGATATATGTGTAGTATAATGTATAAAATTGCATATTATATATATGACTTGATAAATTAGATCCTTGTGCACACGAAGTTTGATATAGTGGGGATTATTTATTAGGAAAAGGAATGGAAGTTGATTCCGACAGACATTTACCCACGTGCCAAGTGCTCCCAGAGGTGCTGAACAGGCTCAGACACTCGTGGCTGGAGGTCGGGGCAGGGCTCTTCCCTGGCATATTGGTTGGCCCCGCCTCTGCCCCAGCACTGCCCAGTGCTTATGCCCTGGGATCCCGGAAGGACACTGACAAGCAGTGCCCTGATTACTAATGAAGATTCAATCTTCCGAGAGCCCAGAATAGCAAGGACAATTTTAAAAGCACGAGTACCAATCCATTCCTGGGATCCTCTCTTGCCAAGAAAAATTGCTTGATGATGTCACGGAACACAAGGATATGGAATGTGATCATTTCTGCACCCAGACTTTCCAATCAATCAGTTAGTGAGAGGAGACCTGAGGGCGGCAGCCCCGGACAGATGTGTTCCAATTCTGGGCAGCAAAACACCAAGAGCCCTGCTCTGTCATTGGCGGGAACCCGCTTTGTTTGGGGAGCTGGGAGCAGAGCCTGAATTGTGCCTTCGCCTAGTTGGCACCCGGGGTTCCTGAGGGAAGGGAAATGCTCAGTAGCCACCAGAATTGTCTCAGTCCTGGCCAGGACCACTGTCCAGCCTTCTTTAGGGGAAAGAGTCCATTTTTCTTTCAACACCTGGTGGAGATAGCCATGGCGAGACCAGCTGCAGCCTGTGCTGGCAAGCCTGATGTGTGAGTTGGGGTACTCCTGATCTTTCCCAGGTTTCCTGCTGCCCAGACTGGACCAGCCTTTTCCCAGAATCTGATCTTGTCATGTGACTGGCTCTCTGACTTTGGACTTGGTCATCTGGTTCGGGGCAAGGCATGGAGGCGAGCTAGCTGACCCAGGCCAGGAGAGCACTTGCTGCCCCTTCTGACCCAACTATGTGTCAACTGGACTCCTGCCTCTAGGTCCTCCAGTTCCTGCCAACCACTCAACCGGCACCTGGGTTCTGACTTCCTTGTCCAGCTCCTGCCAGAGGTGGGGGAGGGGAAGGACAGAAAAGTAGGGAGGCTTCCCATGAAAGCAGAAGGGCATCGCATGCATCTTGTCGTGCCATCCCACAAGGCACCTGCCACGGAGGCGAGCAAATGCATGCCTGTGACATCGTCAACTGCCACCAGACCTTCGTTTGCTCTCGTCATGTGGCAAGAAGGTCTCTGTAGTTACTCAGTGACGGGGAAGGAGATTATGGGTTATGCTAAGAGCTGAACTCCTTCAAATAGAAAACATATACTTGCCCCAAGTTCAAATCTTCTCTTATTCTATTGGAGACAACCACACCAAAAGGGAAACTATACACATAATGAATAATGTTGGACACTTTCGGGAAATATAATTTACAGGAATCATGCAGGGTTTGGTTTGGTTTCCCCCACAGACTTCAAGCCACTGACTCAAAGATAACGCTTAACCATCAGCTTCCACGGTGTGGCACCAAGACCATCAGGTCACATGCTGACTCCTCAAAATGAATTCCAGAACTCAACAGGGAGTGCCCAAGCAGAGCAGGAAAGTAGGAAACCGCCCAAATGGAATTCAATCCAGTGCCCTCAACTGGCTGTTGGGATTAATTCTCCATGTTGATAAAAACAGGGATTCAACCCAAGTCTCTATTGATCCTCATGCCATAAATGGAATCCTATATTATAAACAAAAAAGCAAAAATGAAGCTGCGTGTTCACTAATGTGCCAAGCTGAGGAGCTCACATGAGAACAGGTAATAGGAAGGTTGGTCCACCATGGCACGGCCACCAGCTGGAAGGTGGACCAGCTGGAAGGAAGCTACTTTCAGACCGTCCCAGCCTTCCTGGCCTGGATCTTTTAGGTCTTTGAGGAAGACTGGACAAGCCTTTCCCAGAGCATTGAACTGCAATGAGATGCAAATCATATGGGAGAGAGCTTCAGCAGCCAGTGTCCCTGACACGTACGCAACTGTCCATGGCTCCATCCTTGTCTTTCTGTGAGAAGAACTGGACTTCCATACCATAAACAGAACTCCTGCATCTACTTAAATCCATCCTCTCTCCGTTTCATTCACCAAACATCAGCTGAGCCCTACCTGGAGTCAGGCACTGTTAGGTTTAGGGGATCTAGAAACAAATATGGCTGAATCCTTGACCTAAGAAGCTTACAGTTGCTGGGACCCATACGGTGTGAGTGTACTGCCAGGGCAGGGGGGTGTGGGAACAAGGAACAGGTGTAGGTGTGTGTGTGTGTGTGTGTGTGTGTGTGTGTGTGTGTGTGTCCTTTCTCCATCCCAGGGTCCCAGGCTCCCAGTATGTCTGATTGAGCTTCACAGTTTGGGAGTCAGCTGAAAAGGATGGTGAATAAACATTTCATTATTAAAGGTAAATGTTTAAAAAAATCTGCCTCAATGACCATTCTAATCTTTTCCCTTTTCCACCAAATATCTTGAGAAGTCTACATGTCCTCATCACCCACCTTCACTCCCCAGTTCATGGGTTTAGCTTTGGTCTCTTCCCAACTCCTTGAAACCCTTCTCTCTTGGCTATTGGTGACCTCCTGATAACCAATGATAGGGGGAGAGTTCACGCCTCATCATGTGTGACACATGCATGGTGCCCGATGAGACTCCCTCCCTCAGACTCTCTCTCTGACCCTCGGGGCAGGCTCAGCAGTGTCTGGCTCCTCCAAACCTCCTGTGACTTCTCAGGGCCTGTCTTCAGCTCTTAACACTCAACACTTTTGAGGGTATCAACTACCATTTATACACAGATGACCCACAACTGAGTCTTTCAAACGCTTGTGGACTCTAGACTGTTGTTCTGGCCACGGACCTGCCTTTCTGCCTTGCTATTCCACAGGTACCTCAGACTCGATCCGTCAAACTGAGCTCCATTTCCCCACACTGGGAACCCTCCTATGTTTTTTTGTCCCAAATGGCACAGCATCCAGGTCCAAGCCCCCCTACCAATGCTTGGACTCCTGCTAAATGTCCTCTGACCCTTCACCCTCCTGGTCCCTGCCGTGGCTCAAGGGCCCACCGAAACTGGCTGTAGGCTTCTAAGGTGTCTCCCAGCCAGCACTGGCCCCTTTCAGGTTCCTCTCCTCACCCTGCAGAGAGGTGTGTTCAGTCCAGGAAGGCGTCCCCACCTGCCTCAGGGACGACGCCCCCAATCACAGTAGAGTGTGAGAGCTCTGGCTATGCGTGGAGCCCCCAAGGCCGGAACTGCGTATTACTCAGGATTCGCCTCCAGTGGCCGGGGTAAATCTAGTCCAAGGCAGATGCTGAGTAAGTGTTCAGTAACTGAGTGGAGCGGCTCTGGACACAGAGCTCATCTGCAGTGACTACTGATTGTGAACTAGCCACGGGCGGGGCCCCACGATCTCCTTAGAAATCCCCAGATTCTCTGTGAGGTAAGAATGCTGTGGGAGGCCAGGCTACGGGGACAGCATTTCCAACAGCACAATCAGCTGAGGATGCCTGGAAGGCCAGAGAAATGGCTGATTTCAGGGTGTCCTGGTGGTCCAAGTGGCGATAGGTTATGGATGATACAGCCCTTGAAGAGCAGGAGATACCCAGGTCCCAGGGAAGAGAGAACAGAGCCAGGGTCTGTCCTTGATGGATGCTGAGTTGGGGTTCACCTCCATCCCCAGGCCATGAGCTCCTGAGGGGACAGACAAGCAGGTGGCTGACCGTGGACGTTCTGAAGCAAGCTCAACGTGATGGTCTGACCTACAAGCTTTCCTCTTCACAGAAGTCAAACCAGATCAACTCTGCATTGCTCTCCTTCTGCCCAGTAGCTGCCCTTAGACCCCGTATCACACCTGTTATCTTTTTCACATTCCCATTCCAGTGGAGAGTCATTTTGCAGAGTCAATATTATTCTAGGTGTGAAGTCTGGGAGGCAGAAAACATCACTGATGCATCAAAGGTTAGATGGGAAGTCAGGGGCATGTCAGGGCCGCAGGGGCTACCTGGCTGCCCTGGGGCTTCCACACACTGATTCGGCCCCAGGCCACAGGGAGCACAGCTCACAGCAGTTCCACCTCTCTGTCTCTGCGTGTGTTTCCTCAGTGACGGGACAGGAATGAGTTCCTGAGGGATGCTCCAGAAACAAAGGGGGTAAATCACTCTTTCACCATAACACTTAGCAATGCAATCCCTACGCAAAATGCTCTCTGTGCTTCCTAACAGACAAGGCCAAAACTGGCCTTTTCAATGCTTCCCAAAAGAGAACGGTTTCTTGTGTTAAAAATGGCAACAATCACTCCGGTGGACAAGCTGCTTAGTAAAGCAGTTAGCGTAGAAGTTTGAACAGCAGCAATAACCTCAAGGTCAGTTGCACAGGTCACCGTCATCCGTGATGAGCTAATTGTGAATGGGCCTGGATGTGCATGTGAGTAGTCTCTCTGTATCCATCCAGAGGCTTTAAAAGCAACCTTCCTTAGAAAGCATACATGCATGTTCTATAAATATACCTTACCTCCTATGGTGTGGGCTATGCATTAACTATAACTATATACGGCATGTAAAAGTATACACACATTTTGTGAATAAGTCAAGAAAACACACCTCCCATTGCATTAAAATGTGTATGTGCTCACAAACCTCACTTTAGCCCTACCTACCTCTACTTTGCTCCCTTCCAAAGGCGCCTGGGAGATAACTAACGAGGTTACCACTGGAGCTCTGCAGGCAGCAGATAACTACTGAACTCCCACCGCCACCCAACAGTAGTGCATGGAATAGCGACTCTGGGGCAGAGCAGACAGCTCACTGTGTGTGGAACCAGGCCTGCTCTCCTCCGGCCCTTAGATGAAATCATAAAGTCACCAAGTCCTAAAAATGACATCGTTTCCAGAGTGATGTCTAGATACAAAGATAGGACGAGAATGTGTTTAGACAGCAAACACAGAGGGACAGTAGCAGCTGATAACTGCTTTTAACACTGGAATAAACTCTTTTTCAGCATTTGGCATTTTTGAGATGGTTCCTATCCGAATCATGAGGACCTATTCTGTTGTTCAGTGAAAGTGTGAAATTACTCTCTGGAGAGCCAGCGCTGCCCTCTGCCAAGTGACTTTGATCCCCTCTCTAGTGGGACCTGGGGCACACCTGTTGGTGTTGGCCCCTCTGGGGCAGCTTTCCTCAAACCCAGGTCCTTCCCTGGGGTGGGGCGGGGGGGGGGGTGCGGGGGGGGGGAGCAGGCATGAGGCAGATCTGCACACTCCCTGCACTGTTTTGTCAGGATTTCAGCCTCTGACTGTGGGCTGAACTCTTCTCTAATCTCTCCACATGCACAAAAGGCAGAGGGGAATGTACACAAAGAATTCATCTGACAGCACTTCCTCTGTGCCTGGAATGGCCAGTTACAGGCTGCCTGGACCCCGGGAACAAGTACATCTCAGTAGTCAGGTTACATGGAAGCATGAATAGCCAGGAGGCTTCGCTTCAGAATCATGCCATTTTCCCTAACTTTGATAAGGAAACAGCATGACACACTCTATCAGGTCTGCCAGTGACACTTTCCAACTGAGGAAAGTCCCGGGTCCATTTCCCTGTGATGGAGGTGGGAACGACCCTCGGCCGGGAATAACTTACCCGTTCCAAAGACTTCAGGAGGTTTTGTCTTTCTTTGAGCTTCTGAATACTGATGACAATTTTGTGCCTTGCACCTTTGGTAACATTCTGCAATTAAATTAAAGTAATATTTAAAAAAACATTTTTAAGAATTAGCTTAGAGACTGGGAGGCTATTTAGTCCTTTACTGTTTGCTTTGTTCCTACAGGTTTGCAGACTAGTAGATCTCTACTTGCCTCTCCCATTAGCACCTATTGCTAGAAACCTCTTCCTGCTTAATAGTCTAACTCCATCTGGCTCCACCCAAGCCTGTGTCTTTTGCTGTAACCTCAGGAGAGGGAGAGAAAGCTGGAATAGCCAATTACCCCACCCCGCATGATATTCCTTCACAGTCTTCTCTGTTTGTTTTAAAATATATTTTTATTGATTTCAGAGAGGGAGAGAGAGATTGAAACATCAATGATGAGAGAGAGTCATTGATTGGCTACCTCCTGCACGCTCCCTATTGGGGATCCAGCTCACAACCTGGGCATGTGCCCTTGACTGGAATTGAACCCAGGACCCTTCAGTCCACAGGCTGATGCTCTATCCACTGAGCCAAACCAGCTAGGGCTGCTTGTTTGTTTTTTGTTAATCCTCACCTGAGGGTATTTTTTCCATTGAATTTTAGAGAGAGTGGAAGGGAAGGGGAGAGACAGAGAGAGAGAAACATCAACATGAGAGAGACAACAATTGTTTGTCTCCCGTATGTGCCCTGACTAAGGCTGGGGATGAAGCCTGCAACCGAGGTACATGCCCTTGACCAGAATCGAACCCAGGACCCTTCAGTCCACAAGCCGACGCTCTACCCACTGAGCCAAACCAGCCAGGGCATCTTTATAGTCTTAACAGATCATTTTTAAGTCACACACTTCTCTTTTCCAGGCTCCCCCCCCCCAAGGGTTCCCTGGAGTTCCAACCCCACAGAGATACTCATGGCTTCCTCTAATCTTTCCTATGCTTCCCATCTCCAGAAGATGTGAAGTCCAGTACAGGTCTCACCTGGTATCACAACACACAGGCAGTTTTTGTCAGGAAACTTAAACCTACAATTCAGTCCTCACTTCAGGTAAATGATTAGGATTCACAGGGTGGTGGATCGGATCTTCTTAACTGTGCAGCAATGATGAGCCGAAGGTTTTAGTTTAACACTTGTTAACTACGCACACTGCAAATTCCCAAACAGGAGGTTCTTTCTGAAATGAGGTCTCTAATACAAACTTCTTACAACTCTTCATAGAATTCCTCTTAAAAAAGGAAAAGATGGCAGCCCCAGCGACATCTCCTTTACTTAGAAAAATTAAGTTGTCAACTGACAACTGAACTCATTCTCAAGATGAAGCACCGGGGACATATTTCTGTTTAGCCTTGACTTTGGGTTAGAGTGAATGAAATCACTCTGAAAAGTTTGTGCTGGCCTCTGGCATTGCCCTCTGCATCAATTATTTCTTGTTTTGTTTTTCCTGAAGTCAAACAACTTTGATTACTTAGATTTTTTTTCTCAACTATGACCCAAAGACAAAAAATGCTCTTAGAAGCAGTTCTCATCAATTCCTGGGATCTCAAGGAGCAACCGAGATGAAAAAGCAGAGGGAGAAGCGTTAGGAAGTTGAAACGAGTGCCTTTCATTCTCAGAGAATGTGCAGTGACTTTGGGTTTTGCCTTGCATCTCAATATTGGTATCCAGCCAGGCCAGCAGAGGTTAACTGAGGGAACTGGATGCGAACCGGGAGTCCAGCAATCTGCTGGGAGGTATGTGTTCAGACCAGCTATGCCCCAAATGGCACAATCTCCTCTTCCTGCAGGGGAAATACTATTAGCCTGTTCAGACCATTAATTCTTTTAAGTCACTGCTCAAAGGAAACCGAGGTCAATTTAAAACATGCAAATAGCATTTTAAACAAGGGAAACAAAGACATCAGTCAGATCTATTTACTCGAGCACAGCGTGGAAGGAAACATGCTTAGTTTCGGGGGTTCTGCTGACTGGCCTGGCCTTTGGCAACCGCACTTGGGGAAAGATGCCTTAGAAGGAAGGAGGAGCTTTGTCCTCTGTGGTACGCAGAAGGGAAATGAAATCTGAGACCTGAGGGAATCCCATCTCAATAACTGTCCTGCGTTATTGAAGGTGGTTAGAGGGAAAAAATATTGTGCAGCTTACTCCAATCTCAGCTAAGACCAGTCAGAACATGCTTTTGTACAAGCGTTGAGGCGTGACCGGGTGCTTCTGCTCAGTAATTACTAGAACTCAGTTGATTTGTAACCAGACCGGACAACAGACAACCAACCGTTCTATCATTCCCCAAACACACCCTGGTTGGACAGAGGGAAGGAGGAAAGGAAAGCATAAGCAGGACACAGGCTCTTTTGAGACCTTGGTCAAATGCTCCACTTCTAGGAGATGCCACCGATTCCTCCCTAGCACCCTTGAACTTAGTGAGCGTACCTAGGTTGTACCTTTTTCATGATACTCTATCTTACCCTCATTTGCCCTGTGGCTATCTGCTTGTCTTCCATTTCCTACTGGACCCTGGAGGGAAGACCCTAGCCTTACTCGCCATGCAACCCTGGCCAGAACCTGGCAATTCCTCAAAGAAGACAGCTACCGGGAAGGCATAGGAATGGGTCCAAACAAGATCTGTCTTGGACTTGAACTTCGAGTTCCACCCAGGGCACCTCCTCAGGGGACGGTCCCTGGAGCACGTACCTGAGCCTCCAGTTGGCACTCGGTGAGGGCCATCATCTCCTCGTAGGTCATCTGGGAGAACAGCGCAGCGTACTTGTGAAGGCGGAGGCTTTTTAACCAGGCGGGAACATCTGCGGTGCAAGATGCGCAGGAGGCGGGGAGAGACATTGGGAGGGCACGAGAAGAGATGACAAAAGGTGTGGGGATAGAGAAAGAAGAGGGTGATGGTCAGAGGGGAAAAAAAAAACACACAAAACTTTGTTACTAGTTTAATTTTGGCAGCAAATTATGGGCTTAGTAGTCTAGGTCTAGCCCTGACCTTCTCGGTCTAGCCCTGCTGACTCACCACTTTAGATCAGGGGATTGCTAACTTGGGGTCCATGGGCTTCAGGGCATATAGGAGCTCCCTAAAAGTATATCCCAATTTGTGAATATGTGGGTAGTTTTTCTGGCAGAGAAACATCCATAGTTTCTGTAAGGTTTCCAAAAAGGGTTCATGACCCCAAAACTGGCCACTGCTGTAGCCGGACTACTTCATTACTGATTTGGAAAGAACTGACTTAAAATCTTAAAACTCCGTTTGATGAGTCTTCGTCCTCAAGAAAATTTCTTTCGAAGTTCAGTGCAGATGTCCACATTCTGTTTCTTCCGCTTCTCCAATGAGAGAAAAACCAGGCAGCTAAGACACCCCATCACCACCACGGATGGAGTTGTTTTCATTCTTAGCCTGATCACTCTCCTTCCTTCCTATACTCCCGTGGGAAAAGCATTTCTCCAAGCTATGGGATGCATCTGGATGTCTCTGACATTTTCCTTGAATGTCAACCACTTATATATCAGGATTTGAAAGGTCCCAAGATTGGCCAGATCATAGGATAATGGAAATTCCAAAACACATCCAAATTAAGCTCCAACTTCGGGATTCTAGAATTAGGGAAATTAAATAGCAACTATTGAGAATCCACAGGAGAATTATTACCTTGCTACAACCAGAACAAATTGAGAAGTCTCTAGAATCATCTTCTCCCACCCCTAACTCAGACAGATGGCAAAATTAAGTCATTAATTCTAGATCACAGAGTATGGTGAAATGGGAAGAGGACCAGGTCTCCTGAACCCCAGCTTTTCCTACATTGTATCAACTTCCTGTAAAATGAGGACCAAACAGCCTATCCGTGAGAGGGCTGAGTAAACAGTGATTGCAAAGTACTCTGAAATGCTGAAGCCCTGGTAAAAGTTATTCATGCTTTCTACAAAGTACTAGCCATTCCTAACCATGTTGACCACAAGACACTGTCTATTGCTAAGTGCTTTATTCTGAGGCACTGACAGAGACCACAAAAACTCCAAAGTAAGTGGAAACCTGCCAATTTTCCAATGTTTAAAGCGGATAACTGGGGTTGATTAAAGAGGCCTGCCTGACCTACTCTGAAATCAGGCCCTGCCTCCTAGGTGAGCCAAACCTAGGCTTAGGGAATGAGGGTATAGGATGACCCCCTGAAACTCAAAGATATAGGAGGGGAGGGTAGTCTGGTGAGGTTACCTTTTGATTTGCAGTAACGGGAAGGCCAAAGATGGGGAATTTCTGGAGAAATAGAATTGGGTATCCAATGGCATTTTAAGAACAGATTCAGCCCTCTCAGGCAAAAAATCACTTGATTCTGTGCTTGGAGCCCTTCATTCTACTGTGACAAATGCAGCCCCCTTGGGATCATCATTAACCACAAACAGACAGGTCTTCCTCAGGCACATAGTACCAACCCCTTACATCCTCCTCAACTCAAACTGCGGCTGGATCAAGAATCCAGGACCTGCCAGCCCAGAGGTGCTTTTCCTCCTGTGACATCCTGGAGCTATTTTATCAGATTTTATTTTCACCGTGTTTTTGTTGCAGTTAAAACAATGCTCATAGTTCTGCAGAGTGAGCAGCAAATAGCTACAGCACCAGCTTTTAGGCCAATGACGTGTCACCACTTTGTTACCAGGGTTCATGTTTGCTACTTACATCATTGAAAAGCCCCAAGTTGCTACTTAGAAAACTCAATGATCATGACTTAAAGGAGTCTGGGTAACCCTATGCCACATTTGGGCACAATTCATCACAAAAGAATATGGAGCAACTTCCTGGGCCAAATTTTCACTGGTTGCCCTATAGCTTAATCCTGCAAAATCCACTTATGATTAAACAAACAGAATCCTGAGCCACTAAATCATGTTGAAAACTGGGTGCTTTATGATTATTATTTTTTTAAACTGGGTGCCTTATAAGCCAAGGTGACAATATAGTGTTTTGAGTCGGGGAGAGTGCGGTACAAGTCTTGGCAAGTCTCAGTTTAGTCAGAGCTAGTTCCTTTCCATAAAAGTATTTGACAGCCAGAATCCCCTTGGTTAGAGGAAAGAAAGAGCCTGCCTCACTCATATTGTCAAAATGCAGGTCACTGGGAGCTCTTTTTCTAGAAAAGGTTCCTACACAACTTCGGAGCATGGAGAAGTAGGCCTTCCTGAAGCCTTATTTCTGGATATGTTTGTGGGAAGTGTAAGCTCTTCTTGGCTCTAGTCTCTGGAGCAGGTACATGTGGCTCTGATTGTGCAGCAAGCACCTCAGTGCCTCGCTCAGTGTTGGGCGCTTAAACAGCTCTCCCTTCCTGCAATGTGACCTGATGAACAAAGAAGAGGAAATCACAGTTCTCAAGAACATAGCCTACTAACCTTCATTTGCTGGCTGGCGGCGAGGCACTTTCCTTTGCCAAGGATTAAAACAAAACACCATTAAAGGGGAAACAAACCAGAGAACTGAGTGCCCTCCCTATTTGACTCCTCCCAAGCCAGGAATTCATTCCACTACTTGGATGCTAGATTCTGTAAGATGATGGTCAGAAATGAATTCTAACTAAAAGCTCAGGTCCTTTCTCATGGTCCAGATGCTACATGGTTGGATGCAAAGCTAAGAACCACCTAGCATAACCTCACCTTCCTTTTTCATTCTGCAAAGCTGGGGCTATGGCTGGTAGACACAGAGAAGTAGGGAGAAGCAGGGCTATTTCCTGGAGGAGCTGAAGTGTGATTGAAGGCGTGCATGCCTCCTGGGCTCCCATTTCTGGCTGGCACGGCGCCGTTTAAGCTTCATCTGGGCTGCTTCTGATGGACACCCCAGTGGAGGTCCCAGACTAGAAAGTCACTCTCTTATGCAGTGTGAGAGAGAAAGATGTTTTGCTATGTGCTGGGATGACTTCCTTGCCAGGTGTGGGCATCCTGATATTTGCTCACTCTACATTTATTGAATGCCTGCTATAGAGGCCAAGCTCTGTGAAGAAAACATGTCCTTGCCAACAAGAAACTTTTAATCTGGAGAGACAAAATTATAATAGCTGCAGAACAAATGCTAAGTCTACTCAAAGTTCTAGGGGGCACGGAACTTGGCTTGGGGAGTGAGGGATAGCTTCACAGCAGCAATAAAACTGGAATCACTGGGCAGACCATATTGAGGAAGCCATCACAGGAAGTCAGAACAGTATATAAATAAAGCACATGTCTAAGAGAGCCTTTGGGGTCAAGCAAATGCTTGGGTGAATGATAGAGAATGGCTAGACACAAGGCAGGGCAAATAGCCAGGGGTCAGATGACAGAGATCTGTAATTCTGAAACAGAGAAGGTAGACTTCGTCTTGCGGGTGATGAGAAGCTGCTGAAATGGAGCAGTAGAGCTTAGTCAGATGAGTATGTTAGAAAGATGATGACTGTCAGTGGAGAGGCTGGACTGGAGGATTGTGAGAATGGAGTCCAGGAGATGAGTCCCAGCCCTTGGAGATAGCTTGGGAGGACAGTGGCAGAGAAGGAAAGGAAGTGAACTGGTAGTCCGTGAAGATAAGGGAAGAACAGGGAGTCAGAGAGAGAAAGGAGCCTAATCAGAATGGTTCCTTTGATTCAGGTTTGGGGAGATAGAAAACACAGAGAAGACAGAAAATTCAGGGGAACAGCAGGTTTGGGGTGAGAAGAGAGAGATGGTGAACTCCACTTTAGATCAGCTGAGTGTCATTGCATTTGGTTCAGCAGGTGGAGACGTCAACTGCTCAAGATCTCTGAAGAGAGGTCAGAGTCAGACAACCATTTTCCTTGTCAGTAGCACATGGCGGTTATTTTATTTTTTTTAAATATATTTTATTGATTTTTTACAGAGAGGAAGGGAGAGGGACAGAGAGTTAGAAACATCGATGAGAGAGAAACATCGATCAGCTGCCTCCTGCACACTCCCCACTGGGTATGTGCCCTCAACCAAGGCACATGCCCTTGACTGGAATCGAACCTGGGACCCTTGAGTCCGCAGGCCGATGCTCTATCCACTGAGCCAAACTGGTCAGGGCTACATGGCGGTTATTTTAACTGTGAAAATGGGTGAGGTTACTTAGGGAAAGAGCATGAAGTGAGAATAGGAGGGTGGTGGTGGGAGCCCTGAGAGTGCCAGACTTTTAGGGGAAGATGTGGGAAGAGAAGTCCATGAAAAAAACTGAGAAGATAAGACCAAAGGGTAGGAGGTTTCTGGGAGAAAGCAGCCCCATCCATGTGCAGACTCTGGGCCCCTGTACCACAATGTCCATCCTCTGTCAAGCTCCTGCTAGATCTTTCTGCAGTCTATCTTCTCATGGCTATTTCTGATAATAATGCTACACCCATCTTTTATATGCTCTGCATTTACCTGCTAATCTTTACCAATGGGATGAAGTTTCCAATTACGCTGACTTCTATTTCCCTTTTAGAGTTTGGATGACTCAGCCACAGAGAGGCTCTGTGGTGTGTAAAACAGCTCACCCAGAAGCTGGGTTCCAGTTAGAACTCAGGCTGCTTTTCTCAAATGCCTGCTGTGGGAATGGCTGCAAATACCAGTCAGGTCAACCGGTCATGTTGCCCCACCAACAAGGAGGCCCCACAAGAGAGAATGATGGCATCAATATTGCTGAAAGGCCCAATATGGGAAGCAATGAGAAGGGCAGGGAGTAAGGCATCCCTGGAAGAGAGGAACATGAATAGCCTTGCTTTCCAGATGTGGTGGTCCTGGTACCTGAAGATGGAAGAGAAATTCCCATTAGCGAGCCAGGCTAATCTCAGACAACTCTCTTCCAAGATATGATAGCATCCTTGGTCTTTGAGGGAGAGAAGAGGAAAGCCGCCAACTGAGGGGTAAGAAGGGCCTAACTCTTCAGTGTTGAGAACATTCCTTTCTAAAGTCTGGCAACACCATCAGGATTACGGAAGACTGTATTTTTGGCCAGAGCAGAACGAGGAGCCCAATTCTGTCCCAGCTTCTGAGCAAAGGGAAGAAGGCGCCTTGATTTCTGGTCCCTGTGGAGCTGTAAGCATGCTCCTTGACCCTGGAACGTGTCCATAGTGGCCTCTGGGAGGGGCTCCATGCTCACGGGGAGCACATGTAGGACTTGGAAGGCACAGAGATGGCCTACTTTGGGGTAAAATACTCACTTACAAGGGTTCGATACAAACAGGAGGGACCAAATTTCTCCTTGCAGCTTCCATGAGCTATGATGTTCATAGGTTCTATACAGAGCCTACTTTGCATCATTAAATAGCAGTTGGGTTCCGTGTCAAAAGCTGCCCTCTGCGTGCCTGCATAGTCCTTACAGCACATCACATACTTGATCAGGAATGCTGCCTATAAGTTTCAGGACCTTAGAATGTGGGAGAGTCTTGGGGATTTGCTTTTCAAAGGCACCAGGCCTCTCAGCCTGTCTGAAAGAGGTAGCATAAATCTGGCCCATTAAGACCTAGCTGTGCAGGTCGTATTTTGGCATTTGAGAATAGAGAAAGTAAAGCAAATTTACTAAATCCTGGCCTCTAAGTCACATGAATTCAAGTGCCTAGAAAGTCAACATTCAGAAAATAGTGACTCGTTTCCATGACAGCCATGCTGAAAAGCGTCCCAGCCCAACGGGTGGAGCTCTAACACGCCCTCTCCGCACTCCCCTTTATGACCCTCAGACGTGCTGTGTTCCCAGCCTTCTCACAAAGGCTCCTGACGGTTTCCTTTTTCTTAATAATTCTCAATAATTTTTTCTAATCTCATTCTGGGGAAGGCAGAGGTTCAAAGGAAAACAACTCAAAACCACGAACCAGCTATTTCAGAACAGGCAATATATTTCCTTTGCGATGGAGAAAAATATGTTTACATAATTTTCATCTAAAAAAAAAACTCCTTAGAAAAGGCAAACCGAGCATATTTCCATAGTCACTGGTTGGCTCCGCTCCTCTTAATTGCTGTTTCTATCTAGGTTACTGGAGCCACAGCTCCTTTTTGACCTTTATCATGTCTGATTCCAAACTACCTGACAGTTTCAGTGACCTCTATATTTTTGTCCTAACATAATACCTCACATCATAGGTGTACCCAGTGAATTTGTAATGGTGAGGCCGAAGCTCATCTCAAAAGAAACAGACCTCCCATCTCTACCCCTCTCACACTGACAACTGCAACAAGAAAGTCTCACTCTTAGGCCCAAAACTATGGGCTTCCCTAGCCAGAAATCTGGAATGAAGTCCCCCAATGAAGTTGAATACAGATAAGCATAATGTTTAAACTGTGCAGGTGAGGAGAGAAGCCAGGGGTCTTTATAAAAGGGAGGGCCAGTGAAGAGCATGGTCCACTGTGGTCCTGGCTGGCTCGCCTCCACTGGAATGTTCTACAGGTTCCCAGAGTCACCCTGACCCACACTATGCCCCCAAACTCTTTCTTCTCCTATATACTCCTTGCTATAGATGACACCATGGGCTGCGCAGATGCCCCAGGCAGAAATGTAGGCATCATCCTAGATTCCACCCACTCCATCAGTTGATATTCCATTAGTGTACATTCCTTTCACCAAGATCCTGTGAACTCACTCCTTTGCATTCTCCCTGCCAATTGCCTTGATCTATTTTCCTTTTCCTCCTCAATTACTGAAATTTCTTCCAGCTTTCAGTTGCCCTCCAAATCCAGAATCCCCCGTCCCCTTCTCACTTTCATTTATCCTCCACCCTGCTGCGAGGGTCCTATGTCTAGTATGAAAATCTAAGCAGGTCATTCTGCTGCTGAAATTCCTCCAACAGCTTCTACCAACTTCAGGATACAAGCCAAAATCCTTCATGAAGCCTGGCATCTGGCTCTTCCCCCTACAGACCCCTTTCCCATGTGTCCTTAACACTCAAGCTATCGGACCTATTTGGCCAAGCTGTCCCATGCTCTCCCATTTGCTGTTCCCTCTGCCCTTCCTTCACCTCTTATACTTGGCTGACCTCTAATCATACTTGGGGACTCAGCTCCAGGCCTCTCCTCCTCTAGGAACTGTCCTTGTCTTCCGTCCACTTGACTTAGGGCCCTTCTTGGTACCAACCCTGATCCAGAGCAAGTCTCCAAGACAAGATATTTTTCACAGCTGTGCACCTGCATCAGGCATGTTTGTTTCTCAGGTGATAGTGCGCCCCTTGAGGCAGGAACAATCTCTTCCGCCTCTGTCTCCCCAACAGCTAGTCCAAAGCCTCTCTCAGCAGGTGCTCAAAAAAGCCCACTGACTTGAATGAGGACAAAACAAACCTGTTAATCAATCTCTCTTCCCTTCTCTCTACTCCCATGTCACATGGTCACATCACCTGTCAACAGCCCTGGCCTTTGGATGAGTCTTCAGTTGCTGAGTCTCTACATTTCTGAGAACATGCCGCTAATACGAGGGCAAATGTGCTTATTCTACCACAAACGGGCTTCTCTTCCATATTTTCTCTTCTTTCTAGGAAAATATGGAAATGTCTTCTTTTCCCCTCTCGGCCACCTGAAGGCTTTGCATGAGAGAAGAGGTAAGAGAGAAGGTTCCACTCACGTGATGCTGAGGGAAAGGGGGATCTTATCATTGAGTACCGACTCAGAGTCAAGACTTGTTCCCCTGGGAGAAGCCACAGTGACGTTTTTGCAAAGAACAGGGGCAACTGAATTTAGAAACCACAGCCAGCATACTTAGTCCAAACATGTAAAAGCAGCAGCCTCCCCAGGGAATGTCAACGGGGGAAGCTTTCCTATTCCCATTCAGGATCTCACTTCTGCCCATTAATTTCTAGATGAGTAGATGCTCCCATTCTTCCCGTGGCCTGAGACATTCCTCTGAGATCCCTGCCCCAAGGGCCAGCCAATCCGTGCTTTGGAGCTGACTGAAACCTTCAGGATGGCTATTTACTATAAAAGGAAAAACAAATCAAAGCCGGCAGATGATGCTGATCCTCTGAGAGCAGGAGCTGGTCTACTTGGGAGAGAATTTAGTGAGAATCCCTGGCAGGGAGTGCTGATGCGGAGACAAAAAAAGGGTGAGATCGATGTTTATGAAAAAATAAAAAGAGCAAGAATGCGGGGCCGTGAGCTTTATTTCACACTTTTGACCCGAGAGGCACATCCCTCAGGGACAATTCATAGCCAAATCTGGCTGCTCTGTCTAGATGAAAAGGGAGAAACGGATGAACGCAGTGTTTCAGCAAGGTACGCACAAGCTGTTGGCAAGAACGATGAATTCACACTAAATCAAACTCAATTATGGTGACTTTTTATTCTTTCCCCAAGGTGTGGGGTGAGGGCTGACATGCGTCCCCTGGAGATTTGGAACTCCTCCAAATTCTACTATAGCTTCCTTGTTGTTCCCGTAACTGGGGCGTTTAAAAATTAGAAAAACAGCACTTAGCTGATGGCGTCCCGAGGTGGACCAGCGAGCAGAGGGAAGGGGCTGACCCTCCCGCCAAAGGGCCTGCTCACAAGAAAAAAGAGCTGTGAATCCGTGAGGAAGTGCTGGCTCTTTTTAAAAGCACTTCATCGGATTTCATATTTCATTTCTCAGAAAGTGGGAATTAAATTTGGAAATTTAAACCAGCCTCTGCTCTTGGACCTGGGAATCAAATGACACACTCCTGGGACAGCACTGTCCCAGGAGGCCATCCCAGCGGGGGCCACCCTGTGAGGACCTGTCCAGGCAGGGTTGGGGGAGGGGCACTCAGGTTTCACAAACACTGGCCCCCAACTCGGGAATGCTGCTGTTTTCGGGCATGGACCTTTCTACTGAGGATATACTTTCCCCACAAATAGAATCCTTCCTTAACTCCCATGTTCCGTCCTTCAAATATGTTTTGCCCTTTTGTTTGCTAAGGGCTTTATACTGTACATCCCAATCCAGCGCTTTAGGAGAAGAACAGTTCAATAGGTCAGCAGATGGTGGGCGCACACGGGAGAGAGTCACCCAGTCACCAGTAGCCCTCGGGCCGATAAAGAAAATCTTGGATGTCAGATCTTGTCTGTGTCATTTTTCTGATGGAAGAAGCTCCACGGAGACAATTCTCATCAACTCTAAAGGAAGGCACTGAAGAAGCGTAGACAGTATATGGGATAGACCTTGAACTCTGGAATATTTTGGCTTTTATTCTAATACAGGGATAGGACATTTATGTAAATTTTCTTTCATTTATTTCTCTTTAAAAACATGCTCTCTTTACTCATTTCTCAGCTCAAAAGGCCAGCACACCATGAGCAAGTACACCTTTGCCTACTTTGAGAGCATGTCTGAGGTGTGCGAAAGGCTTCCAAAAGAAGAAAAAAGGAAAGAAAAAGAAGGGGAGTAAAAGGACGAAAGGAAGAAAAGCAAACAAACCTCTCATACAGAGCTGTGGGACCAGCATTCCTCTCTGGGAGAGTCTGTATCCTGGGGGGCGGCCTTCTCACAGACCTTCCTCACCCTTCCATACAAAGGCAAGGCCTCCTTCCCAGTCACCAGCTAGAACCACACAGGCGACTGCTGGGAAACATGCCCTCCGGACACTCCACTTCGCCTGGAAAAGTCTGGTCCAAAGCGGCTGCCTCTGCCCGCCTTGGCCCCTCAGGCACTTCGCTGCCCCAGGGACAGCTGCCCTGCTGGCTAACCCAAGGCACGGCTGAGCCTCACCTGCGACCCCTCCCCTGGGCCTCAGCTGCGTGAGCACAAAACCACGAAGCATAAGATCAGAAATGGGTTTTGCTACGTCTCCAAAATGATGGCACATTTCCCTGAGAACTGTGTGTGTGTGTGAGAGAGAGAGGACACATATCCCCTTCATGCCCAAATGAGCCATTGTAAACGCTTTTACAATGAGCCTGTAAACACGTTTAAAGACCCAATGATATCCTTACAGGAAAACATCAGGACACGCCCCGCATGCTCTGGACACTCAGCACAGGGCCCACTGAGGATGGGGTGGGCAGTGCTTCCCACCGGCTTCATTCCATTTCCAGTCCGGTCCTTTCTTACAACTGGCACCTTTCTGGGTAGTTGTGGGTAGCTCTCTGTGCCAGGCTTCCGTGGCAGGGAGGGGACCCTGTACAGAGCCTCCTATGTCAACACTGACCCTTTTCAAGGGAAAGATGAGAAACAGCAAAACCTCAGGACTACTAAAGCCAGCAAAGGGGGTGTTCTCAGAGCCTCCCCTCAGCCTCCCAGTCCCAGACACATGACTAGTTACTGTTTCTTCCTCCTCAATTATTTTGAGTGTCTCTCTGATGAGCATCTTTCCCTAAGGACTTGCCCGCCCTTGAATAGCTGGTGTCTAGAAATACAGGACTCACGAATCCTCTTTGAACCTATTGTGGGTAATTTGGAGATCTTTATCTCCTGATGAGTCTTTTTAGAAGAGGGTAGATTTAGAGGGCAATGTAGGAACATTTATTTATGCTGCACAAAAGGTCTTTATCATCTGTATGCAAACCTGTTATCAGGCTTAAAAAACACTGTCAGATTCCCAGTGATATTTTCATATCCCTTCAACAGAAGCAGAGAAAAGGGTTGAAAGGTTTCTTTGGATATCAAAGGGAAAGGGAGAGGGAAAGGAAGCACTGCTACAGTTCTGCATTGAGAGAGGTTGGCAAAAAAAAAAAAAGACCCTATGGTTTATTTTGCTAAATTGTTGACGGTTCCCTGGCCATAGCAACACACGGCCAAGAAGGCAGAAGGCTGGAGCGACTCAGCATCTCTACATATAGGGCAGGCTGAGCAATGTACGCGCAAGCAGTAGGTCCTACCAGCGTTGGCTGTGACTCATTTGATTGTCTGCAAGCCACTGCTTTAAGAAATTTAATTCATTCAAAAGGGCGCTGACCTCTCTTGCTCTGGTCTTGTTTCCAGGTTTTGGCAAGAAGCCCTGGAAGGGGAATCTGAGCCCTTTCCTCCATGGTCAACCCGGGACAGGAGCTCTGCCCTGGAGGAGCCCAACACACGGGCCTGGGGGCTCCTTCTCTCTGGATGACTCCCTCTCCTTCTACCCTCTGACTCCAGATAGAGAGGGGCTCTGTTCCCAGTGGTTTCTCATTCCGTCACTCACCTTTCATACCACTACCTTCTTCTTGGAATGTGTTACGAGCAGTGGTCTGATCTTCTAAGTGTTCACTCCCACCACTTCCTGAAGAGGCTACACTGCTTTGTGGAGACAGGGGGGCATGATCGGATGGGAGGCACTGGGGTCCTCTAGCTCGCAAGTCCTCATGAGACATCCATCCATGTCCTAGAGGCTGGTTTGGCACATTCATGGGTGGGGTAAGGGACACAGATCGTTTCAAAGGGCTGTGGTGTGCCTGGCCTGAGAGAACTGGAAAATAAAAATAAAATGAAATAGGTTATTGCCCCCCCCCTTGAGTCTGGGCCACAGAAGAACCCACAATACCCCTGAGAGAAGCTGCTAGCTGTCTCACAACTCCATCAGCGGTCACAGAGGCTGCAGGCCTGGCTGGGTCCTTCCCTTGGGGGTGGGTGGATATAAGGGTCCTGCCTGGACCTCTTGGGGGGTGTTGGGTCTCTTCAGGGAGGCTGCACCTACAGTGCCCACATCTGTGACCTTAGCCTTTATGGGCTGGGATCTGGTTTTGGTTCTGACTCTAGAAATCAGGATTCTTAGCAGTCGGGCCATTAATTAGGACAGACTTGACAGCTTGGCAAAGCGGCCATCTGCCAAGAGTGGCAAAAACATGTGCTGGGCAATTTTTTAAACACACAAAACCGGCATTACACTTGTCGTGAGGATGGACTTCCTGGCCAGCAGGGGCCTCTGCTGGGCTGAACCAGAAGAAGGTGGACTAGTCCTGAACCAGGAATCAGGGGACTATTCCCTCTCAAAGGGGTGCAGGTTTAGCGAGGGCCCCCGATGCTAACGCGGATCTCAGGGAGCGGACCGGCAGCTATGTGTGAAAGGGCCGATTCTTTCCCGCGGCTCCACAGGGTGATGCCAAACTTTATATTGAAAACACTTCCAGGTAACAAGGCTTTCATTCAGAAGCCAGCGGGGTGCCCTCGGGAAGCCGGGCATGGTTTCCACCGGCATGTCCAGCCCTTCCGCACCATGGGCAACATCTGCGCGGCCCCCGTTTTTAATTTCTTTTCCAGAAAACTAGGAAAAAGCAACACGTCTCACATAACTAGCCAAATTACATTGAGGTCATTCAAGGGAGGGATTTGACCAAAATCAACGCCGGGGGAGCCGACGTTACCCTCGGCTGGTTTTTCTGGGCGTGGAAAGCGCCAGCTTCACAAAAGGAGTCTATTCATAACACTCGCTCCGCGCCGCTTCCTGACAGGTCCAGTTTATTTGGACTCTGCAGGGCTAACATGGAACTGAGCCGCATGCGTTTTAAAACATTTTTCAGGGGAGCCATTCAGTCCCATCTCAGGCTCTAGCCCCTCCAGCGAGGTCTTGGCTGTCCCGAGGCCAGACCAGCACGTCTTTGATGGCGTCAATCTTTCTGTGTTTTTTGGGGGGAGCAGACCTGACATCCCCATGTAGGAAGTTCTGCTTTTTGTTAAATTGCATTTTGGGTGGGGCAGCACCCACCCGAAGACCTGACCAGCAGATTGCCTTGCTCCCACTTAAAAAGATAAACACCAGAGCCAAAAAGGCTGGGTGTTTTCAAAAAGTGTGTTTGGGACAGTAGTGGTGTGGGTTGGCTCTCGTGGTCAACTGGCATGAACCAGGCCCTGAGAGCAGCGGGCTCACACCGCTGTTGTCCATGTTTCCAATTGGCTTTGTGTGGCCAGAAGGGCAGCCTTGTGTGTGAAAGGGGCATAGGCAAAAGGGCTAGAAATTTCTTCAGCAACAACAAAAAAGGGAGGAACTGCTGAGTTTAGTATTTGTAATCTGAAAAATTTCTAATTTGAGTAGTCTATCAAAGGCAAGGGATTGTTATCTAACTTAAAAATATGCAAAGGGAATATTTAAAAAATTTCTTTTTTACCTTAACAGGCTGAAACAGCTTGTATTTCCACTAAATAGACTAGGGAAATCACTATTTAAAAGGCTCCCTGGAAAATGCATTGCTACCTGGTTGGATCAGAATTAGCAAGAGAAAAAGGGGGAAAAAAAAAACCCTCAGAAAAAGAAAATAAATAAATAAAAAGGAAGCAGCAGCAAAAATGAAGAGAGAAGCCAATAGGAAGAAAAGCCAGACATCCAGAAAATCCATTTCATGCCTGTCTAAGTATTTATATGAAACTGGGTAGACTCTGTTAGGGCTACTCAAGTGCTGGGATGTTTCAGCTTAGACATCTTTGCTTTCTGCTACCTTTGCAGTCATTTCAGACTATCTGGTGGAGGCTCTGAATGGTGCCAGCCAAGTATGCCCCAAGTGGACATGGTGCTCCTCTTCCCAGCCAGGATTGGAGTGAGCCTGAAACCATAGAAACGGACTTTGCCAAAGAGAGATATACAGCTGGTAGCTGGTGGAACCGCCTGGTTAACAGCAGTAACTGAATCCATAGCCATGGGTGATAACACTGCTAAGATCCTTCGATGCTAAGAACACCACCACCCATATGTAGCTGAATTTCATTCTTGGATGGAGCCCATTTGCTTCTTTCCATCTAAAGTTTCCTTAAAGGCCAGGTCACTTCCCGACTGATGGGCATCCTTGGGGAAGCTGTGAATATCCAGGGAACCCACTAGCTACCGAGAGTGGAACTAAATGTTTACCCAACTTAATGGGACTTACAGGGATTTATTCATTGAAATCTACACCTATTTCCTTGCACATTCCTGAGCGTGACTGAAGTCACAGGGGATATGGTATGAACTTGGCCTCTGCCTCTAATGAAACATCAGTTACACCTCAGGTGCCTGGGCCTTTTCCCAATGACTTTCTACTAAAGGCCCCTCCCTGTTTAAACCATAAAGACTCCCACAGCTGGCACCAAACTCAGAAACGTCTCTTTAGGATCACCCAGCCATAGCAACCAAGCAAACTGCCTCAATGACACTTCTGATCTTCAGAGAGGGCCATGGATTAGAGTGAGGCTGGACATACACCTCGATCAAGGCAAAGTCATGCTGGGCAAAGGCCCAATTTCTTTAAAGAGAACCAAGGCGATACAGGCTTGTCTACCTCTGGGAAGGAGACTGACGTAGGTGACAGGTGACCTGCCAATAGTGCCACTTTGGGGTGAAGACAGATCTCCAAGTACAAGTAATAGTGACCTCAAAGCCGATTTTTATTGTTTTGTGTGAGGGAGTACTTTGGCATAAAGTGGCAACGGGAATAGTAAATGCCATGGCAGGAAGACAGAGTGCAGGAAAACGGGCCACGTGACTGTGGCATTAAAGAGGTGGCCAGCAGCACAGGATCGATGGTTGGCCCATTGCTCCATTTATTATTATTTTTAACCAGAAGAACTCATCTGAAGTGGTGACCAATAGAGGGAGAATTGATAATCAGGCAAAAATAAACTCGTTTTCCTATGAGAAGGGAGGAGAGGTAGTGGAGAGACACCTGAGAAGCTTTGCAGCGCTGTGTTTGTGGCCCCAGGATGACTCCAGCTAGAGGCAGACCTTTTGAATGCTCTCGCTTGCTGACCACTGTGCAGCAGACAGCAGCTAATGCTTAATTCCCCTATAGGCTGCCCGAAAGTCATATTCCAATGATGCAGAATGAAGTACACCTTGGAGAAAAAAATCTCAGCATATACTAGTAAAGGGCAGGTTCCAGTAGGACTCAGGTCCTAAATTCATATTGCATTTGTGACTTCCTAAAGGTGAGAGCACAGGGCCAGTGTGTTTCAGGATGGATTCATCGTTTTGGAAATCAGACTAAAAATTACCCGGGGAGGCAAAATTGTGCCTCTTTTGCTCTGGGAAAACTGAAGCTAAACTTAATCTTATGTACAGTTTAGATTCAATACTGCTTATATTCTTAGAAGCCTCTACAAGAAAGTTCAGGAATGTACACACGTATGTATGCATGTACATGTATATATGTCAGCAGAATACTGTAATTTTGGGGGCACTCATACATTAAAAAATAAATAATAAGTCTAATTTAAATATGAAAAAGCAGCTAAAAATAATGTGTGATGCCAGCACAGAGGGTCTTAGAATCTGGCAATGAAGTCTGTCATACCATCAGGGCCATCCTTCGACCTCATCACACCTCCTGATTCCTCTTTCATCTCCAAGCATCTTTACTGTGACTCCTTCCAATGCCTTTTCAGGGGAAAATGCAATGCCTGGCTCTGGGTGCTGTTCCTTTAAGTATTTTCTTGATAGCCTGGACATCTATTTATTTCCCATTTCCTTTGACCATCTTTGATTTCTGTCTCCTTTTACAATTAGTGAAATAAGATTTAGGAAAAAGCTTTTCAGGATATTTAGTGCTCTTTTAAGAAAATGAGGTATAACTACTTTTTTTCTGCCTTCTAAGATGACAAATAACAGGGTTTGCAGAAAGAGAAAGGCTTGGGAAACTGGTCCAACTATCGCCTTGGTTCACTGTCAGGTTAAGTGTTATACTTCACTGTCAAAGAGGGAAGTGATCCCCATAAGCAAACAGTCCAGATTACTGAAGCTTGTTCTTACACCAAACTCTATCACAATAAACTTCAATGGAGATCTTTTAAAGACACATTACACATTTTTCTGTTCTCTTTAAATTTATACATTGAATGCAACTTATGCTTTAAAAATTATTGTTATGAGCACAGAGTCATAACTGTGGTTTAGAGCTGGAAGCACCCTGAAAGACAACATAATTCAGTAATTCCCAAGTTGTGAGCTATGGGACCAATGGGTTATCAAAGACCTGAGAGTCCCTATGTGCACCCAGCATTGTTAGCAGATAAAATACTGTGCTATCAATGTATGTTTTCACATGTATGTGAAGAGTTATAGAATTAATAAAAAATAAATTTAAATGTTGCTGAATTTATACCTTTTTTTGTAATTTTTTAAAATATATTTTTTTTGTTGATTTCAGAAAGGGAGAGGGAAAGAGAGAGAGAGACAGAAACATCAATGATGAGAGAGAATCATTGATCGGCTGCCTTCTGCATGCCCCACACTGCATGCCCTAATCACAGAATCGAACCGTGACCTCCTGTTTCATAGGTCAATGCTCAACTACTGAGCCATGCCCTACTCCCAATTGTTTTAGTTGTTAAAAATAGAGTCATGGACTCAATAAGCAAACCAAGATGACTGCTGCTCTCTGCTCTCTCTACTGAGTGAGGCTTCTATAGGCAATACTGATGCCCTCAGGACCTTGTGGGCTTCAAGTCCTCTGTGTGCTTTGCCTAGTTATTCTATCTCCTTAAACCAGCCGTGGGCAAACTACGGCCCGCGGGCCAGATCCGGCCCGTTTGAAATGAATAAAACTATTGAAAAAAAAAGACCGTACCCTTTTATGTAATGATGTTTACTTTGAATTTATAGTAGTTCACACAAACACTCCATCCATGCTTTTGTTCCGGCCCTCTGGTCCAGTTTAAGAACCCATGGTGGCCCTCGAGTCAGAAAGTTTGCCCACACCTGCCTTAAACCATTATTTCTTATTGCTAACAGTGCATTTTTCCATCTATTTCCATTTTGTTCTAGAGTCTATCTAGACTGCTGAAACTGACTTCAGAAAAAAAGGACATCAAATATCCCCAAACTCCTAATGTCACCCTCTTTCATCAAACCAAATAACCTGCCTTCTCAACCCCAGCTTGGGTTCTGCACCCTCATCAGGACCTTATGAGCTCAGCCGCACAGACATAATTTGCAATTTTAATCTTTCTTCTTCTTAAGCTAGTCTCCCCATTTCTAACCTGCAGAAAAACTTGTGCTTTGTAAATTTTTCAAATTTTAGATGCTCATGTGATAGAACTCAATCCAATTGCTATTACAACTCAACTTTTCAAAAAGAACTCATTCTAATTTAGGGATTTTAGAAAGTAGAATGAGGGGACTAAGCACTTGCATATGATTTTAAAATATTACCTGAGGATTTCTTTCTTGAATTAAAAGGTCCTGGCCAATTTTCTACTCTGGTGATGTATGTTGCATGTCCACATAGTAAGAAAAAACACAGGGGTCCAGCTGATGTGGTTCAGTGGCTGAGCATCGACCTATGAACCTGGAGGTAATGGTTCGATTTCCCATCAGGGCACATGCCTGGGTTGCAGGCTCGATCCCCAGTAACGGGTGTGCAGGAGGTAGCCAATCAGTGCTTCTATCTCTCTCTCCCTGTCCCTTCCTCTCTGAAATCAATAAAAAATATTTTTTAAAAAGAAAAAACACAGGGAATAGTCTACTTGTATGTTGCTAATGGTGTATTTTAACAATCTTTTCTAGATCTACTCCCTAAAGACATTCAGGAGTATCAGAACCTTTGGCGAATACACCAGTCTACGAGCTCACAACACATGATTCTTAAGTTTTGCTGCAGGATAGGGTTTGATAATTTTCAAGTTTAAAGGCAAAAGATGATCAACCCATTGGCAGCTGCAATATACAGTAGCTGCTATTGTTTCAAAGTTATTGGGGGAGCGTTTCTGCCCTTGGGTCTGGCCTGCTCATCAAGCATCTTTCAGGTGCCGTCCCAAGAATTTCTTCTAAGGGCACCGATTTCAGAGCATCGAAGGAACTGCTCCTAAAGGCTCTCCATGTTCAAAGATTAGAGTTCTGCTAACACCACTTGTATGAATGTTCCAGGCATTTGCTTAAAAACAAACAAAAACAACTGACGTTTTAGCAAGGCTCAGTGGTGAAACGACATTAGGCCCCGATTCCTCTTCTTTAGTTGGTTTTGTGGTACCACAACCAGTAATCTGGGGCCCTGCGGTGGGAATCTTTGGGGAAGAAAAGATTAATAGGAGTACAAGAATACATTTTTTTAAAAACAACAACAACAAACAAAACCAGAATATTTGATCAGTGACATCATGCAAAAACAAAACAAAACAAAAAAGACAAAGTAACACCAGTCGCATTTATGGCCAAGTATAGATTTGTGTAGGGAGTGGGGGGAGAAGAGTATTAATTACTAAGGTTAAAATTAACATGCTCTGCCCTTGTGGCTTCAGGAAACAGATTAAAAGCAAATCTGGAAGGTTATATGCCTCAATGCTGCATGCTTGCTCTTTGTTTCTTGTCCAAAGGTTTGAAAAACCAGTGCTCACAACATCTGGACACCAGAAGATGATTCCCCCACACAGCTTCAGACTCCACCTCATTCTGGGGGGAAGAACAGGGAACATGCTACCAAGCCAAGATGTGGTTGGTGGACAGGGAGTTCCCGACAAGCCGGAAGGAAGCCACGCTCCCTGGGAAGATGAAGTGTATGCTTGCCTGTGCAACAAAGCCAAACAAATGGACACCCTGGAAGAGGAGAAAGCTGCAAAGAACATCACAACAGGGTTGACAAATACACACAGCGAAATATCTTCCCCCACCCCTGAAACCTCATCTCCATATGGCATTGAAGCGAAAGCATTCTGGTGCAGGGAGAAGTACCTGAGAGACTTTCCCAGTAACCTGAGTCCTTGTCACCCGTGTCAGCTCTTATTACTCTAAGGACGGCTAGCCTTTGGGCAGAGCAAAGATGTATGTTTCTGCCTTCACATTATCACTTAAACATTTGGGCTTTTAGGAAGCAAATTAGAATGTTTCTGGCAGACTTTTATAGCTGCATTAATCTTTGGGACATTTCATTTGTCCTCTCTTGTCTGTTTCTATAATGGCAAAACTGGGTGTCATCCCATAGAAAACCTATTTTAGATAACTGCTCTATGACGTTACATTGTCATTATTTATGAAATAAGTTAGACCAGAAGGCAATCTATGTACATTTTGTAGAAAATAGCAGAATTTTACTCACAAATTTAACTTCAACTCAAGCAGTCAGTCCTAAAAGGAAACTCCTCTCATTCCATTCTATCAAAACCAATGACATCAACCATGGAAATAATTTAACACCACTGAAGCAGATGTTTAAGCCAATTCAAGGAACTGCGGGATCAGCCCAGCCATTTCTAAAGTTCCTGTGCACTGGGTTAACTTCTACTTTCCTGCATTATGTTTCTTTTCATGTGCATAGTTATATCTATATGCACTTAACCCCGAGGTTTGTCCACGGAATTTCTACTCACAGAGAGAGTGAACTAATGTCCAGAAATGAGCATCGATAAAGCTGCAGAATTTGAATTATTTTTTTTATGACACCAAGAAAATAATTGAGTTAAGCAAGTGGCCAGGAGTGGATTTGAGTGGTATTTCCTTTGTTGTTTTCCAATGTATCTGTAAAAAATGCTCTAGTCACCGTGCTTAAGGAAGAGAGGCGGTGGAGAAATTCAGAAAGATAGATGTTTGATGACAAAATCTCCCTCTTACCCCTTTCTAAGAAGATAACTCCAATGTAACTGGGGACCTCAGCTCACATGCCTCTCCAGGGAGTCCTTCTTAGGCTTACAAAATACAATGTCCATCTGTGTTCAACACCGCCCAGGCTGCTAACAGAGCATGGGTACCAGCAAAGCAATCCAAGTTTGGAATGGCAAACAGCCAGGGTTTCATGACTGAGCAACCAAGCCCCCCCGAGAGCATCGGTCTCAATTCACGGTCAGAGTCATTGAACAAATCACCAGGGCATCATCCTTTTACATCTTGACACCACTAACAACACTTATCCAAAGGAGAGGTGGGTCAACCACTTGAAAGGGGCTAATAAGGAATATTTTACAATCTTGTCTACTAACTCTGTCTTGAGCTGAATTCCAGGCAAAGTCTTCATGGTTTCTGGAGGTTCAAGTTTCCCAGATAAAAGGGCAAAGTGGCTTTTAAAAGCAATGGCACTGAGTAGGCAAGGGCCGGCATCATTAGCAGATGCGTGAAGCTACTGCCATGAGGGTCTCAACTTAGCACCAGCCAAATGCATGACTGGTGCCAGGATTTCTCTGAGCACGAAACTCCGAACCTTTGCCTCAATCAAGCAACATTCTTTTTTTCTTTCCTTTCCAGTGTCAGGAGAAGGGTTGTAACTAATTGGAAATGTATTACGTATTCCTGACTAATTCTTAACTTAGTTCCTTGATAGAAGAATGAGAACTGGAGATTCTCAGCACTGTGGCTAGTAGGGCAATTTACTGATTAGTGAATTGGTTCTTGTTTTCATTAAAGCATCCATCTACATGTCAACTGTAACAATACACATTAATGACCATTCAAAAAAACTCCACAATTTGAGCGTACGTTGCTAATCAGATGATTTTTGTGGTTGTTTTTGCTAAGTAAGAGCAACCGGATGGTTTAGGGTCTCCTGGCTTCTTAATTATATTTGATTGAATCACCACGTGATTCAAGACAAGCTCTTGAGACATCACACACCCCAATTCCCGCTTTCGTTTCTATTTCAGCCTCTTCTTGAATTCGAAACTGTCACAACCTGACCCCGTGGGTGTTGGAACACGGAGAGATTGGTACTGCGTTTGTAAAATTGATTTACTGTGGTCTGTAATTACACATAACGATTTGAATGTTTGACTTGGCACTGCATTTTTCATTTAAACCATACCGTTCTTCCCTACCCCAGAGAATCAGCGTTTATGTAATTGCTCTCAACTCATCTACTTGGGTATTATAAATCAGTCCTGGAATAAAAGACTTCCAGAGACACTGCAAGCATGAGGTTCCTGGAATAATTCAGCCCCCGACTGGTCTAGTTTAAGAATAGGCTTGAAGTGCATGAATTTCTTAGTGGATATGACCTGGCAGGGCTATCAGGAGCCTTCGGATCCCAGCAGCAAAGAGAACAGCAGTTGGACTATGAGGAGGGCTGGGCTAAGCTCCCAAGGCCAGCACAGGTCCACAGGTCGGCTCCTCGTCTACTCTGGGTCCTCCTTCACCTGTCAGACAAACTAGAGTGTGCGTGTCCTATTACATGTCTTATATACTCTTAATCCTCGTTATTTACAGAGTCTGTATTTACAAATTCACCTGTTTGCTAAAATTTATTTGTAGCCTCAAAATCAGTACTCGCAGCATGTTCATGGTCATTCTTGGACGCACTCAGAGTGGCGAAAATCGGAGTCCCTGATGCACATGCTCCTCACTGAGGCAGGGCAGACATTGGTCCGCCTTCCCATTTCAGCTCTCACACTATAAACAAGTGTCCTCTCCGAGGTCTTTTTAGTGTCCCATCTGTCTAATTTACGTGCATTTTATTGGTGAATTTGCTGCTTAAAATGGCATAGCGCTATGGATGGACCTGGAGAGTATTATACTAAACGAAATAAGCCAGTCAGAGAAAGATAAGTATCACATGATCTCACTCATATGTGGACTCTCATGAACAAAATAAACTGATGAACAAAATAGAATCAGCGACACAGAAGCATGGAACAGACTGACAAATCTCAGAGGGAAGGTGGGGGAGGATGGGTGGGTGGGAAGAATTCAACTAAAAAACATGTATGCATATACCAGTATGCATAACCCATGGACACAGACAACAGGGTGGTGAAGGCCTGGGTTGGGGGACAGGGTCAGGCTAGAAGAGCTCAATGGGGGGGAGAAAGGGAGGGCATATGTAATACAATAAAGATTTAAAAAATAATAAAATAAAATAACATGGCATAGTGCTGCCCTGGCTGTATGGCTCAGTTGGTTGGAGCATTATCCCATACACTGAAAGGTTGCAGGTTCGAGTCCCGGTCAGGGCATATGCCTAGGTTGTGGGTTCAGTCCCCATGTGGGGTGCATACGAGAAGCAACTAATCAATGTTTCTCTCTTATATCGATGTTTCTCTCTCTCCCTTCCTTTCTCTAAAATAATAAAAAAACATATCCTCAGGCGAGGGTTAAAGAATACCAAAAATAATATATAGCATAGTGCTGAGGTGCTGGCCAGTGTTCCCAAGTGCAAGGAGGCTGTGATGTGCTTTACAGAGAAAATGGATGTGTTAGATTAGCTCCATTCACCCATGAGTTATAGTGGTGTTGGCCATGAGTTCAATGTTAATGAATCCAACATTATATATTAAATAAAATGTCTTTAAACAGAAACACACGTAAAACTAAGTTATGTATTAATCAGTGGATGAAAATGTGAGTCTTGCAGGAACCCACCCTGTATGTCTCCAGGAGCAATGATTCAATATTTGTGAATTTAGTGTTCACAGTGACTTTATAGAACATAACTATTGCAAGTAATGGGAATTGATCGTATGTATATATTGAAACAAACTGTTCATTCCACCTCCCTGCCTGTGACATTTTCTCACATCTGCCATGTTTTTGTCCTAGGCTAGTGGTTCTCAACCTTGGCTGCACATTCAACTTCTTTGGAGCCTTTAAAAAATCCCGATGCCTAGGCCCCATCCTAGATCAAGTAATTGGAAATCCCTGTAATGGGGTTGAGCATCTGTAATTTTAGATGTGCCTGGCTGCTTGTTTTGGTTTTTTTAAAAAATATATTTTTATTGATTTCAGAGAGGAAGGGAGAGGGAGAGAGAGATAGAAACATCAGTGAGGAGAGAGAATCCTTGATTGGCTGCCTCCTGCACACCCCCTACTGGGGATCGAGCCCGCAAGCCGGCATGTGCCCTTGACTGGAATCGAACCCGGGACCCTTCAGTCCACAGGCTGATGCTCTATCCACTGAGCCAAGCCAGCTAGGGAGAGCCGGGGTGGTTTTAACGGCTAGCCGGGGCTGAGAACCACTGTCTTAGGCTATCTCCTTGCCTCAGTGGCCTCCTAACTCTGTCCCACGTCCTAGACATCTCAAACCTCCCCAGGTTGGCTGCCACTTCTGCCTGGTCTTACGAACATGTCCCCAAAGATTAGAGGCATCTTCTTTACTTTGCAAGTGGTTTTTAAAATACAGCATACAAATCATCGCTTCACCCAGTAATATATCTTACTTGCTTTGGGTTCACATGCAGAATTCTGCTCAGACTCTTCAGCCCAGGATTTTAACACTCTTGCCCTGTCCTCCAGGTAAAATAAATTATATTCTGGTACCAGAATTCCAACCCAAACAATACCTGGACAGAAATTTCTAATGACTCCCTAGACAAATGTTTGGACTTTGGAGGTTAGTGTCTAACCTCTTGCTGTGGCCATTCACGCTAGCTGAGTAGGAAGAGTGAGTCAGGGGTCAGCCCAGGTCCTCTCTGGCTGTGAATTGGCTTCAGAAAGCTCCACGCACATTTTCTCTTAGTCTGGAAACTCGGTTGGTAAGAGCACCTCTGATTCCCAAAAGGCAAAAACTTGTGCTCTAGATCCATGAACCAGCAGCGCTGGCATCATCTGGGAGCTTGTTCGAAAGGCTGGACTCTCAGGCCTCACCCCAGATCCACTGAGTCAGGATCTGCATTTTAAGATCCTAGGAAATTGGTGTGCACATTCAAGGTGAAGTGCACCGGCCCAACTTGCCAGCTGGACACGCGTTCTCTTGATGTTGGGGTAGAAGCCAACCACAACAAAATCAGCCTACTGAAGTGAGAAGAATTTGGGATTTGGGTTGGAAGCCGTATAACCTTTCAGTGCCTCAGTTTCCATGTTTAGTAGATATGTTTCCCCCATTAGTAGATAATGGGGAAATATCAAATTATTTAATGTACATGAAAATGTTTTGCAAACTCTAAAGTGCTATAGAAATATTAGTCATTAGTTGTCAGAGTAAGAATAACCCAATATAAACCAACACTGCTAATGGAAAAATCAACTCAAAGTACTAGCCAATCTAAGGACATTCATGGAGCATTTTCAGCATATTACATGTGGTATGAAAATATCTCTGCTTACTTGATAGTGTTTCACAGATGTACAAGAGATGAATTTTCCATCCTTTTCATACCAAAGAGTGTCTTCCATGCTCTTTCAAAATCCTTATCTACAGGGACAGACTTTCCTCCATCCCAATCAGAATGATCTTCCTTTGATTCTGACTCAACAACCTGGTCTTTCCTCCCCCGCATTTTAAGTTCTCACATTTCATTTCTATTTTCTGAAGGGTCAGGGTATGCAAATCTCCTTCTTTTCCATTGAATTTCAGTGTTCAGAACTTCTCATGAGACCTTCTCTTTGTCCTGACATTGGTAAGCACACTGATAGACTGAAGTCCTTACTGAAGGATTCCTTGATAATTAGAAATTTAAGCCAAGAACCTATTACATGGGTGGGTGACACTGGGTTCTGCACATGCAAAGCAAGGAGTTGGAACAGATTCATTCATTCATTCATTCATTCACTCACTCATTCATCAGACATTTGTTGAGTGCCCATCATGTGCCATGCTCTCAGAGCTGAGAGCACAATGTTAAAAAGCCACTGCAGCCCAGTGGATGATCTCTCAGCCCCTTGCTGAGCCGCTCTACGCTGATGCTATTTATTAGCAAGTTTATGCAGTGCCATTCTCACTCGGATAAGATATTGTCCCCACATTATTTATTTCTCCATATTTTTTAAAAGTCTGCCTTGTAACACCAATAGAACAGCCAGCCAGAGTGTCCTGGTAAAGGAGCTGCCAGCTGCTCACCGCAGGCTAGATTCTGGAAAAGGGAAGGCACTAAATTAGATCGTTCCTCCCCCTTCCAGGCTCAGCCCAATGCTCTCATTTCTCCTGCACATTTTAGGCTCTCATCAAAGTGTGACTGACTGACTGAATTTCAGACTCCTTATTCTGTTTTCCTTCTTGACCTGCCCGGGGCTGGGGATACTGTACTGTCATTTCCCCAGATGCAACCTAAAAGACTCATCCTTAAGGACTACCTTTCCTCTGAAGAGAAGGCCACATGAGACTGAGCACAACATCCCTAGCTACCATTTGCCAGTGCTGAGTAAGTATCAGGTACTCGGCCAAATATGTATACATATTGCTCCATATAACCCTCCTCTAATGCCTTCTAAGGTAGGGTCCATCATTGTTCTCCTGCCCCCTCCCCCCGTCCCCCCACTCCCCTGCCCAACACACACACACACACACACACACACACACACACACACACGCACTTCACAGATAGGAGCCTGAAGTCCAGAGAGTAGGGGACTTAGCAAAGATCAGACAACTAGGAAGGGGCAAGAGAGAATCAGGTTCAAAGCTTAAGGTTCTTTAACTTTCAAGCCTGCATTCTTAAGCCCAATACCACATGGTTCCTTGTGGCAGAAAGAACTCTGGGTTTAGGCTTTCAGCCCTGACACTGAGCTCTCAATATGCAAAACCCTGAGCAAGTCTGTTGGCTCCAGGTCTCAGTGCGCTAGAGAACAGTTACAACAATGGTAGTACCTCTTCTACCTCCCTCCCATGGTTGCCGTGGGATCAGATGCTGCCTGCATCATCCATCCATCCAATTTTGCTAAGCATCTGCCATTTGCTGAACATATGCTGGACACTATAAGCAATGATGAAGGCCCACTAAGATGATGTATGAAATAATACTTTTGAAATATGAGTTGTTACCTTCCTATAGAAAGAGTTTAAGCTAACCTCCTTATTCATTCACTCATTCAACAGTGAGCATCTCTATGCACAGGGCACTGCATTAGTCATTAGGGCTACAGATGCCAAAAAGAGTATAAGAAAAGAGAGAACTGCACAGATGCAAAATATCTTCCATCATTGATTAAGCCATCACCTTTCATCATTTAGAAGCACACAGCAGCTAGGAGCTGTAAGGCAGTGTTAATATTCTAAGTAACACTGTGCATGAAGGTAAAGAATTGCTGAAGGAAGTACAAATTTTAGGTGATTTCAATTTCAATTAATTTGTCACAATATCTCAAGGACCCATAAGTGTTTTTTTAAAGTATATTTTTATTGATTTTAGAAAGGAAGGGAGAGGGAGAGATAGAAATACCAATGATGAGAGCAAATCATTGATAGGCTGCTCCTGCACGCCCCACACTGGGGATCAAGCCCGCAACCTGGGCATAAGCTCTTGACCAGAATCGAACCCGGAACCCTTCAGTCCGCAGACCAATGCTCTATCCACTGAGCCAAACTGTCTAGGGCTCATAAGTGCTTTTGAGGAGGTGGTAATGCACTAGGACAAGCTGCCTCTCTGAATCCCAGCCCTCCATTTCAGGATGACAGTATCAGGGGAAAGATATGAAAGTCAAAAAAGCTCTCCTCTCTTGTTTCTGTGGTAAATATGTTGTTTCCTTGCAAGCTGGTTATTGCATGCAGTAATTTAAAATCCATGGCTCTAAGTAGCATGAAGATTCTCTATCACTGAATCTGAAATCACCTGCATCTCTTTTCCATTTGGGCTTTCCCCAGATGGCTCACAAAGCTTATGGTTTTGGTCTTGTGTGGGTGTTCTGAGGGCAGAATCAGGCAAGCATCTGCCTAAAAAGTCAAACCAGAATATTTTCATTTTAAATTAGAAGCTGGAGGAGCAACAGACTTAAGAGAAACAACCTAGTCCCCTCCCCCTTCAAAGATGTAAGATAACCATGATATTTCCCTAAATGAAAAGCTGTGCTTCAAGAATGGTCCCTCCTGAAATGAACACTGACTCACCAAGTGCTCAGTGCGGTGGGTGTTGAGCTTTTCATTCTTGAGTCAAGCCCTCAAAAGAATTGGCAGAGAGTAATGCCAATGTTTTATTGAAAAGTACATAGACGCCGTTGTTTAAGTGACCAATGGAATGGGTCCTGATGGAATGTTAATGATGGTGCTACCTTCTTGAGCTCTGTTTCCAAAAATATTATTTTCGGAAGACTGGAATGTGTAGCACTTCAATTTGTTTCCCCCATTTACTTACTGCCTAATTATCTCAGAATTCCAGAACTTTAAAGCTGGAAGGAACTTTGAAAATATGACTTAGGAATCATCTAATCCACCCCTTGCCATTTTATCTCTCTATCAGAGACCTAGAAAGATACAGCAATTCCCAAGCTAACTCAACAAAATTGATATTGAAGCTATGACTGAAATGTCAGTGTTTTGGGTCTTCACGATTCATATTATATCAGTGGTCACTAGTCTTCATATCAATGCCATTGATAGAGAGGGGAAGAAAAATAGATCTGTGATATAAAACAGATAATCCCTCACGTAACTCCAAAGCAATGTATTGCAGGATCTAAATGTTGAGGCCTATAGATCTGTACAACAGTGCAAACAGTGTTACTATCAGGAAAAGTTCCATGTTGAAGAGGGAGTTATAGAGAAGGTAAAGATACTTCAAATACTTTCCATTAACTTTACACTTGATATTAGCCAAAAGGCTGAGAAGCAATTCCATTAAGTTCAAGAGACAGATTTCCCCCCACTTAAAATCAATGGCTATCAGTAGCTTAAAGTTTGTTTTCATTACCTAAACCTCAATGATTAAAATAATTAAGATAGTTATTATCAGGCTATAGACATTGTACAAGGAGATCTACATTACATGTCATTCATTCGTTTATTCATTCAACAAGTATTTATTCAACATCTAACAATATGCGAGGCAGTATTTTGGGCAACGGGAAGACTGCACTGAATAAAATCACATCCTTGACCCCTTGGAATTTATATTCAAGTGGGGAGTTAGATAATAAACAAGTAAATTAAACTAGACTTTCAATTTATGCAGCTGTTACTCTGTTCCTTCAGCAAATTCACTAAAATGACAGCAAAGACATAAACCCACAAGGAAAAGGATGCAGGAGAGAGATGACTGGAGATGACAGTGGGTATCAACATAATTTTGGAAACTGGAAAAGAGAAGGACATGGGATAACTAAGTAGACCAAAGAAAGGTAGCATATATGCCCATAGCAAGGGGAATCATGCAGTTCATGTGGCAGAACTCCCAAGAAGTTCAGGACTCAGAGAGCAGGTACCTTTGAAGGCAGAGGTGCAGAGAAGGGTCGAAAATAGGAGGCTTCATAGAAAGTATGTCGAAGGTACAGAGAGACCCTTGGGTTCTCTTTCCCACCCGACAAAAACCAGGTGAGTCTCCTCTTAGCATCTTTCTTCTAACAGCCCCTAGAACCAGGAAATCAGGCCTATATCTTTCAGGAGGAGACACGGATTCCTCTGCAGTGGTCGGCAAACTGTGGCTCGGCAAACCACGGCTCGCGAGCCACATGCGGCTCTTTGGCCCCTTGAGTGTGGCTCTTCCACAAAATACCGGCTCTTCCACAAAATACCGACTTCTGCACATGGGCCACGAAGTTTTACTTGCACTGTGCGTGCGTCCCCGCATATGGCATTTTGTGGAAGAGCCACACTCAAGGGGCCAAAGAGCCACATGTGGCTTGCAAGCCGCGGTTTGCCGACCACGGCTCTAGGGGAAATGGACACTACATGAAAAAAAGAATCCTAGCTGGTGATATGTGTGAGTCCCCAACAAACAGCCAGGCCAGGTCTCTACCTAATCTCTCTGTGATGAAATTCACACACACAAGGTTCTAGTGCCTTCCTCTTCAATGAAACTCTTATTTGAGAAACAGGGTCCAAAACAAACAGAGAAAAAAAAACCCTCCAAATATGGGAGCAGAAAAAGACTTCAAAAATCAATTGTAATGTCTTCAGAGATATTAGAAAAAATTTTCACCCGTGAAATAAGAACAGAATGCAAGACAAAAAAGATCATTCAAAGAATAAGAAAGAACTCTTGCAATTTGAAAATATCATAGCAAAAACTTAAAAATTATATAGTAAGTTTGGAAGATAACTTTATAGAAATCACCTAGAAAGTAGAACAAAAAGACTGCAAGTAGGGGAGAAGAAGTTAAGGAAATTAGAGGATTGATAAAGAAGAGTTATTTACATAATTAAAAGAAGTTCCTGGAAGAGAAACTTTAGGAGGTGGACCCAAGTTGGGGCAATTTTGGAAAATCAGACATATCTTTGAACTACAGGACTTGAGGGAAAGCAAACATCTCTAGCACCAAAGACCCCAACTCCACTCTGCGATGGGCTTAGAGACAGGACTCCCACTGGAATCCTCAGGACTGTCATGAACTTGTTTGAGGTAGAAATTTCACTAATTTCTAGATAGACTTGGCATTGGCACTCTATAGAGTCTTTAAGTTGAAGATAAATCTAGCTGTCAAGCAGGTTTCCTCTAGCGTTCCAACAACTCAGCCAAATCTATTCAGATCTTTGCCAGTCTGGAGGGTTCCCAGGGGCTGAGTCTAAGCTAACTGATTGAAAAGAGTGAGAGGCAGAGCGGAAAGATGTTTCTCTGCCCTCTTCTTCCCCAAAGCCTGGATTCTTAAGTGAATCACCCTCGCAAATGCTTCCTTTCTTCCAGTCCATACCACTGAGGGTGGCACGGTGGTCTCACAGGGTCAACTTCTCCGCAAGTAAACCATTTACCCAATATGAGCAAGTGCCAGCCAAAGCAATCTCCTGGGTCAAGGAATTTCAGCACCCTTTTCTGCTTGAATCCCACCAGGTTGAGAGTTTGACCCCTGAGTGTGTATAAAGCTTCTTGCTCCTAAGCCATTAGAGGGGCAGCCAAAAATGAAAAGCCTTAGTTAAGGATAGGAACTTATCTTTTTTCCTGGCACCTCTGTGGCTATTTTCAGTGTGAAGACCCAAGAAGTACACATGAAATCCTTCACTGGCTCTGTCCTTTAAGAAAAAGCACTTATTTCTTGTATTGACATTTCTACGAAGTTTGTTCACGCGACTACAAAAGGATGGAAGGCAGCTCACTTGCAGGCGCAGAGACATGAGTGAGGAGATGGTCATGAGTGTGACCCCAGCGTTGAGCTATCCCAGTCGAGGCCTTAAAGAGCTTTTCTCTGAGCAACTGCTCCTCCAGCACCCCATAATTAGCCTGCTCTCTGGACTGCATACAGATGGAGTGGCTGGGGAAGAGGAGCAAGAGAACAACTCTAGAAGCAAATACAAATTAGGCAGCTGTCTAGCCAGAGAGAGATCACCAACAGAAAATTAGGAAAAGAACTGGGACCATAAGAAGCTTTAAATTCTTTTTCACAGATCTCACAGGCTTGAAAAGAAAGCCTCTAGCAACACATTATTTGCTTACAAGCCATCTACCTTCTCTGAGCACTGACAATACTCATTCCTGAACAGCAGGGAGCTATGCAACAAGCTGGACTTGAATTTAGGATCTGCAGCTCAGGTCCAGATTTAGGGACTTGGCTGGTCTCAACCACATTGTCGGCCTCATTACCAAAGCAGAGACCCTCTTGGGAGTAAAAAACTCTCCTACTTTGAAGCGAAGCCCACAATGCTTTGAGATTCCAGGTGAATTTGGAGCTACATTGTCAAAAGTAAACAAACACACAAGTGTAGCCATTATTGTACTTGTCGTAAGCTCTGACTTTTAGAATAACAAACATTAAGTTGGGATATTAAAATTATCCTGCTAAACCTAGTAGAGTTAATAACAATATCACAGGCACAGAATAATTCCTCAGATAACAATGAGCATATAGAAAGAATTCCCTTTCTCACAACCTATCTACTTGGGGCCAAATGACTATGAAATTCTTGCAGCTTTCCAAGTGTGCTGCAATCTTGAGCATTCTCCCAACGCATCCAGTGGATGCAGACCCAGGCATCATTCCAGCCACGCCCTTACGTGGCTCTCTCCTCAACAAGCTCTCTCTCCAGCCCCTGAAGGTATTCAGGAAGACTTCCCTCTGCATTTACAAACTCAGCCTGAGGTGGAAATGAGTAGCACTACCCACCCGGTTCATCCAAAGACATATGAATGGGACTTGTTAAAAACAGCAAACCAAAAGCAAGAAAGTCACCTAAAGAATGCCAATGTACTAATCAGAGAACTATGATACCTATCCCAAAATAAAACCACCCGATGAAATCCTTCAACATTTGTTATTTAAAAGTACTTTATACATTAACTTTGATAGAGAATCTCAGGAGCTGAGGCCTTTTACCTGATTTTAAGAGTTCCTATCAATGAAGATCATTTAAAAACAAAGACTTTGTACCCCAAGTCATAGAAGAATTATCTGATTCAAAAAAAGGTCATTTCAAAATAAGGTTATTTCCGGCAATGTTTTCAGAATACAGCACTGTTTAAAGGAGACTTGTATATAGTATGTGTCCTCTTCCAAGGAGACTTGTATATAGTATGTGTCCTCGTCCAGAAGCTTCACACCTTGAGACTAGTGATAGATCAGGAGAGTGTGCTCAGTTTCTTAACACCTGTCACCATCACCCCTTGTCCATTGATGCTACTCGGGGACTGCCTCTTGGGAAGCTGGGACTAAGAGATACACGTCTAATTTGATTTTAACTTGGATATAGCAAAAGTTGTGGGGGTTTTAATCCAAAATGGGTAGAAGCTTTTGGGACAGAGCCCCAAAGCTGCATGCCCTGCTTCCACTGCGGAAATGTTTGACAGAGTGGTATGGGAACAAGACTAGTAACCTGCCAAATGTTTATCAGATCTCTTAAAACAGAACCTTCAAACGGTCCTCTTCTAACACTCCCATCACAAGAGTGGCTTTCAAGAGCCTGCGATCTAGGCACCAGGCAACTGAACCTGGTAATTCCTCTTTTTTTAAAACAATTTTCTCTCTTTAAGCTCAGAAAGGACAGAAAATCCACATTCGGATTCCACATGCCTTGGAATTTCACCATCACCAAGATCTTTACCTGGAATCCTTGCCAGTTTTCTATTCTCTCTACATGACCAAGGATCTCATGGGAGTACCCTTCCTATTAATACTACTCCAGGCTATATTACCCTGTCTTTTCTTTTGGAATATCTTCTTTCTCCCTTTTATTTTTCATAGGTAATATATGGCATTAACATGGCACTCCCTTCAAAAGATAGAGGGAAAGTAATTCCCCCAAGCCCTGACTGCAGACTTCCCAGATCCACATTCCAGGTATTGGTTACTGGTGTTCGCATTCTTTTAAAAATGTTGGGGATCAAAACCATATAATGTTCTTACTGAGTGTGTGGTTAATTCGCAGAATAGCAGGGGGATCTCCTCCTGGCCTTGGCGGGTGCCAATTCGCTTAGACTAGCCCAACACATTGCTTGACATTTCATTCTCCTCCATCCCCTCAGCCCAGTATAACAGCACAGAATACTCACCACCAGTGCACAAGGAGTTGGAGATTTTTCTACCTTGGAAGCATAGAGTGCAAGGCCAGAGAGGGGCTCTAGGGGCCACCCCACATCATGCCTTCATAAGGAAGTAGCAG